>NW_010970214.1:435495-440943 GCF_000463585.1 Tarenaya hassleriana | reverse complement strand
CGGACCAACACACTGAAAACTCTTTTTCATGCTCGTTTCGGTCAAATCTTGTTTCCATTCTTCGTATTCTTCACGTATAAGTCCATCCCTATTGGTGTGTGACCCTGTAGGCCCATTCGCAGTGGCAGTAGCCTTGAGAACCATTCCCGATCTACAAGTCATGGTTAGCCTCTAGCAAGATGCCATGACCACCCATTTAGAATTGAGTTAGAGGTGATCTAACCAAGGCAATAACAGCTCGAGTTCTGATCCTTTATCTCCCGATATCATATGTTGAACAAGGGCATGGTTTGAGCCACCCTTCAAGTTCAGCTGCTTTCTCGTCTTGGCAAATCGACTAATAAAATAGATGCAACTTCATCTATAGCGTGGCCACGCGTTTTCATAGTCCGACTTCCACGAGAGGGCCCAGCGATATCTCTCCTGTTAAGGAGGTGACAAGTCCCATATTGCATGTCTACTATCTCCATATGATTCGTGAACGTGTCTGATCAACGCCGTTATAATCATCCGGTTAAAGACGACGTTTGACGCAGTCAAGACACGCCACTCCTCATATCAGATACTCTAGACATCTCAGGTCTGAGGATCCAAGAACGAACCGCTTTGTGAGATTCAAGTCATGACTCTGTCCATGTGACAATCTCATGCGGGTCATCCAGTCACTCGTTCACAACGAGTACCCATGATTGTGACATGCATTCAATGCATCGATCACACCTCATGCTAGTCTTAATTCAACATTGTTCCCACAATATTGACTGACTAGGGAGTTTAGAATCATTCTGTAATGATTCAAGGATACCGTAATATAACAAACATGCCAATCATATAACGGGAATGTAATGCATTCATAAATCAATGAATCAATACAGAGTCAAAATGTCATATCACGGATCATCCTAGAGCATTACAACCAACACACTGCACCACCTGATCCTGAAATGGACAAAACAGGGACCTACTTTACCCCTAGATGACTCATATGCACGTGAATTCGATGATAAAGATCTCAATCCACTCATAAAATTCTTAAGTAAAGATGGTGTGATCACTTCTCGCTCGTCGTGATGCTTAAATCCATCAGGATTCTGTTTGCCATAGCTGCATATTATGACTATGAGATACGACAAATGGATGTCAAGACCGCGTTCCTTAACGGAAACCTACTCGAGGATGTGTATATGATACAACCCGAGGGTTTTGTCGTTCCAGAGAGTTCGGAGAAGGTGTGCAAGCTTCAGAGATCCATTTATGGGCTGAAGCAGGCTTCAAGGAGTTGGAATCTTTGATTTGATGGGATAATCAAACTGTTTGGTTTCTCAAAGAATGGGATGAGGCATGTGTTTACAAGAAGGCAGTGGGAGCACGATTGTTTTCCTAGTGGTATACGTGGATGATATCCTGCTCATACGAAACGATGTTCCTACCTTGCAAGACGTTAAGTCTTGGCTAGGAACACAGTTCTCTATGAAGGACTTAGGGAAAGCTGCCTATGTCCTAGGCATCAAGATCTATAGAGATAGATCTAGAAAGCTTCTGGTCCTAAGTCAGAGTACATACATCGACAAAGTTCTGAATCGGTTCAGAATGCAAGAGCCAAAGAGAGAACTCTTTCCGATGTGTCATGGTGTTGTTCTCAGAAAGACTCAGTGTCCTAAGACACGTGTTGAGCGAGAACGAATGGATAGGATCCCATATGCTTCGGCAATAGGATCTATCATGTATGTCATGTTATGTACTAGGCCGGATGTGTCGTATGCGTTAAGCATTACGAGCAGATACCAGTCGGATCCAGAAGAGTCACACTGGATCGCGATCAAGAATATCCTTAAGTACTTGAGAAGGACTAAGGATTTATTCTTGATATATGATGGATCAGAAGACAAGCTCGCTATAAAGGGTTATACCGAAGCTAGTTTCCAATCAGACCAAGATGACTACAGATCGCAATCAGGCTATGTCTTCTGCTTGAATGGAGACGCTGTTAGTTGGAAGAGTTTCAAATAGAGGTTGAGTACATTGCCGCATCGGATGCAGCGAAGGAAGCTGTTTGGATCAGGAAGTTTTTGGGTGACCTGGGCGTTGTTCCTAGCGTTGTGAACCCCATTTCGTTATATTGTGATAACAATGGGGAGATAGCATAAGCTAAGGAACCTAGGTCACACCAACGATCCAAACACATACTCAGATGGTTTCACCTGATATGGGAAATCGTAGACAGAGGGGATGTGAACAAATGCAAGATATCGACGGATGACAACACAGTCGATCCCTTGACGATGCCCCTCCCATCGTCAAAGCATGAGAGTCATGTTCGGGATATGGGTTTTATATGCATTGTAGATCATGATTAGAGCAAGTGGGAGACTGATGGTTGTAATACTCTATGATTATCGTACAATATGAGAACCTATGTATTATGATGAATTCATTGAATGAATTCATTGTTTGTTCATTATTTATTTTGCATATTTGATAAATAATGACATCCATGGTTCGTTATGAACGATCCTAAATTCCTTAGTCGCTTGTCATTGTGGGAGCAATGATGAATTAAGACTAACATGAGGCGTGATGGATAATCATACTGATGATCATGTGTATTGGATACGGATCACGATCATGGGTACTTGTTTGGAACAAGTGACTGGATGACTCGCGTGAGATTATCGATTGGATTGACTTGAATCTCAACATGATGGTTCACTTTGGATCCTCAGACCTGAAATATCTATTGTATCCAACATAAAGAGTAATGTACTTTGACTGCGTCAAACGTCATCTTTAACCGGATGATTATAAAGGCGTGACTCATGTACATTACGAATCATGTATTGGATAGTAGATAGACAAGATGAAACTTTGTCCCTCTCGTAAGAGAGAGATATCGCTGGGCCCGTCGTAGGAGTGAAACTGTGGAAATGGTGGCCACACTATAGATGAATGTCATCTATCTCTTACAGTCTACTCGGGATACGACAAAGCAATCAAACTATGAGTTCGATTATGATATCGTGAGACAAAGTGGATCATCGTTAGAGCTATCTCTGGCTTTCGGTTAGATCACAATGTCTTGGTAGAGACTGCTTATGATTTGTAAAGCGAGATTGGATCTCGGGTTTACTGCCGTTTTCGTAGGAGCCTAAAGGGTCACACACATATGGGATGGACGTGTATGAACGGGATGGATCGAACGGGAAAAATTGGATTTTCCTAGTTTCGGGTCTGGTCCGGAGCTGACCAAGAGATGGTCAGCCGGACCAGACGGACTTGGGAGAAACGGGCTGACTTGGTCGAAAACTGATCTGGTCCGAAGTTGACCAATAGTTGGTCCGGCGGACCGGACCAGTCAGTCGGATCAGTCCATGTTGGTTCGGACTTGGTGGGTGATACGTGTATATCGAGTCTAGAATTTATACCCGATTCACAACTCACCGCAAGGATACGGATCGTCGTAACACGGGGTCGTACGCAAGGACCCGTAGCTAAATCTAAATCCTAATCGAAACCAAATCGAAAGCAAGCAAGTAGAAGTAACGTGATGGAAATATTATGGACTCAAAAGAAAGTAAAATAGCAAAGCAAATAAAACGTGTAACTAGCAAGCAAAGATGACCGTGGGTATCGGGACCGTATTCGCGTGTATAGGTATATGCTAAACATGCGAGAATCACGATATTCAATTTGTATTCGGGAATCGTCAAGCAACAAAGATAAAGAAATCACCTCCCGGCATATAACTCACTATCTAAAGTTTTCTAAATCCATATCCCTATGTGATTTATCAAACGAGATGCATGAAGAACGCTATCATCAACCCTAGATCGATCAAACCATATTCCTATGTGAATAATACGATCTATTCTATCGATTTTGATCCGAAACTAAACCCATATTCCTATGTAGTTCAGAATCTAAAACAACTGTTCAAGGGGTCAGCAAACATCAATTGACATGAAGTGCAAATCGATAAAACTGAAACAAATCCAAATCGCAACCAAGTTAGGGTTCAAACATACCCAAAACACAAACGAATCCCTAACCCACAGCCGTGGATCTACTCACGGTCCATGGAAAAACACAGAATAAAACCATAAACAGAAACAAAAGAGGGAGAAGAAAGGCTCATGTCAACAACAAAGCGATCTTCACGTTCTAGCTCTCCTTCTTCTTCTCGAAATCTCGTATACTCCTATTTCTCTCACCTAATCTCTCCAAAGTCTGTCTGCTCCTCTTGTACGTCTGTAGGCTTCTTTTCATAAACCCTCGGCGGTGCTCCCGAAGTCCTATTCCCCTTCAAAGTCTGAAAATTCGAATCTGGGGTTTTTCTGGGTTTTGACTCGGACCGAGTCAAACGGGATCTAAACGGTTTCGGCCCAGCACTGTTTTCTGACTCGGGCATTCTGACTCGGACATGTTGACTCGGGCATTCTGACTCGGACGTTCTAACTCGGTCTCTTCGTAACAGGCTTGAATTGGGCCATTTTAGCATGTTGACTCGGCCCATTTTCCATGGTTGACTCGGCCGTGTCAAGGCGGGAAGTTCTTGACGTCTTTCATCCTTTTAGCTCCAGATTGCTCCCGTCTTGGTCCAAATCGCATCCGAGACCTGTAATCCTATAAAAACATAACCAAACCGAGTTTCGTGGTCTAACATGCCTATAATGCCTACAAATGTATGTGATCCTCGTATAAATCCTATACAAACTGTTGGGTTTCCTGGGATCTCATGAGCGAATCCTATTCCTAAGAGATCGATTCTAGGGTTTGCGCAGCGGATGTAAAACGAAAATTATAGAACCCTAGAACCATGCTGCTATTGAAATCGTAGAAACGTTAAGAACGCTTACCTCAATCGATCCGGGGCCTGTCTCTATCGATGAATCGTTCTGATCACGAAAGGCGGGAAGAATACCTCGCCCTCTACACGTATCCACACCTCGGGATGGATTCCAACGATTGGAACTTGTCTGCTAGGACTCGAATCTCTGATCGATTTGTGCACCGAGAAATCCCGAGACTTAGAACTCGTTTTTGGATCTCCAAAAACTCACACTTTTTCTGCAAAAGTCGGCTGTTCTTCGTCTCTCATTAATTAGGGTTCTCATCACTTTCTTATAAAGTGATTTAACCCTAATTCCGGTTTAATTTTCGGAAAAACCGGAACCCGGAACGGACGGTCCAGAAAAGCACTGGGACCGTCCGTTCCAGTGTGTAGAACGGACGGTCTGCCTAAAACGTGGACCGTCCGTTCCACCACGTAGACACGGCTGTGGGTTAGGGATTCGTTTGTGTTTTGGGTATGTTTGAACCCTAACTTGGTTGCGATTTGGATTTGTTTCAGTTTTATCGATTTGCACTTCATGTCAATTGATGTTTGCTGACCCCTTGAACAGTTGTTTTAGATTCTGAACTACATAGGAATATGGGTTTAGTTTCGGATCA
>NW_010970214.1:431948-432603 GCF_000463585.1 Tarenaya hassleriana | reverse complement strand
GTTCTGTACTTCGTTTCTGAAAGCCTTGAACATTTCAAGTGTTTCAGACTTATGTCTCATCACATAGACATAACCGTATCGACTGAAATCATCAGTGAACGTAACGAAATACAGATAACCTCCTCTAGCTGGACAGCTCATTGGTCCGCATACATCACTATGTATCAGATCCAATAACTCTGTCGCTTTCTGTCCTTTCCCCTTGAAAGGATGCTTTGTCATCTTTCCCATTAAATAAGACTCGCAAGATTCAAGAGACTCAAAGTCAAAAGAATCCAGAAGACCTTCAGAATGAAGTTTCTTTATGCGTTTCTCGTTTATATGGCCTAGACGACAATGCCAGAGGAAGGTCGGGTTTAAGTCGTTCGTCTTAAACCGTTTGGTACAAACGTTATAGATTGACCTGTATCTAGACGGTTCGTCATCCAAAACATAAAGGTCATTAATATGGTAACCTTTACCATAAAATAAGTCACCTTTATAAATGGACAGACATTTGTACTCAATAACAAATCTAAAACCATCCGAGTCTAAGTATGAAATCGATATAATGTTCTTACTGATAGCAGAAACAAAATAACAATCATGCAACTCCAATACAAGTCCAGAAGGTAAAGTCAGATCATAAGTCCCGACGGCTAATGCAACAACTTTT
>NW_010970214.1:420400-426412 GCF_000463585.1 Tarenaya hassleriana | reverse complement strand
CGATGCAAAAAGAAAAAGAAAGGAAAGAAAAACTAACCTAAAAACTCGGGTTGCCTCCCGGAAGCGCTTGTTTAAGGTCGTTAGCTCGACTCGTCTTGCTCATGTGGGAGGGGGTTCAGGGGGAATGCTTCTTGGAGGAATGGTTTTAGGTGGAATGAGATTAGATGGGACAAACTCACCCGACTTTGTATGGCTTTGATCGATGTGATGTAGTTCTTCATTTACCTTATCGATCGACCGAAGATTGAGTGGTGCAAATTGGGTGTTAGGATGGAAGTCCGATAGAAGAGGTAGTGGATCTCCTTGAATATCAGTTTGGGGGACTGTTCGACCCGAGATGAGAATGGTCTCGGACAAGTAAACAACCAGTTCAACCTTATGTGATTTCACCTCGAATTTTCGCTTTTGTGAACATGGTTGATCAAATTGAACGTCTTCCTTGTGTTTCTTTTGTTGGGTTTCCTGGGATCTCATGAGCGAATCCTATTCCTAAGAGATCGATTCTAGGGTTTGTGCAGCGGAAGTAAAACAAAAATTTATAGAACCCTAGAACCATGCTGCTATTGAATTCGTAGAAACGTTAGAACGCTTACCTCAATCGATCCGGGGCCTGTCTCTATCGATGAATCGTTCTGATCACGAAAGGCAGGAAGATTACCTCGCCCTCTACACGTATCCACACCTCGGGATGGATTCCAACGATTGGAACTTGTCTGCTAGGACTCGAATCTCTATTCGATATGTGCACTTTCAGAAAACAAGACTTAGAACTTGTTTTTGGATCTCCAAAAACTCACACTTTTCTTCAAAAGTCGGCTGTTCTTCGTCTCTCCTTGATTAGGGTTCTAATCACTTTCTTATAAAGTGATTTAACCTTAATTTCGGTTTAATTTTCGGAAAACTGGAACCTGGAACGGACGGTCCGGAATTGCACGTGGACCGTCCGTTCCAGTAAGGCAGAACGGACGGTCTACGTTGTGCGGACCGTCCGTTCTATCCTCATAGAACGGACGGTCTGCGTGTTGTCGTGGACCGTCCGGTCTGGTTCGGGCGGACCGTCCGTTCTGGACTTTCTGGTCCGTCCGTTCCAGCCCCTTCCGTCTCGGTTTTTCGTCGTTTTCTCTCGTGCATTTGTCCTTCCCTGCGTGTGTGACCCTGTAGGCTCATTCGACATAGCAGTATAACCTGAAATCCCTATTTCGGGTATACAAGTCATAGGCGGTCTCTAGCAAGACACTATGACTACCTATCTCGAATAGAGTTTGTTCGTGATCATACGAACGCCAGTGATGATTCCGGCTGATGATCCTTTTGTATCGCGATATCATATGTCGAACATAAGGCATGGACAAGCCACCTTATCTGATTCGACTGCTTTTCTCGTTAACTGAGTTTGACTGTCTGAAATAGACGACGTTCGTCTATAGTGCGGCCACACATTTCTACAGTCTCGCTCACACGAGGGGCCCAGCGATATCTCTCTCTTTTACGAGAGGTACAAATCCCGTCTTGACTATCTACAATCCAGTACATGATTCGTTTCGTACCTGATACACGCCTTTATAGTCCTCCTGTTACGCAGGACGTTTGACGTAATCAAAGCACGCAACTCCTCATGTTGGATTCCGTAGATATCTCAGGTCTTAGGATCCAATCATGGAACCGTCATATGAGATTCTAGTCATGACTCTAGTCCATGTGACAATCTCATGCGGGTCATTCCAGTATTCCGTTCTCCAACGAATACCTATGATCGTGATCGTATCCAATACCTATGATCATCTATGTGATCATCAATCACACATCATACTAGTCTTATTATGTCGTTATTCCCATAACGACACAAGACTAGGGAGTTTAGTATCATTCCTAATGATACATGGATTTCATAACAGATCTAGCATGCAAGAACATGTAATGAATAAAATACTCTCATAAAAACACATAGAAAGTATCAATACATCGAATGTATCTCAATAAAGCTCATAATCAGTACATCATAGAGCACTAAACCAACACAAACGTCCTGAAATATAGAGAAAAATAGGAGTTATTAGTGGGTCCGGCAGACCAGAATCCTGGTCCGTCAGACCAGACCAGTCAGACAGACTGAGTACGCTGCTTCGGACCTGACTAGTCTGGCGGACCAGATTCTGGTCCACCGGATCGCGGACTGTCGGCAAGAATGTCGGCTGTGTGCTTGGTCTGGCTGACCAAGAGTTGGTCAGCTCCGGACCAACACACTGAAAAATCCGAAAGTGCGTTTTTTTCACCTTTTCTTGGTGGGAAGTGATAACTCCTATTTTTCTCTATATTTTTATGAGAGTTTGTCTAGGTTCTACAGAATAATCATATGCATTTATAGGCATTCTAGGCGTGTTAGGACCCAAAACCCGGTTGTGCTTTAGTTATAGAGTTACAGGTTTCGAAGATGATTGGACGCGAAAAGGAACGTCTTGGAGCGTTAGAGATGAAGTTCAAATGAAGTACTCATATTGCGAGATCGGTAACGTTTTCTACAACAGTCCAAATTATGCGAGACTTACACCATTGGAAAGAACATTTCAAGAGCTTCGCGTAGATCAAAATCACACAAATCCAACATCGGAGCTAAAAGTTATGAACAAAATCGTGAAGCCTAAGAAATCTGCAAGAAAGTGAAACCGGTCCGGTTCAAGAGGTCCGAGTTCACTTATTTTGGTATGATTCAAGTGTCTAGAAGGCCAAGAAACAGAAGGTGGAACCGGTCCGGTTTCATATGGAGAAAAACCCTAATTCGCGATTTTTAGAGTCCTAAAGGGAAAATGACTCTTGGGAGCCACCCTAGGGTTATAAAAAAGGCTTAGCCACGTCCTAGAACAGCAGAGAACCTTAGAGAAGACCTAGATACAGACTTTTGGAGAGCCTTTGGTGAGAGAAGAATAGAAGTTCACGGGATTTCGGGAAGAAGAAGGAAGATTCGATCGTGGAGACTACACATCTACATGAGCTTTTCTCTTCTCTCTTTTATCTCTTTTTCTCTGAGCTTTTTATTGTTTTCCATGAACCGTGAGTAGATCTACAACTACGGGTTAGGGATTCGTTTGTGTTTTGGGTATGTTTGAACCCTAACTTGGATTTCGGTTTTGATTTATTTTGGTTCTATTGATTTGCGCTTTTATTGGATTGATGTTTGCTTACCCCTTGGTCAATTATCTTAGATTCTAAACTACATAGAGATATGGGTTTAGTTTCGGATCAAAATCGATAGGATAGATCGTATTATTCACATAAAGATATGGTTTAATCGATCTAGGGTTGATGATAGCGTTCTTCATACATCTAGGGTTAACTTGAATAGATCGAGAGATTGACGAGTTACTCTATAGGTAGTGAGTTAGTAGACCGAGAAGTGAATTCTCTATCTTTGTTACTTGACAATTCCCGAATACAAATCATAATCGTGATTCTCGCATGCTTAACATATACTCATACACGCGAATACGGTCCTGACACCCGTAGTCATCATTGCTTGATAGTTTATTCGTTTTTATTTGCTTTCTTATCTTAGTTATCTTAGATTCCACATATTTCCATCATCACTTTCACTTGCTTGCTTTGATTTAGTTTCGATTAGGGTTTAGATTTAGCTACCGGTCCTTGCGTTCGACCCCCGTGTTACGACGATCCGTATCCTTGCGGTGAGTTGTGAATCGGGTTATAAACTCTAGACTCGGTACACACGTATCAAGTTTTTAGACCGTTCCCGGGGACTGGTTAGCCTATTTCTAGGTCTTTATTGATTCTAGATCTTTGCTTGTTTTCTTTTTCTTTTTGTTTTTTTTCTTTGGTTTTTGTGGATTCACTTGGTCTCGAGTTCTTCTTTTTCTTTGCGGTTTGCAGGGTTCTAGTGCATGACACAGAGCTCTACTCGGAGAGAATACCTAGTCTACGATCCGGAGATTGAGCGTACCTTGAGAGACATCCGAAATCAACAGAGAAGGGAAGCTATGTCGAGGTCAAGCAGTTCGCACGACCATCACCAAGAGCGTGCAGTTCATGATGAGGAGCATCAAGAGAATCAGAACCACATGAATCAAGAGCACATGAATCCGCTCTACGATCACCGGACCGAGGGCGAAGCTACTTACGTTGCAGAGGAGACTTTGGGTTCTTACATTGCACCGAAGCACACCCAACTCCTATCTTGCATCAACAGACCGTCCATAAATAGTTTCGAGCTACCGCCATAGTGCATCACGATGTTCAGTCAGGCGAGTTTCAGAGAGTGGCCTACAGAGGATTCCATTGCTCACTTGACTTAGTTTAAGATGTTGTGCAGATCAGTTAGGAAGCCACGAGGGATGACCATAGAGGATGTATACTTGGAGGCCTTTCCTTTTTCACTAATGGACTGGGCAAGAGATTGGCTCTACACCCTTGAACCGAACTCGATAACAACATGGGAGGAGCTAGAGGAGCAGTTCATGGCAAAATACTACTCCCCAGAGAAGACCCGAGCTACACAGAGAGCCATACATAGCTTCACACAGGAGAGTGACGAGAGTCTATACGATGCATGGGAGAGATTCAAAGGCTATCAACGCCTTTGTCCACACCATGGCATGGATAAGCGGTTGTTGTTTTCCACGTTCATCCACGGACTGGGAGACGATACTAGAGCATGGATGGACGCAGCTTGTGGAGGGAGTGTATATAATATTCCCTTTGACACTCTAGAGATGCAGATTGCTAAGATGGCTAAGGCAAGAGGGATGTCAGGAGATAGCATCAGACGCTCTACAGGATGAGTAGATTTGGGCGAGTCCGCTGCTTTGAGGGTAGTCATGTCTGACTTATCGGTAACCAAGCAGCACATGAGACTCAAGAATACGTCTAATCTGCAAAAAGTCCAGCCTGGTATGTTTCTAGTTGATCAGGCCACATCAGAAGAAGAATCGGTTGAGGACGTCAACTACACAGGAAGGAATCAATACCAGAATCCTTCTAATCTCTACAATCCGAACGCGCCTAGGAATCATCCCGGTTTCTCTTACGGAAACCTGAGCGGAACATTGAATGCACAACAACAGGGCGTTCCTAGAATCCCTCAGAATCCCCCGAGCTTCACTCAGTCACGTTTTCAGGGACAGAATCAGGGATATGCGCTGCAGAATCCAGGATACGGGCAGCATAATCAGGGTTACCGAGTACCTCAGCCTGCGAAGAACGGTGAAGCAGACATCAAGACGATGCTTGTCCAGCTAATGCTCGATCAGAAGACATCATTTACTGAGCTGAAGACTGAGATACAGAGCATAAAAGTCAGGCAAGACACTTTTGAGAGGAGATTAGATGGAGTTGAGGCTCATCTGAAGCATATGGACATGCATATCCACTACAAAAAAATCCTGAATTCCAACGGATTTTCCAACGGATTTGTCCGTTGGAAAATTTCCAACAGATTTTCAACGGTTTTCAACGGCGTTTCAACGACGATTTCCGTTAAAATTCCGTTGAAAATTTCCAACGGGTATCCGTTGGAAACACCCGTTAGAAATTTTTAACGGAATTTTCAACGTATTCATTTGAATAATTGGGTTGGAAATTTCCAACGGTATTTCCAACAGATATCCGTTGGAAATTTTAACCGGATTAACGTTGGAAAAATCGGTTGCAAATTTTTAACGGAGTTCCAACGGATGTTTGTTAGAAAACAATTCCAACGGATGCCGGTTGGAAATTTTTTTGGAAATTTTTTTAAAAAAATTCCAACGGAATTCCAACAGTTAGAAAACAATTCCAACGGATGCCGGTTGGAAATTTTTTTGGAAATTTTTTTAAAAAAATTCCAACGGAATTCCAACAGATGCCGGTTGGAATTTTTTTTGGAAATTTTTTTTAAAAAAATTCCAACCGAATTCCAACGGATGCCGGTTGGAAATTTGTTTGAAAATTTTAAAAAAAATTCCAACGGAATTCCAACGGATATCGGTTGGAAATTTGGATTTTAATTGAAAAATCAATTGAAAT
>NW_010970214.1:411350-419860 GCF_000463585.1 Tarenaya hassleriana | reverse complement strand
ATATATATATATGAATTTGAATATGTATATATATTAATGTTATATGATATCAGAAGTTTAAATTGGAGGAGTTGAAAGAGTTCTAATTAGAACTTTAGGGTTAAGGAGGATTGAGGTGGGGCAGTGGAAGGATGGGTGACCTACTGGGAAGTGAGTTTCGGGATCGTGGTTTGGTTGGGTCGGTGGCGGGGCGGGTCGGGTCGGGTCGGGAATATGTTTCGAATTTTTCGTTGGAAAATTCCAACGGAATGCGGTTGAAAATTCCGTTGGAAAATTCCAACGGATTGCGGTTGGAAATTCCGTTGGAAAATTCCAACGGAAATTGTGGTTGGAAATCCGTTGGAAAATTCCAACGGATGCCGGTTGGAAATCCGTTGAAAATTTCCAACGGAAAAATTCGTTGCAATTCCGTTGAAAATTCCAACGGTTTTCCAACGATTTTCCAACGGACACCGATTTCTAACGACGAAATTCCAACGGATAAATCCGTTGGAAATCCATTGGCAACGTTAATTTCCAACGGAAATTTGGCCATTTCCAACGGATTTACCCGTTGGAAATGACCATTTTTTTTTGTAGTGATCGCGCAGCTTGCTTCACAACCCTCAAGACAGTAGGGCACATTTCCTGGAAAGCCCGAACTGAATTCACGAGAACACATCAATGCCATTCAGCTTATAAATGGAGAAATCCTACATGATACAGTCCCTCTGACCACAGAAAGAGGGATGATCTCTAGATACACCGTCGAGGAGAAAGGGAAAGCAATTGTTGACGAGATACCTCAAGTGAATGCGGAGGAAATTGAGCCGCCATATGTCATTCCTCCACCTAAGGTACCACCCGTTCCTTTCTCCTCTCGATTGAAGAAGCATGCTGAGGACACACAATTTTCTAGATTTGCTGATATGCTTCGAAAGTTGGACGTTACGATGCCTTTCTATGAAGCAATGCTTCAGATTCACTCTTATGCGAAATTTGTGAAAGATATTTTGACTAAGAAGAGGGTGATTGGGAAGGAGACAGTAGCCTTGAGCACAGAGGTGAGCGCTGCGATTCTACAGCATGAGTTGCCATGGAAGGAAGATATCTGATCCAGGTAGTTGTTCGATTCCTTGCAAAATCGGAAACATTGAGATTGACCGTGCATTGTGCGATCTTGGTGCCAGTGTGAGTTTGCTTCCATTGTCTATCTATAAGAAGCCCAACATTGGAGATTTCAAGCCGACGAGATGACACTACAGCTTGCGGATAGATCCGTCAAGTATCTTGCATGTATTCTCGATGATGTCCCATTGAAGGTCGGAGATTACTATGTTCCCGTAGATTTTATTGTTTTAGACATGGATGAAGACTCGAAGATACCGATCATTTTGGGCCGACCGTTTCTGAATACGGTCGATGCAGTAGTACATGTCTGAGCTGGTCGTCTTACCATGAAGATAGGTGACGAGACTGTTGAGTTCACCCTGGACAATAATATGAAACAACCGTCCATGAATGAGTCTGCATGCTACGTTGATGTGCACGACATTTTGACTCAAGAGGTGTTTGATCAGTTTCGAAACACTGACCCACTTGAAATATCACTCCTAGAATCTCATACAAGTATCTACAGCAATTGGGAGGATATTGCGGAGCTTAACGGGCCTTGGATGACGATTTGGACAAAAATTCAGAATCTGTACAGACGATGGAAACAGACCGGTTCCATATGGGACCGGATCGGTTCCAATCTCGGCCAGAAAGCGGTTTTACTCAGACGATGTAAACGGACCGGTTCCACTCTCTGAGCTCTTCGGATGTTTTTCACGTCGACACACCCGATACCTCTACGAACGTCTCCGAACCCTCCTCGACGACTTCCAAAGACGTTCTAGAGACCAGAAAGCCACCACTTAGCACGGGGACGCTGAATAAAGCGGATTGGAGCCTAGATAACGTCCCGAAGGTGGAGTTGAAGCCCTTACCTAAAAGGCTCAGGACAAGGAACACACACACATGGATAGGAACGCAGAACTAGCATTGGAGAGACGTACGTATCCCACTCATAATTCTATATCAATGTTTAAACCTTCCACTACAGATTGTCGAGTATGAGCAATGAAAAAGAGAGGATCGAAACGAGCAAAACCATCGCTCAGACGTCTGCAAGATTCACCTCCTGCATAAGTTTGGAAACCTAAGGAGGATAGACGGCTCAAGCATCCACGAGGTACAAAAGATGCGCTTAATGCTCAACATCCAGGGTGGCGATAGATAGATTATCTTCGCCTCTCAGACCCTCCCATCATTTGAGCAAGATGGGTCGAGGTAATGACGTTAAACAAGAGCTTCTCGGAGGCAACCCGAGCACTAGGTAACTTTTCTTTTTCTTTGTAGCATAGTAGAGACCATGATTGTATTTTTGATCTTTAGGAATGCATTGCTATTATTATGCTTTTGTTCGGATAACGTTTCTTAATCTATGAGCGTTTACACCGACACATGAGAGATGAACATCGACTTCCGAGAGAAAACGTTGGATAAGTTCCAGTTCACAGAGTCTGTGAGAGCTCTTGCATTTGACGTGAGTTAACTTCATTGCGAGCGAACGAATTTCGCAGAGCTAAGCCTTCTCTATCCCTCTTATTGGTTCTTTTCATACGTTATTTTCGATTCTACTTTTCTGGACGAGAGTCTATACCGTGGACGGTGTATGATTCAAGTCTGGGGGGTGGATAGATCCTTCACACATTCAGGCCTATCTACTTAGGATTGCATTTAGTTTAGGTGCATTTTATCATGGCATATAGACTTAGGAAAATATGGGTTGAAGGATGACACTCGGTCTTGGATCGATGCGGCATGTGGAGGCGACATTTATGACATCCCTTTTCAAGAGTTAGAGGCGACGATTGCAAAATTAGCCAAAGGACACAGCCATACATCCAACGAGTTCAGTATGAGAAGTTCAGTGAAAGGTGATGTGGGAGAGAACGCAACTCTTAAGGCGGTGTTAGCTGACCTTGCTGAGATAAAGGTTCAACTAGCCAATGCAAAACAAGTAGCTGCTATGGAAGATCACAATCCGGTGCAAGTTCAACCGGGTATGTACATGGTTGATCAAGAAGCGGAAGAAGCCAACTATGTCGGCCCGAACCAATACACTCATCCATCAAACCTATACAACTCGGGATTGAGGAATCATCAAAATTTCTCCTACAAGAACACGTCGAATGCGCTAAATCCTCAGCCCGCTTTCCAATGGAACAACCAAGGACCCCCGGGTTTTCAACCGAAGTACCAACATCAAGGTCAAGGGAGCCAAGGCTACCAAGGAAATTCCAATTATAAACCACTTGCAACCCAAGGAGCAAGACCCGGACATCAAAGATATGCTATTTCAAATTCTCCAAGGTCAAAAATCACAAGGAGTATCCATTGGAAGTATTGAAAATGAGCAAGTTGCATTCAAGAAACAGTTGGAAGGAGTACAAGCTCACTTGAAGATCTTGGACAATCAAGTAGCGCAACTTTCCTCTTTCTCCTCGTCTAGACAGCAAGGCATGCTTCTCGGTAAGAACGAGATCAACCCTCGGGAACATATCAATGCAGTGGAGCTAAGGAGTGGAAAACAACTTCCCGAGATCACCCCTCCGATGGTTGAAAAGACAACACCTCCAAGGCTAACAAGAGAGGAAAAAGGCAAGGCAGTAGAGGAAGACACTCCTAAAGTGCAAGAACCGGAGAAAGAACCGGTCTACATTCCGCCTCCGCCTAAGGTACCCCCGATACCCTTTCCTTTTCGTTTAAAGAAATTTAATGAGGACAGCCAATTTGGAAAGTTTGTGGAAATGCTGAAGAAGATGGAGATTACAATGCCTTTCCATGAGGCAATTCTCCAAATGCCATCATATGCGAAGTTCCTCAAGGATATTTTGACGAAGAAGCGGGTAGTGGAAAAGGAGACTGTAGCATTGAGCACCGAAATTAGCGCAGCCATCACAAAGCACGAACTTTTCCCGAAGATGTCTGATCCGGGGAGTTTCTCTATTCCATGCAAGTTGGGGAATATTGAAATTGATAGAGCATTATGTGATCTTGGGACTAGTGTGAGTTTGATGCCATTGTCCATATACAAGAAGTTGAACATAGGCGACTTGAAACCCACGAGGATGGCCTTACAACTAGCGGACCGATCTATCAAGTATCCAGCAGGGATTCTAGAAGACGTGCCCTTTAAGATTGGTGGATTCTATGTACCAATGGATTTTGTGGTCCTAGATATGGATGAGGACTCCAAAGTTCCGATCATTTTGGGCCGACCATTTTTTAGCACAGCGGATGCCGTAGTTCATGTCCAAGCTGGTAGATTAACAATGAAGATCGGAGATGAAACAATTGAATTCACACTTGATCAGAATTTGAAGCAACCCTCGACAAATGATACGGTATGTTACGCGAATATACTTGAAGCAATGGCGGAAGAAGTGATCAGAGAATTCCGCGAAGTAGATCCGCTAGAAATATCCCTAATGGTCATAGAAGCAAGTTTATATAGCAATTGGGAGGAGATCGAGGAGATAAGACGGGCGCTAGATGATCGGGAAACCGAAAATGAAGTTTCTGCAATATTTCAGGCGGCCCGCTAAGATTTTCGGGCGGCCCGCCCAGAATCGCTGGAATTTGAATCTGTGCTCAAGAAAACGAGCGACCGCTCACCAAATCAGGCGACCCGCTCGGAATCTCTGAGAAAAATCGACTCATCTTCGGATCAAACGAGCGACCGCCTCGAAATTCAGGCGACCCGCTCGAATGTTCTGAGTAATCTCGACCAATCCTCAACGAAAACGAGCGACCGCTCACCAAATCAGGCGGCCTGCTTGATAATTCTGAGCAAAATCGATCCTTCCCCGGACAAATCAAGCGACCGCCCGTCGGATTGGGCGGCCCGCCCATTTGCACCTGGGACGAAAGATTTGCACTCCGAGGCCCTCTTCTCAACTACTCATGCCATCCTCGACACACCCAAAGTTCCGAGAGGAGATACACATGCTGATTGGGACCCCAAACATGCCCCACAAGTGGAATTGAAACCCCTACCCCAAGGGCTAAGGTATGTCTTTCTTGGCTTGAATTCTACTTATCCCATCATCATTAATGATGCATTAGATGAGGATCAAGTAGAAAAGCTCATCATGTTGCTTAGGCAATACAAGGAAGTTCTAGGATACACTCTAAGAGACATCAAGGGTCTTAGTCCCTGTCTTTGCATGCATCGCATACATTTAGAGGATGACACGAAATCATCGATAGAGCATCAACGTAGGCTAAACCCGAACATGAAAGAAGTAGTCAAGAAGGAAGTTTTGAAATTGTTAGACGTGGGTATCATCTACCCGATATCAGATAGCTCTTGGGTTAGCCCGGTGCAAGTCGTCCCAAAAAAGGGAGGAATCACAGTCGTTCCTAATGAAAACAATGAACTCATACCAACCAGAACGGTTACGGGATGGAGAATGTGCATTGATTATCGAAAACTTAACACAAACACCCATAAGGATCATTTCCCCCTACCATTCATTGATCAAATGCTAGAGAGACTTGCGCTGCATTCTTATTTTTGTTTCCTCGATGGTTACTCCGGTTTCTTCCAAATCCCTATCCATCCGAGTGACCAAGAGAAAACGACATTCACATGCCCTTACGGCACTTTTGCATATAGACGCATGCCATTTGGATTATGCAATGCACCCGCAACTTTTCAAAGATGCATGATGGCTATTTTCTACGATGTCATTGAAGATATTATAGAGGTGTTCATGGACGATTTTTATGTCCATGGACCCTCATTTGATGCGTGTTTAACCAATCTCCATCGAGTGTTAGACAGGTGTCTAAAGGCGAATTTGGTTTTTGAATTGGGAGAAATGCCACTTCATGGTGCGAGAGGACATTGTACTTGGTCATCGAATTTCAGACAAGGGAATAGAAGTGGATAGAGCGAAAGTGGAAGTGATTGAGAAGCTACCGCCACCGACCAATGTTAAAGGGATTCGAAGCTTCTTGGGTCACGCCGGGTTTTATAGGAGATTTATCAAAGACTTCTCGAAGATAGCGAGACCTTTGACTGCACGTTTGGGCAAGGATATCCCATTTGAGTTTAATGAGAAATGCCACAAAGCGTTTGATGTTTTGAAGAAGGCGCTATCACCCCCGATTATCCAACCCCCAGATTGGAGTATTTCTTTTGAGTTGATGTAAGATGCTAGTGATTTTGCGGCCGGAGCCGTATTGGGACAAAAGAAGGATGGAAAGCATTACGCCATATACTATGCAAGTCGGACGCTCGATGATGCTCAAATGAATTACTCCACCACGGAGAAAGAGTTCCTCGCTGTAGTATTTGCTTTCGAGAAATTTAGATCATACTTGGTGGGTTCTAAAGTCATCGTCTACACGGATCACGCCGCCTTGAGGTACTTGCTGACGAAGAAGGATGCTAAACCAAGTTTGATCCGATGGGTGTTGCTTCTGCAAGAGTTTGATCTAGAAATCCGCGATAGGAAAGGAGCTGAGAATACATTGGTGGATCATCTATCGAGATTGGAGATACCCGAAGTTGTACACATCTTATGCTTGGAAATCAAGAACATGACCCCTTGGTATGCGGATTACGTCAACTATTTAGTTGCCAAGGTTGTACCCCCGGAGTTAAGCTACAACGGGAAGAAAAAGTTCTTTCACGATGTTAGAGACTACTTTTGGGATGAACCTTTCTTGTTTAAGAGAGGCAAGGACGGTTATTTCGAAGATGCATTCCAGAGGAGTAAGTGAAGCAAGTGATACATCATTGCCACGCATCGGACTACGCAGGGCATTTCACCTCGGTCAAGACAGCTGCAAAGATCCTACAATCGGGTTTCTATTGGCCACCTATGAAAGTTCATGCGACGCTTGTCAAAGAACGGGCAACATCTCGCAGAGAAATGAAGCGCCGCTGAACTTTATATTGGAAGTGGAACCATTTGACGTATGGGGAATAGATTTTATGGGACCATTTCCATCATCTTGCGGTAACCTATACATTCTTGTGGCAGTTGACTATGTGACGAAATGGGTGGAGGTACTTGCTAGTCCGAAGAATGATTCAAGCACTGTGTCACAGATGTTCAAAAGGGTTATATTTCCTCGATTTGGAGTCCCAAGAGTGGTGATAAGTGATGGAGGGACACACTTTGTTAATAGAGTCATATTGACTAAATATGATGTTCACCATAGAGTAGCCACCCCATACCATCCCCAAACGAGTAGTCAAGTGGAAGTATCTAACCGGGAGATCAAACAAATTCTGGAGAAAACAATGGCCAAGTCAAGAAAAGATTGGGCTTTGAAACTTGACGATGCGGTTTGGGCATATAGGACAACATTTAAGACGCCTATCGGGATGACTCCGTTCCAACTCGTGTATGGGAAAGCCTGCCATCTACCGGTTGAGTTGGAGTACAAAGCATATTGGACTATAAAGGCGTTGAACTATGACTGGAAGACCGCGGCGGAGAAACGAATGCTGGATCTCCACCACTTAGAGGAAATTCGCTTGGACACCTATGAGAACGCACAGATTTACAAGGAGCGAGCTAAAAAGTGGCATGATTGCCACATCCTCAACCGAAACTTCCAACAAGGTGACCTCGTTCTTTTATTTAACTCTCGACTAAAGTTCTTTCCAGGTAAACTGAAATCGAGATGGTCGGGACCGTTCATCATAAAGAGCGTTACCCCTCATGGAGCGGTGGAACTTGACAACGGAAAGGGCGGTTCGTTCATGGTCAACACCCAAAGGATCAAACCGTACAATCCAGAGAATACTAAGTCGGGAGGAAGTACTTCTGTACTCTCCCTTTCTTTGATTGATTGAATGCCATCTCGGTCTAGCTACGACCTTAACTAGCAGTCCCGGTTAACCCTAGGATGTAAATTCTTCGAACCTCGTCATTTTCTCTTTTGTTTACGTTAGAAAGGCTCTAAATTCTCCAATACTATCTCATCAAACTAAGTCCTTTTGTTGAGGGAGCAAGGATTGGGAAAAATCTTCATCGGGCGCCGGAATATAGAAAAAAAACGAGCGAGCCACTCATTTTATGGGAGACCGCTCGTTTAGGTGTTCGCATCGAGCGGTAGCGCGTAACTTCCAAACCGGGGAAATATAATCCTTTTGAACATTGGTGACATGGTGCTTGAATCATTTTTCGAGCTAGCAAGTACCTCCACCCATTTCGTCACATAATCAACCGCCACGAGAATGTATAGATTGCCACAAGATGACGGAAATGTCCCATGAAATCTATTCCCCAAACATCGAAGCGTTTGATGAGGATCTCGGAATCCCGAGCGATGCATCAAACTATATCTTGGAGATAAAAGAACGCATGGAGCTAATGATAGCTTGGAGCGGGAGCATGGACGAAAGCTTGGAACCTACGAAACTTGGAGCTCAACCGGATCGCATGGAGCTTGGAGCTCAA
>NW_010970214.1:408826-410353 GCF_000463585.1 Tarenaya hassleriana | reverse complement strand
TTTCATTCACTTTGATCATTTCGAAATCTGTTTGCATTTGTGTCATTACCGAACGTTACTTGTTGCGTGAAGTGCATGTTTTAGCTTGTACATGACATTGTTGCACGTTGAACGTTTCTGCTATATTTGTTCGGACTTAGTGCTGCACGTTTTGTTACTTGCATATACCGTGGCTTGCTTTCTCAGTATCGATGGCAAACGTATCCAGTGACAGTTCGGTTTATAGGATGATCCAACAGATTCAAGATCGTATCACACGACTTGAGGAGGTGAGCGAACCCGTGGAATCTGCTAGGGAGCTAAACAAACAAAGTGAGGGGAAGAGAACCATACCTAAAAATCTAAAGAGGCCTCACCATGAACCCCTCGATGATGGCCGATTCAAGAATCCATATGACCGAGAATATCGTCGACCAACTCGTGATGAGAGGGCTGATCCAAAGTTCAAACTTTTCGTGTTTACTGGAAAGGAGGAGCCCGAGGTCTATCTTGAGTGGGAGCGCCAAATGGATGCCAATTTCGAATGTTATTCCTTGACGAACCGAAGGAAGATTCACTATGCGGCTGCCCATCTTGCCGAAGATGCCATCATGTGGTGGGAACGAGAAGAACGAAATCGACGACGTGCACATTATGAACCGGTTTCCACTTGGAAGGAGATGAAAATCCTCATGCGAAAAAGGTATGTATCTCGACATTGTCTTCATGAATTACAATATAGATTTGACAACATCGTGCAGGGAGACAAGACGGTTGAGGACTATTTTGGAGAATTTGAACAACTCCTTGCTTACTTGAGAATCGACGACAATGAAGAAGATCTCATGGCACACTTTCTAGAGGGCTTGAAAGACCGAATCGCTAGAAAGGTAAACCCACACGTATATCGTGACTTGAGACATCTTGTACATACGGCAATTCAAGTAGAGCGACAAATGAACAAGAAGCTGTCAAAGAATGGGTGCCAACGAACGCCAACGCCAACGCGTATACCCGAAAAACTTTCCAATACCGGAGACCCAATGAAGGCGCAAAATCTTGATGCTCGAAAGGACGAAACTATCTTATATAAAAGAGAAGTCCACACACGAGGTAACAAAACTTCTTCCTCGTGTACTTATTTTACTTCTGAGGTTCCGTGTTCGGAGTGTAGGAACCAAAGTCATTTACCCAATGGAAGTTCCACCCGACAAGAGGTGAGCATCAAGGATAACGGGGCATATCACTCAATCGCGTTGGCTGTGGGGAGGCACCTTGAGGATGATTTCGAAGTTCCATCTGACAAGGAGACCAAGAGCGTGACCGAAAAGAAAGAAACGGAGACATCAGATCACTTACGGATCATGGATATTAGTTTGAGTTGATTTTTAGATCATCGGATTATCCACCGAGAGACGGATACCGATTTTTGTTGATATGTAAGGACTAGATCAACGTGTTGTCTAAATCTGTTCATATCTTTCAGCGCATATATTAGATCTGCACGATCATGGTGTCTATATGTAGTTATTAAAAAAAAACTTTATA
>NW_010970214.1:403104-408534 GCF_000463585.1 Tarenaya hassleriana | reverse complement strand
CGGTAAGTGATCCGGTGACTCAGAAGTTGACTCGAATCGCTAGCCATCGACATATGGTCAACCATTCGAACTAAATAACGAGTCATGCTCGATGAGTTGTTCGGTTGTTGACTCATCAAATTATTAAGCTCATATCTTCCACAAAACATGTCCAAATTATTCTTTCTTTATGTTATTATACAGGTGTTCCAAACTCGGAAGGAGAACGTTTGCATGGAGAAAAAGACAGAAAACACGAGTATCCTCCCAGCGCAATGGTCGCATGAAATGCCTAATCCTAACCACGGACTCATGGATATAAATAGGGATAAACCTTTTGAACGAGAAAAGGTCTGGTACGACAACCACGACCTCACAAAGGATAAACCCTTCGAACGGGGAAAGGCTCGAAAGAAAGTGCTTGGAATTTTCGAAGCATGCAAAGACCAAGGTGAGTATGACATAACTTATATTTTCACTAATGCTGACTTGGCCCCGTTTGATGTAGGCAAAACAGTTACGAGGGCGAAACCTCCAGAAGAGGGAGGGAATGATGAGGATCTCGGAATCCCGAGCGATGCATCAAACTATATCTTGGAGAAACGTTCTCCTTCCGAGTTTGGAACACCTGCAACTCAAAGACATAATCTAGGGCAGCAAATATGTTAGTGCAGCAAGTGTTCTTCCCGAGATGTTGGTAAAAACATTTCAATTGCAAAACGTCTTTTTCGGACTCAAATCGGACTATGACTTCATTTAGACAAGAATCATAAACAAGAATATAAAGAGGAACGAAATTACCGGGATCGCCTCCTAGCGAATAACCTATGAGACTTGTGTGGTTGTTTGGAGCATCGGGTACCATGTAGTCCTCATAACCATTGATCTTGATCATACGTTCTTGGGCGCTTGTTCCGAGATGTGGAGATTCTGTTATTGGAAGCACTGTGTAGTCCTTGCAGATTTTTACCAATATTGCCTTGGACTTTTCAAGTACGTTTTCCTTCGGCTTCTCATCCTCGCTTTCTTTGGCATCATATTCCTTCTTGTTACTCGTGACTAGCCTTCATAGAAGTGCCGGTGATTGAGCCATCGTCCCGTAATTCCTCTTCGATTCCATCTATTTCTCAAGAGTGAATTCGAGCGCCTCCTTCGCGAGTGCCGGTGATTGCAATTGGGCCATCTCTATACAACTCCGAAGCCGGTGCGTGTATCAGGGTTCCACTTCGAAGATGTAGTTTTGCAGTGCTTCATTCCTCCGAGAGATGTTGCCCGTTCTTTGACAAGCATCGCATGAGCTTATAAAAGTGTGAACTTGAGACTTAACGGTATAGATGAGACATGTATGCAATGATATTTGATATCATAGTCTCATAAAGGATCTAAGAGTCACATTGGATGTGATTGATATTAGATGTCTACCTAAATAGCGTAAGGCTGAGTGTAACAACTCATTCTTATGTGAAATACGGATCTTAGTCCCATATAGAAAATTATTGTAGGGTTATTTTTCTGTATGGGAATATAGCTTGTATGTGCATCTATGTTGTCGTTGATTGATGATGGACTATCTGGTAGTAGATCATTGATAGAATCTGCATTTTGTTTTTGTTCGTTCTGTTTTGTCTTTTTCTGTGGGACATGGCGTCAACCGGTAGCGTACCGAGTTTGACAATGCCTGCTTGTAGGATCTTTGCGGCGGTCTTGGCCGAAGCAAAATGGTCTGCGTAGTTCGATGCGTGACGATGATGTATCACTTGCTTCACTTCCTCCCCCGTAATACATCTCCTAAATAATCCATCCTTGCCTCTCTTGAACAGGAAAGGCTCATCCCAAATGGAAGAACTTTTTCTTCCCATTGTAGCTTAATTCCGGGGGTATCACCTAGGCAACCAAGTAGTTGACGTAATCTGCATACCAAGGGGCCGCGTTCTTGATCTCCAAAGAAAAGATGTGTTCTTCCCTTAGTGAACCATCAATTGGCACAGCCTCGGGTATTTCCAATCTCGATAGATGGTCTGCCACTGTGTTTTTCGTTCCTTTCCTATCGCGGATCTCTAAATCAAACTCTTGAAAAAGTAACACCCATCGGATCAACCTTGGTTTAGCATCCTTCTTCGTGAGCAAGTACCTCAATGCGGCGTGATCCGTGTAGACGATGACCTTAGAGCCCACCAAGTATGATCTAAATTTCTCGAAAGCAAATACTACAACCAAGAGCTCCTTTTCCATGGTGGAGTAATTCATTTGAGCATCATCGAGCGTCCGACTTGCGTAGTATACAGCATAATGCTTCCCATCTTTCTCTTGTCCCAATACGGCTCCGACCGCAAAATCACTAGCATCAGACATCAACTCAAAAAGAATACTCCAATTCGGGGGTTGGATAATTGGAGGTGATACTAATGCTTTCTTCAATACTCCAAACTCTTTGTGGCATTCCTCATTGAACTCAAACGGAACGTCCTTGCCCGAAAGCGCAGTCAAAGGTCTCGCTATCTTCGAAAAATCTTTGATAAATCTCCTATAAAATCCGGCGTGACCTAAGAAACTTCGGATCCCTTTAACGTTGGTCAGTGGCGCTAGCTTCTCAATCACTTCCACTTTCGCTCTATCCACTTCTATCCCCTTGTCCGAAATTTGATGACCAAGTACAATGCCCTCTCGCACCATGAAGTGGCATTTCTCCCAATTCAAAACCAAGTTCGCCTTGAGACACCTGTCTAACACTCGATGGAGATTGGTTAAACACGCATCAAAGGAGGGTCCATGGACAGAAAAATCATCCATGAACACCTCCATAATATCTTCAATGACATCGGAGAAAATAGCCATCATGCATCTTTGAAAAGTTGCGGGTGCATTGCATAATCCAAATGGCATGCGTCTATATGCGAAAGTGTCGTAAGGGCATGTGAATGTTGTTTTCTCTTGGTCACTCGGATGGATAGGAATTTGGAAGAAACCGGAGTAACCATCGAGAAAACAAAAATAAGAATGCAGTGCAAGTCTTTCTAACATTTGATCAATGAATGGAAGGGGGAAATGATCCTTACGGGTGTTTGTGTTCAGTTTTCGATAATCAATGCACATTCTCCATCCCGTAACAGTTCTAGTCGGTATAAGTTCATTGTTGTCATTAGGAAGGACTGTGATTCCTCCCTTTTTAGGCACGAGTTGCACCAGACTAACCCAAGAGCTGTCCGAAATCGGGTAAATCATACTCGCATCTAACAATTTCAAGACCTCTTTCTTGACCACTTCTATCATGTTCGGGTCTAGCCTACGTTGATGTTCGATTGACGATTTGGTATCATCCTCTAAGTGTATGCGATGCATGCAAAGAGAGGGGCTAAGACCCTTGATGTCTCCTAGAGTGTAACCTAGGACTTCCCTGTATTGCCTAAGCAACTTGGTGAGTTTTTCTACTTGATCCTCATCTAATGCATCTTTAACGATAACGAGATAAGTAGAATTTGAACCAAGGAAGACATACCTAAGCCCTTGGGGTAAGGGCTTTAGTTCCACTTGTGGAGCACGTTCGGGGTCCCAATCGGTGTATGATTTCCCTTTTGAACCTTGAGATGAGTCAAGAACGGTGTGATGGGCGACAAGATGCTTCCGAAGTCCAAGTCCTCATTTCCGGGTGGAAACAGTCGGGTCGCCCATTTTTCAGGCGGGTCACCCACTTCAGTAGCATTTGGATCAGTTTTGCTCAGACAATTCGAGCGGGTCGCCCATTTTGACGGGCGGTCGCTCACTTCTACAGTGTTTGAGTCAAAACTGCTCAGACAATTCAGGCGGATCGCCCGTTTTTTACACATGGTCACCCGTTCTTGGTCCAGGTCGCCCGCGTCAACAGTTTTTTTGCTCAGACAAAATGGGCGGATCGCCTATTTTTCGGACGGGTCGCCCATTTTTTTCTGCACTTCTTCATCAGCTATTGAAAGTGGGCGGGTTGCCCATTTTTCAGGCGGGTCGCCCACTCCTGCAGAAATTGCATTTTCGGCTTCTTGATCATTCAATGCTCGTCTTATCTCCTCAATCTCCTCCCAGTTGTTGTATAGACTTGCTTCTTCGGCCATTAGTGACACTTCTAGCGGGTCTACCTCACGGAATTCTCCCATCACTTCTTCCGCCATTGCTTCAAGTATATCCGCATAGCATATCATATCATTGGTCGAGGGTTGCTTCAAATTCTGATCAAGCGTGAATTCGACAACTGGGAGGAGATTGATCATTCAATGCTCGTCTTATCTCCTCAATCTTCATCGTTAATCTACCGGCTCAGACATGAACTATGCCATCCGTTGTGCTCAAGAATGGTCGGCCCAAGATGATTGAAACTTTGGAATCCTCATCCATGTCTAGCACTACAAAATCCACCGGTACATAGAATCCGCCAATCTTGAGGGGTACGTCTTCTAAAATCCCTGTTGGATACTTGATAGATCTGTCTGCTAGTTGTAAGTCCATCCTCGTGGGTTTCAAGTCGCCTATATTCAACTTCTTGTAAATGGAAAGCGGCATCAAACTCACGCTAGGCCCAAGGTCGCATAATGCTCTATCAATCTCAATATTCCCCAACTTGCATGGAATAGAAAAACTTCCCGGATCAGACATCTTCGGTGGAAGTTCGTGCTTGGTGATGGCTGCACTAATCTCGGTGCTCAATGCTACAGTCTCTTTTTCAACTACCCGCTTCTTCGTCAAAATATCCTTGAGGAACTTCGCATATGAGGGCATTTGAAGAATTACCTCATGGAAAGGCATTGTAATCTCCATCTTCTTCAGCATTTCCGCAAACTTTCCAAATTGGTTGTCCTCATTAAATTTCTTTAAACGAGAAGGAAAGGGTATCGGAGGTACCTTAGGCGGAGGAGGAATGTAGACCGGTTCTTTCTCCTATTCTTGCACCTTAGGAATGTCTTCCTCTACAGATTTTTCTTTTTCCTCTCTTGTTAGCCTTGGAGATGATGCCTTTTCAATCATCGGAGGGGTAGTCTCCGAAGTTGTTTTCCACTCCTTAGCTCCACTGCATTGATGTGTTCCCGAGGGTTCATCCCGTTCTTACCGAAAAGCATGCCTTGCTGTCTTGATGAGGAGGAAGATGCGAGTTGGGCCACTTGATTGTCCAAGATCTTCAAGTGAGCTTGTACTCCTTCCAATTGTTTCTTGAATGCAACTTGCTCATTTTCAATGCTCCCAATGGATACTCGTGATTTTTGACCTTGGAGAATTTGAAATAGCATATCCTTGATGTCTGGGTCTTGCTCCTTGGGTTGCACTTGCTGTGGTCTATAATTGGAATTCCCTTGGTAGCCTTGGCTCCCTTGACCTTGTTGTTGGTACTTCGGTTGAAAACCCGGAGTTCCTTGGTTGTTCCGTTGGAAAGCGGGTTGAAGATTTAGCGCATTTGATGTGTTCTTGTAGGAGAAGTTGGGATGATTT
>NW_010970214.1:399956-401840 GCF_000463585.1 Tarenaya hassleriana | reverse complement strand
GGTGTTGGAATCCTTCCCGACGTGTGGATGCGTGTAGAGGGCGAGGTATTCTTCCTGCCTAGAGTGATCGGACGAACAGATCAATTGATACAGGCCCCGGATCGATTGAGGTAAGCGTTCTAACGTTTCTACGATTCATTAGAAGTATGGTTCTAGGGTTTATTAAATTTTTGTTTTATATCCGCTGCGCAAACCCTAGAATCGATCTCTTAGGAATTAGATTCGCTCATGAGATCCCAGGAAAATCCAACAGTGGTATCAGAGCCTGGTTGCTCTGTTTTGATTTCGTAGAACCCGATCACGCACGTTTTAGGATTTGAATTGTTTGAATCCATGTTTGCTTTGATTTCTATGCATGTTTGATGATTGAATCTAGTGTAGATTGCATGTTTCATGTTGCATAGAGTGCAGGAGTTCGAATTTTGGGTGTACAGAAGAATTCGGATCAGTTTCGGGTCTTATCGGGGACGAGAACGCGGGGAAAACGTGATCTGATCACCGAGGCCTACCCTAGACCGTCCGTTCTGGGTAAGCCAGACCGGACGGTCCAAGGGTGACAGACTGATTGGCACGGATCCGTTCTGCCATGCAGAACGTCCATTCTACTAGGCTGAACGTTCGTTCTGATTTTGAAGTCGTGACCCAACGTTCTGCCATCCTGGAACGTCCGTTCTACCTCTAGAACGGACGGTCCGAAGTCTAGATTCTGAAAAAATTCCGTTTTCGAGGTCCGATTACGCAATCGTTGCATAATCTGATCAACTGTAACTCAAATAGACACGATTCATTCTTATGGATGGTCCATAGTAAATGAATACATGTAACTTAATCAAAATATAGAATATGCTTGATTGAGTGGGAGCTCCGGGATTGGGATTACATAATCGAATGGATGGTCTATTCGGATTATGAACAATCGTTGCACAGAAACCGGATATATCTAGAAGCTCTATAAGTAAAGCACTTGTCAAGGCCTCGATCATACGTGTCATGGGCCATGCCAAAGCTGGGTGTGCCGTATTATCTTGGTGAGGCAGGGTAGGAAATCGTGGTTCCTACAGCTTGAATATAGTTTATCTTAGATTTGTACCTCTCGTAAAAGAGAGAGATATCGCTGGGCCACTCGTGTGAGCGAGACTGTAGAAATGTGTGGCCGCACTATAGACGAACGTCGTCTATTTCAGACACTCAAACTCAGTGAACGAGAAAGCAGTCGAATCAGATAAGGTGGCTTGTCCATGCCTTATGTTCGACATATGATATCACGATACAAAAGGATCATCAACCGGAATCATCTCTGGCGTTCGTAAAGATCACGAACAAACTCTATTCGAGATAGGTAGTCATAGTGTCTTGCTAGAGACCGCCTATGACTTGTATATCCGAAATAGAGATTTCGGGTTATACTGCTATATCGAATGAGCCTACAGGGTCACACACGCAGGGAAGGACGAAACGTGCGAGAAAACGACGGAAAAACCGAGACGGAAGGGTCTGGAACGGACGGACCAGAAGTCCGGAACGGACGGTCCGCGTGAGCAGACCGTCCGTTCTACGTGCTGGAACGGACGGTCCACATGCATTTCTGGACCGTCCGTTCCGGGCTTCAGTGTTTCCGAAATTAAACCGAAATTAGGGTTAAACCACTTTATAAAAGGGAGATTAAAAACCCTAATAAAAAAAGAGAAAAAAAAGAGCCGACTTCAGAACACTCTTAGCAGACTTTTGGAGAGATCCAAGAGATTGAGAGTGTGATCAAAGTCCGTTTTTCTCGAAGCACAAATCGAATAGCGGATTCGAGTCCTAGCAGACAAGTTCCAAGCGTTGGAATCCATCCCGAAGTGTGGATACGTGTAGAGGGCGAGGTAATTTCCTGCCTTTCGT
>NW_010970214.1:394306-399236 GCF_000463585.1 Tarenaya hassleriana | reverse complement strand
AAATAGACATGATTTGTTCTTATGGATGGTCCCTAGTGAATGAATGCATGTAACTTAATCGAGATATTAGATATGCTTGATTTAGTGGGAGCTCCGGGATTGGGATTACATAATCGAATGGATGGACTATTCGGATTATGAGCAATCGTTGCACAGAAACCGGTTAGATCTAGAATCTCTATAAGTAAAGCACTTGTCAAGGCCTTGATCGTACGTGTCATGGGCCATGCCAAAGTTGGGTGTGCCGTATTATCTTGGTGAGGCAAGATGGAGAAATGGTGGTTCTCATAGCTTGAAAGTAGATGCTTGATCTAGGTGCGGTTTCGAAAATCCCTTATTCATGTAATGCAAGTGTGTACCTCCCATTACTAGAGCGCCTGTCAAGGCATCGATCGTCCATAAACACGGGTCATGCCAAAGCTGAGCGTGCCGGATTATCTTTGTGAGGCAGGGTAGGAAATCATGCTTCCTACAGCTTGAATATGGTTTATCTTGGGTTAAGTTGTCAAGTTTTGACTTGAAATTTAATGGTACAGATGAGACAAGTATGCAATGATATTCGATATCATAGTCTCATAAAGGATCTAAGAGTCATATTGGATATGATTGACATTAGATGTCTACCTAAATAGCATAAGGCTGAGTGTAAAAACTTGTGCTTATGTGAAATACGGATCTTAGTCCCATATAAAAAATTATTGTAGGGTTAGTTTTCTTTATGAGAATATAGCTCATCTTTGCATCTATGTTGTCATTGTTTGATGATGGACTAGCTGGTAGTAGATCATAGGTATGTAGACACTGATTGATGATGGACTAGCTGGTAGTAGATCATTAATAGAATCTGCATTTGTTTTGTTCGTTCTGTTTTGTCTCTTTTGTAGGACATGGCGTCAACCGGTAGCGTACCGAGTTTCACGATGCGATCTATCCTTGAGAAGGATAAATTGACTGGGACGAACTTCTTAGACTGGTATCGTAACTTGAGAATAGTTCTCAAGCACGACAAGAAGTCATACGTCCTGGAAGGGGCTCTACCACCAGAGCCTGCGGCCAATGCCACGAGAGCCGTCAAGGATGCTTGGCAGAAGCATCAGACTGACGATAATGAGATCTCCTGTCTCATGTTGGGAAGCATGGCCCCGAATCTGCAGAGGCAGTTTGAGGGGAAGAGCATGTTTGATATGATCAATCAGCTCAAGACCATGTTTGAGGAGCTAGCGCGTACTGAAAAGTACAAGACGCTGAAAGCTCCGGTGAAGACGGAGATGCCGAGAGGCAGCTCTGTCAACACCCACGTCCTCAACATGAGAGCTCATGTTGAAGAACTTGAACGTATGGGAGTGAACCTCGATGGTGACTTGGTTGCAGACTTGATCCTAATGTCATTACCCGAGGACTATAACCAGTTCGTGATGCAGTACCATATGCACGGGATGACTAAGAGCTTAGCCGAACTGCATGGGATGCTGAAATCGGCCGAGCAGGATATCGTGGTGCCCAAGACTGTGCTTGCTGTTGAGAATAACTCCAGCAAGAAGCGGCGGGGTAAAGCCAAAAAGAAGGCGGTGAAAAAGGAAAAAGTTGCCTCTACGCCCAAGCCTAAGCCCGATAAGGGTGACTGTCATTACTGCGGAGTGTCTGGACACTGGAAGCGTAATTGTCACCTTTACTTGAAGGATCTGAAGGATAAGAAGCTTGGGGAAGCTTCTGCCTCAGGTATTCATGTTATAGAAGCTAACATCTGTACTATATATTCGTGGGTATTGGATACCGGAAGTGCCTCACACATTTATGGAAATGTGCAGGGACTAAGAAGAAGTAGGATGCTAGCTAAGGGAGAAGCGGATCTACGCGTCGGAAATGGAGCAAGAGTTGCTGCATTGTGTGTTGGCGTTTACGATTTGCATCTTCCTTCTGGACTTGTTTTAGAGCTTAGTAATTATTACTATGTTCCTGCGATTAGCAGAAACATTACTTCTATTTCTTGTCTGGATTTGGATGGTTTGCGATTTGTGATTGAGAACTCGAGTTTGATGATTTATCGAGACGATATTTACTATGGTAATGGTTATCTAGTTAATGGTTTATACGTCTTGAATGATCAGCCTTCAAACTCAACATCATCCATCTATAGCGTGAATACTAAACGGTTTAAGCCGAACGACTTAAACCCGACCTTCCTCTGGCATTGTCGTCTAGGCCATATAAACGAGAAACGCATACAGAAGCTTCATTCTGAAGGTCTTCTAGATTCATTTGACTTTGAGTCTCTTGAATCATGCGAGTCTTGTTTGATGGGCAAGATGACAAAGCATCCTTTCAAAGGAAAAGGACAGAGAGTGACAGAGTTATTGGCTCTCATACATAGTGATGTATGCGGACCAATGAGCTGTCCAGCTAGAGGAGGTTATCTGTATTTCGTTACGTTCACTGATGATTTCAGTCGATACGGTTATCTCTATTTGATGAGACATAAGTATGAAACACTTGAAACTGGAACGGACGGTCCACGTGCATTTCTGGACCGTCCGTTCCGGGCTTCAGTGTTTCCGAAATTAAACCGAAATTAGGGTTAAATCACTTTATAAAAGGGAGATTAAAAACCCTAATGAAAAAAGAGAAAAAGAGCCGACTTCAGAACACTCTTAGCAGATTTTTGGAGAGATCCAATAGATTGAGAGTGTGATCAAAGTTTGTTTTTCTCAAAGCACAAATCGAATAGCGGATTCGAGTCCTAGCAGACAAGTTCCAAGCGTTGGAATCCATCGCGAAGTGTGGATACGTGTAGAGTGCGAGGTAATCTTCCTCCCTTTCGTGATCATACGTGTTCTTCGATTGATACAGGCCCCGGATCGATTGAGGTAAGCGTTCTAACGTTTCTACGATTCATTAGAAGCATGGTTCTAGGGTTTATTAAATTTTTGTTTTATATTCGCTGCGCAAACCCTAGAATCGATCTCTTAGGAATAGGATTCGCTCATGAGATCCCAGGAGTCGAACTCAGTGAACGAGAAAGCAGTCGAATCAGATAAGGTGGCTTGTCCATGCCTTATGTTCGACATATGATATCGCGATACAAAAGGATCATCAACCGGAATCATCACAGGCGTTCGTAAGATCACGAACAAACTCTATTCGAGATAGGTAGTCATAGTGTCTTGCTAGAGACCGCTTATGACTTGTATATCCGGAATAGAGATTTCGGGTTATACTGCTATATCGAATGAGCCTACAGGGTCACACACACAGGGAAGGACGAAACGCACGAGAAAACGACCGAAAGCCCAAAACGGAAGGGTCTGGAACGGACGGACCAGAAGTCCAGAACGGACGGTCCGCCAGGTCAAGACCCGACGGTCCGCAAATAGTTGCAGACCGTCCGTTCTAAGTGTAGGAACGGACGGTCCGCATTGATAACAGACCGTCCGTTCTGGCTGGTCCACGTGTATTTCTGACCGTCCGTTCCGGGTTTCGGGTTTTTCGGAAATTAGACCAAATTAGGGTTAAATCACCTTATAAGAAGGAGATTAAAAACCCTAATCGTGGAGCAGACTAAGAGAGCCGACTTTTGGCAGAAACTAGAGAGTTTTTGAGATCTATTCTAAGTCTCGATATTCCTCGGTGCAGATCGAATAGAGATTCGAGTCCTAGCAGACAAGTTCCAATCGTTGGAATCCATCCCGTGGTGTGGATACGTGTAGAGGGCGAGGTATTCTTCCTGCCTTTCGTGATCAGACGTGTTCTTCGATTGATACAGGCCCCGGATCGATTGAGGTAAGCGTTCTAATGTTTCTACGATTCAATAGCAGCATGGTTCTAGGGTTCTATAAATTTTTGTTTTACTTCCGCTGCACAAACCCTAGAATCGATCTCTTAGGAATAGGATTCCCTTTAGAGATCCCAGGAATCCCTTCAGTGGTATCAGAGCCTGGTTGCTCTGTTTTGATTTCATAGAACCCGATCACGCACGTTTTAGGATTTGAATAGTTTGAATCCGTGTTTGCTATTGATGCTATGCACGATTTGATTATGGATCTAGGGTAGATTTCATGTTCTTTGTTGCGTAGTGTGCAAGAGGTTCGTGTTCTGAGTTCACCGGTGAAAGTCGGTCGATTTCGGGTCTGTACGGGGCCGGGAATGCGGAAAAATGCGATCTGATCATGTGTTTCAACCCTAGACCGTCCGTTCTGGGTATTTCGGAATGGACGGTCCAAGGGTAGCAGTCCGAATGGTCGGATTTTAGCCTGGAACGGACGGTCTGAGTGTCGGACCGCCCGTTCCAGCTCGTCTACCTAAATAGCATGTTTTTGAGCGTCATGCCCTAGCTGACTCAAAAACATGTGAAATATTGATCCTAGCTCACTTAGAAACTCATTGAGAGTGTTTTTCTTAGTGGGAGTTTGTCATATTGCATCTTAGAACGGCCGTTCCAGAACGTCTGGACCGTCCGTTCCGAGGCCATTAGGAGTCCGTCCGTTCTGAGGTAGTGGAACGGTCGTTCCAGTGTATTGGACCATACGTTCTAACTCCGAGGTTCGACAAAAAATTTCCGATAGAATTTGGGGTTGCGACGCTTATGTGAAGCGTCAGATGACTGATAAGTTATCCTCCAAATCTGATAAGTGTTTATTTGTAGGCTACCCTAAGGAAACTAAGGGCTACTACTTCTACATTCCGGCAGAGAGCAAGGTGTTCATTGCCAGGAATGCGACTTTTATGGAACGAGAGTTCGTCTCCAAAAGAGTCAGTGGAAGTAGGATCGAACTTGAGGAAGTTCGAGAGCAGCAAATAGACACTGAGCCGAGTGAACAAGTTGAAGAAGTTCAACCTAGTTCACTGCTGGTTGTGACTCAACCTTTGACGAGTGAACCTCGGAGATCAGGCAGGATTCGCCAAGAGCCAACGAGATATGGATTTCTCGTGACTG
>NW_010970214.1:393548-393761 GCF_000463585.1 Tarenaya hassleriana | reverse complement strand
AAATACGGATCTTAGTCCCATATAGAAAATTATTATAGGGTTATTTTTCTGTATGGGAATATAGCTCATCTTTGCATCTGTGTTGTCATTGTTTAATGATGGACTAGCTGGTAGTGGATCGTAGATAGATTAACACTGATTGATGATGGACTAGCTTGTAGTAGATCATTAATAGAATCTGCATTTGTTTTTGTTCGTTCTGTTTTGTCTTTT
>NW_010970214.1:392142-393192 GCF_000463585.1 Tarenaya hassleriana | reverse complement strand
GAGCGTGTTTGATATGATCGAACAGCTCAAGACCATGTTTCAGGAGCTAACGCGTACTGAAAAGTACAAGATGCTAAAAGCTCTAGTGAACACGGAGATGCCGAGAGGCAGCTCTGTCAACACCCACATCCTCAACATGCGAGCTCATGTTGAGGAACTTGAGCGTATGGGAGTGAACCTCGATGGTGACTTGGTTGCAGACTTGATCCTGATGTCATTACCCGAGGACTATAACCAGTTCGTGATGCAGTACCATATGCACGGGATGACTAAGAGCTTAGCCGAACTGCATGGGATGTTGAAATCGACCGAGCAGGATATCGTGGTGCCCAAGACTGTGCTTGCTGTTGAGAAAAACAACAGCAAGAAGCGGCGGGGTAAAACCAAAAAGAAGGTGGCGAAAAAGGAAAAAGTTGCCTCTACGCCCAAGCCCAAGCCCGATAAGGGCGACTGTCATTACTGCGGAGTGTCTGGACACTGGAAGCGTAATTGTCACCTTTACTTGGAGGATCTGAAGGACAAGAACCTTGGTGAAGCTCGTGCCTCAGGTATCCACGTTATAGAGGCTAACATCTATACTATATCTTCGTGGGTATTAGATACCGGAAGTGCCTCACACATTTGTGGAAATGTGCAGGGACTAAGAAGAAGTAGGATGCTAGATAAGGGAGAAGCGGATCTACGCGTCGGAAATGGAGCAAGAGTTGCTCCATTGTGTGTTGGCGTTTAAGATTTGCATCTTCCTTCTGGACTTGTTTTAGAGCTTAGTAATTGTTACTATGTTCCTGCGATTAGCAGAAACATTATTTCTATTTCATGTCTGCATTTGGATGGTTTTCGATTTGTGATTGAGAACTCGAGTTTGATGATTTATCGAGAAAGTATTTACTATGGTAATGATTATCTAGTTAATGGTTTATACGTCTTGAATGATCAGCCTTCAAACTCAACATCATCCATCTATAGCGTGAGTACTAAACGGTTTAAGCCGAACGACTTAAACCCGACCTTCCTCTGGCATTGTCGTCTAGACCATATAAACGAGAAGCG
>NW_010970214.1:372387-372611 GCF_000463585.1 Tarenaya hassleriana | reverse complement strand
CCCTAGAATCGATCTCTTAGGAATTAGATTCGCTCATGAGATCCCAGGAAACCCAACAAGCTACCCTAAGGAAACTAAGGATCATTACTTCTGCATTCCGGCAGAGAACAAAGTGTTCATTGCCAGGAATGCGACTTTTATGGAGCGAGAGTTCGTCTCCAAAAGAGTCAGTGGGAGTAGGATCGAACTTGAGGAAGTTCGAGAGCAGCAAGTAGATGTTGAGC
>NW_010970214.1:369587-371503 GCF_000463585.1 Tarenaya hassleriana | reverse complement strand
ATAAAGATCTATAGAGATAGATCGAGGCGTCTTCTAGGATTGTGTCAGAGTACTTACATCGATAAGGTCTTGAAACGGTTCAAGATACAAGATTCCAAGAAAGGAACCTTACCGATGAGCAGTGGCACAGTTCTCTGCAAGAGTCAGTGTCCTACGACACCTGATGAGCGAGAACGAATGGATTGGATTCCATATGCTTCGACAATTGGATCCATCATGTATGCCATGCTCTGTACTCGACCGGATGTATCCTACGCGTTAAGGGAACGATTGATAGAAAATGAAATGGAACCGAAACAATCAATGAAATCGAAAAAGGGAACGATCTCACCCGGGATTTCAAGCTTCCGTTGGAGCGAACAACTCTGATACCAAAATGATATACGCCCCTTGGAATCTCGGATAGGTGCTTGGATGTAAGGAGATTGAGGGTCGGTTGATCAGTGACCTTGAGAGGCACTCGAACTCAATCGGTACTCGATTATGAGGGGAATGAACGGAGTGCATCTAAAAACTAAAACAAGACACATGCATGTCATTGATAATCCCAGCTATTAATGGAGAAAAGAGCTGTTGGATTAGTGACTTGTTCAGCAAGAAGCTTCCTTTTGTTGCCTTGAAGCTTAGGTCATTCCTCTTGGCACCTAAGGATGGTTCGAGCTTTCGGGAACTCGTCCGTGAATGTGTGCTCAATCCCGGTCTCTGTTTCGCTCAAGACTTGAGATACAAATGCGTTGAATTGTTGTCGCATTGCTCGAGTCTTCGATCGCGTGATAGGCGGCTCCATTCGAGCGGGATTGGTATAGACGATGCCAAGGTACTTGTTTCCCGTGCTTGCTTGCAATGCTCCGGTCCAAGCTCCCTTCCGAGCTCTGCATTGATGCGCACGCACCGAGTCTTATATTTAATACCCGATTCGTACCACTATCCGCAAATATACGGTAGTTGTAGTACCGGGGTCGAACACGAGGACTAGGATGTATTAGTCTATCTCTAAGCTAGATTAGGTGGTCGAGTAAAAATGTGGTTTGTGGTAAGGGTCGGAATACAAGAAAGCAAGTAAAATTAACGGTTTGTAAAACGATGGTTTGAGGTGTTGTAGGTTCGGGATCCCTCAAGAATCGCATGGACGATTAATGATGCTACAATGTCTATGAGTTATCCTCCATATATGGGTTTCAAGCACTTCTTCTAGAGTTTGTCTCTCCCAAGCTTAAACTCACTACCTAGAGGATCGATTCACCCATCTCCCAATGATCTAAATGATCTCTAGATGCATTAGTGCACCCTATCATGAACCCTAAGCAAGTTAAGCCATCTCCCAATGTGAATAACTCACTCATTTGACATTTGCTTCCAAACATCATTCCCATATCCCTATGATCAATGTGTTCTACAATCATATCAATTAGGGTTTCAACCAAATCAATAGCATTAAGCACAAAACATCAAACCCATGGAAGAAACTCAAAGACATCATAGATTAAGCATAGGTATCCATACAAAAGTGGGGATCCCTCACCCACAACTAGGGTTTCAAAACAGAAAGCAAAATGAAGAAACATGGAAAAGGAGAAGAAATGCTCAAGATGGTCTTCAATGGTGGTCTTCTTCTTCTCCTAGCCTCCTTGAACTCCAAAATCCCTCTTTCTCCTCCCTCCAAGGTGGTTTTTCTCCAAAGTGTGTAGCCCCCTTTCTCTCTCCTCCAACCCCCCTTTTTGTCCAAGTTCCCAATTAGGTTTTCTCCTCAAAACACAGGCTTTTCCTTTTTGGGCCGATTTTGATTTCAGGCGGTCGCTCATTTTTCAGGCGGGTCGCTCATTTTTTTTCCGGTCGCCCATTTTTCGGGCGGGTCGCTCATTTTCCTCTGACACGCGAAAAAGTGAGCGCCCGCTCATAAAATGAGCGGGTCGCTC
>NW_010970214.1:367626-368871 GCF_000463585.1 Tarenaya hassleriana | reverse complement strand
CCCCACATCATTATCCGGCCAAATCTTTGAGGGAAAAATCTTATGCAAGTGTATGCATGCATTCCTAGACCTATATGCACGTATGCAACCTATTGATGACGATCTATGCAAGTATGTACGAAATGCAAGACTCTTCTTTCTTTTTTTTTCTTTTTTTTTTGAATATGGAATGCATGATTCTAAGTGCAAATGATGCATGATGTGTAGGGTTCATGGGTACGATGTGCGTTAGTGCATTCCCCCCAGACTTGAATCAAACACCGTCCACGGTGTTGAATCTTGGCTAGTGGAGAGATTCCAAAGGAGAAATAAGGAATGGAATGAAAGGGGTGAGTGTGTTACCTTTTCCGATGAAGTGGAGTTGTATTCCAATTTCTCTTTTGCGGATGTCGTAAGCCCATGAAACCTATGCAATGTGAGAAAATACAATTCTATGTGATGTTAGCTAAAATGAATGCAAAGGAGTGAGAGTTAAGAGAGAGGACCGAGCGGGCCTTCAGCAGGACCCGTGGGATGAGGACTCTTGTCCGGAGTCTGTGCCGAGGTCCGATGAGACCTCAAAATGGATTCCTTCTTCGGTAAGAGGGGTAGCACATAATAGGCCATGTCGAATGATCGATACCTACTCTCAACGTCCACGAACCTCCATAATATGTCACCGTTTTGTTCCTTGACAAAATTGTTCTCCAAGAGATGCATATAGTTGATCTTGTCCCCGTGGATGAAATCATGTGCATATGCTCTAAGATTGATGCCCAATCGCTCTGCAATCATGGTTACAATCCCTCCGAAACAAATTGACTCAGTGGTGGAAGTGATTACCTTGTGCATATGCAGTGCTACCCTTGACGAGACGTCCGCAACCTCTAGACGGTTGTTCATCATGAAGTGGAGAGGTTCCATGAGCATGTTTAGTTCCGTGATGGAGACGGTTCGTGTATCCTCGCGTGCAAATAGGGTATATTCCATGAATTGCTGAAGGTAGCGGACTGCGGGATGTCGTATCATTAAGGCTTCGAGTTCCCAAGGGGTGAAGTGCGCGGCTGCTATTTGTGTCCAGAATTTTCTAGCCTTGGCGATTGTTATCTTTGGGATTGTTGCCATGCTGCCCGCTTGAACGCCCAAAATTTGAGCGAGTTGCTCCATCTTGAGATAGTATTGGTGCCCTTCTAAACGGAATCCGATGTGGGCATTGTGAGGATCGACATTCCTTGGCTGACACGCGAAAAAGTGAGCGACCGCTAA
>NW_010970214.1:364756-367162 GCF_000463585.1 Tarenaya hassleriana | reverse complement strand
AAAAATGGGCGACCGCTCGTTCTTTTCCTTGACCATTTTTTTTTCATGCGGGCGACCGCTCGAGAAAACGAGCGGGTCGCCCGTTTTTTCTGTTAAAATTTTTTTTCACGTTTTCGAGTGTCCCGTCGATCAGAAATTGTCCGCTACTCGAATTAACAGAAACGACATGCATTCAAGTAATGAAATGTAGTTCAACACAACCCAAGAGTCTAAAATCCGAAGCATAGTTCAAAACAACCCAAACATGCCATGGTTTAGCAAAATGTGATCCAAAACACCGGTAAAATAAAGCATCAGAGCTGAACTCGTCCTAAGATAAGGTAGATCACGGTGCTGCCTTTTTGCTGCCCTTGCTAGTCTTGCTTGCTCCGGAGGTGGATGATGCATCGGTCTCGCTATCGTGGTGGGAATCTTCATCTCCGGAGGCATCTTCATCCATCATCTTCTCAACCGTACGGATGATTTCGCGTTGGGCACTCTCAATAGAGCAGTTGAGAGTGGCTTCAAGCGTGGCAAAGTGATCTTCCATCGATTCTTCGATGGATGCGAGACGAGGTTCAAAACCCTCTATGGTGGTGAGGCGAGTATCGAAGCTCTCCAGCTTTTGGATGATAAGGTCTAACCTGGGATTGGGGATAGGTGCTGAGGTCTCTTCACCATCAGAAATCAAGAACCTTTCCCTGCGACCTCTTCGGTCTCCGGTATGTGCCGGAGGATTCTCAAGGAAGTCTAGGCGCAGTGTCGCGGGGGTGAATGTCTCTATCTCCTCGCATGGCAGACGCAAGTATCGCTTGAGTCCATCGTCACCCAGATAGATCCATTCCTCTCCTATCCTCCGAACGTGGCCTCGAGTCTTTAGGGAGTCCATGTCGAGGAGGCAATGCAAATCAATGACGTCTTCTTGTAGAATGTAATCCCCGTGTCTACTCTCCGAGCGATCTTTGTGATGATTCCTCCAACGCATATTTTAACGTCCTTAGCCTTCGTGTTGGCCATGTTGTACAGGTGGATTGCTACCCTCGATGCTAAATCCATGGTCGACCATCCTCCTCGAACACAATCACCGAGTGACGGCCCGTCGTGAAATTCTTGAAGCGCCAAATATAGGTAACCCATCTCGAGCTTATGGATCTTACCCGGTTCGTCACGAGCGAATATGGAGTTAGACATGATTTGATGAGCGTATCTGATCGCCGGGTGCTGAATCCAAGAAACCTTGCCTTTAGAACTGGAATATCTTCGGATGTCTATTTTTTGCCAGAATTCTTGGAAGGCATAGGCGGATATCGTCGGTATGAGCGAGTGTGTTCCCTTGGGGACGCCTAGGATGTCTGAAAACTGGGACATGTTGAGCCGCACCCATTTTTTGTTCAACCTGAATTCCATGTAGGCGTCCTCTATGGAATTGTCCTCGGGGAAGTAGCATGTGTAGGTCACGAGGAACTCCCGATTGATGCTTCGGAAGGTCGGTTATGCACTTTTGTACAGTCTCTCCCAGCCCAATTTCTCAAAGATGTAGTCGACGTTCGCTTGAATTCCCAGCAGCCGAGTGGTGCGATCACATACGAACTTGCTTCCCCGTTGTTTGATCGTGTTTAGGTGTCGAGCTTTTGTATAGGCCTCGTCGTGCCTATCAATCTTCACGGTTTTCATCGGTCCCTCTATCAGATCGTCGATCGGTGCCTCTAAAATCTCGGTGATTGTTCCAGATCGCATATCCCTCTTTTGAGAACCTTCTCGCTCTTGAGAAGAACTGGCATTGTCGCTTGTTCGGGGTCTTTTCGGAGCCATCTGCATCGAATACACGGTAGGGTTTGGGTCGCACGAGGTCAGGACGTAGGGATGGAAGTTGCGGGATTTGGACAGGGGTTTCGAGCGGGTCGCTCGAAAACCAAGCGGTCGCTCGGTAGGCGAGCGACCGCTCGCTGCTCGTTTCCAAGAAATTTTTCGGCCGGAATCGAAATTTCCGGCCTAATCTCCCTAATCCATTGCAAATTTCGACTAACCCAAGCAAAATATAGCCCTATTTCGACCAAGCAAGCCCTAAATCTAAGATTTGAAAAGCGAAAGGGAAGTTAGGGCTTACATTGGAGAGGGGAGATTTTCGCGAGAGAGAGTGCTTGCTTGGTGGTGAAATGACGAGACGACGGAGGACGGACGGCGGCGAGTGGCGGCGATTCGACCGGAAAGGAGAGAGAGAGATTTCGCCGAAGTGAGGGAAAGAAAGGGGGAAGTTTCGAAAGTGGAGTGAGAGAGAGGGTGAAGTTTCGATACCCTCTCTCCCTTATTCAGCGAACGTTTTTTTTTTCTTGTGTAACGGACAGTCGCTCGTTTAATGGGCGACCGCTCGTTCATTTTGCATTTTGCTCAGAAGAAACGAGCGGGTCACCCAAAAAATAGGCGATC
>NW_010970214.1:364254-364713 GCF_000463585.1 Tarenaya hassleriana | reverse complement strand
CCGCTCACTTCCCGAGTTTTTCGATGCAAAACGGATCTTTCCTCGCACTCGTGTTGTATTTGATCGAAGAGGTTGTTACGAGGGAATTTTGGAGGCTTGATTAAGAAAAGAGAAAAGAAACAAAGAAGGTGAAGAATGTACATCCTGGTATGAACCGGGTTGCTATTTAAGGTCGTAGCTAGACCGGAATGCGATTCAATCGATTAAAGAGAGGGAGAGTACAGAGGTACCTCCTTCTGGTCTAATACTCCCTGGATTGTATGGCTTGAGTCTTTGAGTGTTGACCATGAAAGTTCCGCCTTTTTCGTTGTCGAGTTCTACCGCTCAATGAGAGGTGACGTTCTTTATGATGAACGGTCCCGACCACCTCGATTTCAGTTTTCCTGGAAAAAGTTTTAGTCGAGAATTAAATAAAAGAACGAGGTCACCTTGTTGGAAGTTTCGATTGAGGATGTGCCG
>NW_010970214.1:363406-363748 GCF_000463585.1 Tarenaya hassleriana | reverse complement strand
TGACTCTTTTGAACATCCGTGACACAGTGCTTGAATCATTCTTCGGACTAGCAAGTACCTCTACCCATTTCGTCACATAGTCTACTGCCACAAGAATGCATAGGTCTTAGGATCCAATCATGGAATCGTCGTATGAGATTCAAGTCATGACGCTAGTCCATGTGACAATCTCATGCGGGTCAATCCAGTATCCCGTTCTCCAACGAATACCTATGATTGTGATCGTATCCAAATACTTATGATCATGTATATGATCATTAATCACACATCATACTAGTCTTATTATGTCATCATTCCCATAATGACACAAGACTAGAGAGTTAAGTATCATTCATAATGATA
>NW_010970214.1:358394-362024 GCF_000463585.1 Tarenaya hassleriana | reverse complement strand
ATGACTACAGATCGCAGTCTGGCTATGTTTTCTGTTTGAACGGAGGCGCTGTTAGCTGGAAGAGTTCCAAGCAGGCGACCGTTGCAGATTCTACTACAGAAGCTGAGTATATTGCAGCGTCAGACGCGGTAAAGGAAGCTGTTTGGATCAGGAAGTTTGTTGGAGACTTGGGTGTCATTCCTGGTGCTGATAGCCCCATTGCTCTGTATTGTGACAACAATGGAGCGATCGCACAAGCGAAAGAACCCAGATCCCATCAACGATCCAAACACATACTCAAACGGTTTCACCTTATCAGGGAGATCATAGACACAGAAGACGTGCACATTTGCAGGGTGTCGACAGATGACAACATTGTCGATCCGTTGACGAAGCCTCTCCCTTCGTCGAAGCATGAGGGTCATGTTAGGGATATGGGCATTAGATGTTTAGCAACTCATGCGTATTCAATGTTGTCTGGCTGGACAACACATGGGCGGCTAGCTTGTCCTTATTGCACGGATGAGACTGATTCATTTTGGTTGCAGAACGGGAGAAAGATGTGCTGGTTTGATTGTCATCGTCGTTTTCTCCCGAGCAATCATGTGTTACGGCGTAACAAGAAGAATTTTCGTAAGAATAGGGTCGTAAATGACACTGCTCCGCTTGAGCTTACAGGTGATGAAATACTATTTGAAAGACTGGAAGATTGCGTGAGTTCATATGGATTAGCAAAAACAGCAGACGTCGGCGGGAATGGCCATTTGCAGATAGAAGGGTATGGTAATTTTCACAACTGGCACAAAAAAAGTATATTTTGGGAATTGCCTTACTGGAGACATCATAAGTTACGACACAATCTTGATGTTATGCATATTGAAAAGAATTTTTTCGATAACATCATTAATACGGTACTGAATGTTCCCGGAAGATCAAAGGACAATGTCAATTCAAGAAAGGATCTGAAATTAATTTGCTCGCGAAAAGAACTAGAGTTGACATCGGATGGAAAGGCACCCGTCCCGATATTTCGGGTTTCTGGAGAAGCTCAGAGAAACTTCTTCAAATGGTTGAAAGAAGATGTGAAATTTCCAGATGGATATTCTTCAAACATCTCTCGATGTGTTGATATTGAAGGAAATAAATTGATAGGTATGAAAAGTCATGATTGCCACGTCTTCATGCAGCGCTTACTTCCTATTGCCTTTGCCGATATACTTCCACAGAATGTACACGAAGCTTTATCAGGTTTGAATTAATTAATTACTGAAGCAGTTTTTATAGATATATCTATATATTATTTTTTATATTACGGTTATACTTCCATATAATTTTTTTTATTTTGATTTATCTTTTAGGAATCGGCATATTCTTCCACGAGTTATGTAGTCGGACGTTACGAGTTGAAGATGTCGAGATCTTGAAGCAAAATATCAGTTTAGTCTTGTGCAATCTAGAGAAGATATTTCCACCATCCTTTTTCGATGTCATGGAACATTTACCGATCCACCTACCACGAGAAGCTGAACTAGGGGGACCAGTTCAATTTAGGTATATATTTTTGTTTAATTATTTAATATACATGAATAAATTAATAATTCATATTTGTATTTGAAATGATTATTTTTCTGTATATTTAGATGGATGTATCCGTTCGAACGGTTCATGTACCATTTGAAGAAAAAGACGAAACAAAAGGCTTTTGTGGAAGGATCAATCGCTGAACAATATATAAATGAGGAGATATCATTCTTCACATCATACTACTTTGAAGATCATGTTTTGACAAAGAACAGAAGTCAGAATCGGTGACACTCTGCAAATGTGTACGTCTCCTCTGTCTATAATTTCCCTGATAAGGTGAAATCGTCTGAGTATGTGTTTGGATCGTTGATGGGATCTGGGTTCTTTCGCTTGTGCGATCGCTCCATTGTTGTCACAATACAGAGCAATGGGGCTATCAGCACTCGGAATGACACCCAAGTCACCAGCAAACTTTCTGATCCAAACAGCTTCCTTTGCTGCGTCAGACGTTGTAATATACTCAGCTTCTATAGTATAATCTGCAACGGTCGCCTGCTTGGAACTCTTCCAGCTAACAGCGCCACCGTTTAAGCAGAAAACATAGCCAGACTGCGATCTGTAGTCATCCGGGTCTGACTGGAAACTAGCATCGGTGTAACCTCTTACAGCGAGCTCGTCTTCCGACCCACCGTATACCAAGAACACATCCTTAGTCCTTCTCAAGTGCTTCAGGATGTTCTTGACGGCGATCCAGTGTGACTCACCTGGGTCTGACTGATATCTACTCGTAATGCTCAACGCGTAGGATACATCTGGTCGAGTACAAAGCATGGCATACATGATCGATCCAATTGCCAAGCATATGGAATGCGATCCATGCGTTCTCGCTCATCAGGTGTCGTAGGACACTGATTCTTGCAGAGAACTGTGCCACTGCTCATTGGTAAGGTTCCTTTCTTGGAATCTTGCATCTTGAACCGTTTCAAGCCCTTATCGAGCTAAGTACTCTGACACAATCCTAGAAGTCGCCTCAATCTATCTCTATAGATCTTGATGCCTAAAATATAGGCCGCTTCTCCTAGGTCCTTCATAGAAAAGTGTGTTCCTAGCCAAGACTTAACGTCTTCCAAGGTAGGAACGTCATTCCCTATAAGGAGAATGTCATCCACGTACAGCACTAGAAATACAACTGTGCTCCCACTAGCCTTCTTGTAAACACTTGGCTCGTCTTCGTTTTGTGAGAAACCAAACTTTTTGATTGTCTCGTCAAAACGAATGTTCCAGCTCCTAGAAGCCTGCTTCAGTCCATAAATGGACCTCCGAAGCTTGCACAGCATCCTCGGGTTCCTTGGATCAACAAAACCTTCGGGTTGTGTCATGTACACATCCTCGGTCAAGTTCCCGTTAAGGAACGCGGTCTTGACATCCATTTGCCATATCTCATAGTCGTAATATGCGGCTATGGCAAGTAGGATCTTGATGGACTTCAGCATAACTACAGGCGAAAACGTCTCATCATAGTCTATACCATGAATCTAACGGAATCCTTTCGCCACAAGTCGTGCCTTATACGTGTGCACGTTGCCATCCATGTCTGTCTTCTTCTTGAAGATCCATTTGCATCTGATGGGTTTTATCCCTTCAGATGCATCAACCAGAGTCCATACTTGGTTGTCTGACATGGATTGCGTCTCGGACTTCATAGCCTCGCGCCATTTCTCGGAATCGGGACTCGTCATAGCCTCTGGGTATGTGGTAGGCTCGTCATGTTCTAATAACATGAGTTTCTCATTCCCAGTCACGAGAAATCCGTATCTCACAGGCTCTTGGCGAATCCTGCATGATCTCCGAGGTTCACTCGTCAAAGGTTGAGTCACAACCGGCAGTGAAACAGGTTGAACTTCTTCAACTTGTTTACTCGGCTCAGCGTCTACTTGCTGCTCTCGAACTTCCTCAAGTTCGATCCTACTCCCACTGACTCTTTTGGAGACGAACTCTCGCTCCATAATCTCTGCCGGAATGTAGAAGTAGTAACCCTTAGTTTCCTTAGGGTAGCCTACAAATAAACACTTATCAGATTTGGAGGATAACTTATCAGTCATCTGACGCTTCACATAAGCGTCACAA
>NW_010970214.1:351220-357270 GCF_000463585.1 Tarenaya hassleriana | reverse complement strand
ATACATAGTGATGTATGCGGACCAATGAGCTGTCCAGCTAGAGGAGGTTATCTGTACTTCGTTACGTTCATTGATGATTTCAGTCGATACGGGTATGTCTATTTGATGAAACATAAGTCTGAAACACTTGAAATGTTCAAGGTTTTCAGAAACGAAGTACAGAACCAGCTTGGCAAGACGATCAAGACACTTCGATCCGATCGTGGTGGCGAGTATATGAGCCAAGAGTTCACTGACTATCTGGTTGATTGTGGTATCGTATCACAATTAACTCCTCCCGGAACGCCACAATGGAACGGCATATCAGAACGGAGGAACCGAACACTGTTAGACATGGTTCGATCAATGATGAGTCAGACAGATCTTCCGAAGTCCTTCTGGGGCTATGCTTTAGAGACCGCTGCATACCTGCTAAACAGGAGTCCAACGAAGTCGGCTGAAACGACGCCATATGAGATATGGACGGGGAAGCGTCCCGCGTTGTCGTTTGTCAGAATTTGGGGTTGCGACGCTTACGTGAAGCGTCAGATGACTGATAAGTTATCCTCCAAATCTGATAAGTGTTTATTTGAAGGCTACCCTAAGGAAACTAAGGGTTACTACTTCTACATTCAGGCAGAGAACAAGGTGTTCATTGTCAGGAATGCAACTTTTATGGAGCGAGAGTTCGTCTCCAAAAGAGTAAGTGGGAGTAGGATCGAACTTGAGGAAGTTCAAGAGCAGCAAGTAACGCTGAGCCGAGTGAACAAGTTGAAGAAGTTCAACCTGTCACACTGCCCGTTGTGACTCAACCTTTGCAACGCTTACGTGAAGCGTCAGATGACTGATAAGTTATCCTCCAAATCTGATAAGTGTTTATTTGTAGGCTACCCTAAGGAAACTAAGGGTTACTACTTCTACATTCCGGCAGAGAACAAGGTGTTCATTGCCAGGAATGCGACTTTTATGGAGCGAGAGTTCGTCTCCAAAAGAGTCAGTGGGAGTAGGGTCGAACTTGAGGGAGTTCGAGAGCAGCAAGTAGACGCTGAGCCGAGTGAGCAAGTTGAAGAAGTTCAACCTGTTTCACTGCCCGTTGTGACTCAACCTTTGACGAGTGAACCTCGGAGATCAGGCAGGATTCGCCAAGAGCCAATGAGATATGGATTTCTCGTGACTGGGAATGAGGAACTCATGTTATTAGAACATGAGGAGCCTACAACATACCCAGCGGCTATGTCGAGTCCGGACTCCGAGAAGTGGCGCGAGGCTATGAAGTCCGAGATGCAATCCATGTCAGACAACCAAGTATGGACTCTGGTTTATGCATCTGAAGGGATAAAACCCATCGGATGCAAGTGGATCTTCAAGAAGAAGACCGACATGGATGGCAACGTGCACACGTATAAGGCACGACTTGTGGCGAAAGGATTCCGTCAGATTCATGGTATTGACTATGATGAGACTTTTTCGCCCGTAGTTATGCTGAAGTCCATCAGGATCCTACTTGCCATAGCCGCATATTATGACTATGCGATATGGCAAATGGATGTCAAGACCGCGTTCCTTAACGGGAACTTGTCCGAGGATGTGTACATGACACAACCCGAAGGTTTTGTAGATCCGAGGAACCCGAGGATGGTGTGCAAGCTTCAGAGGTCCATTTATGGACTGAAGCAGGCTTCGAGGAGCTGGAACCTTCGCTTTGATGAGAGAATCAAAAAGTTTGGTTTCTCACAGAACGAAGTCGAGCCATGTGTTTACAAGAAGGTTAGTGGGAGCACGGTAGTTTTTCTGGTGCTGTACGTGGATGACATTCTCCTTATAGGGAATGATGTTCCTACCTTGCAAGACGTTAAGTCTTGGCTAGGAACGCAGTTTTCTATGAAGGACCTAGGAGAAGCGGCCTATATTTTAGGCATCAAGATCTATAGAGATAGATCGAGGCGTCTTCTAGGATTGTGTTAGAGTACTTACATCGATAAGGTCTTGAAATGGTTCAAGATGCAAGATTCCAAGAAAGGAACCTTACTGATGAGCAGTGGCACAGTTCTCTGCAAGAGTTAGTGTCCTACGACACCTGATGAGCGAGAACGCATGGACCGGATTCCATATACTTCGGCAATTGGATGCATCATGTATGCCATGCTTTGTACTCGACCGGATGTATCCTACGCGTTGAGCATTACGAGTAGATACCAGTCAGATCCAGGTGAGTCGCACTGGATCGCCGTCAAGAACATCCTTAAGTACTTGAGAAGGACTAAGGATGTATTCTTGGTATACGGTGGGTCGGAAGACGAGCTCGCTGTAAGAGGTTACACCGATGCTAGTTTCCAGTCAGACCCGGATGACTACAGATCTCAGTCTGGCTATGTTTTCTGCTTGAACGGAGGCACTGTTAGCTGGAAGAGTTCCAAGCAGGCGACCGTTGCAGATTCTACTACAGAAGCTGAGTATATTGCAGCGTCGGACGCAGCAAAGGAAGCTGTTTGGATCAGGAAGTTTGTTGGCGACTTGGGTATCATTCCGAGTGCTGATAGCCCCATTGCTCTGTATTGTGACAACAATGGAGCGATGCACAAGCGAAAGAACCTAGATCCTATCAAAGATCCAAACACATACTCAGACGATTTCACCTTATCAGGGAGATTATAGACAGAGGAGACGTGCACATTTGCAGAGTGTCGACAGATGACAACATTGTCGATCCGTTGACGAAGCCTCTCCATTCGTCGAAGCATGAGGGTCATGTTAGAGATATGGGCATTAGATGTTTAGAAGTTCATGATTAGAGCAAGTGGGAGATTGTTGGTTTAGTGCTCTACGATGTACTGTTTATGAGCTTTCTTTAGATACATTCGATGTATTGATACTTTCTATGGTTTTATGAGAGTATTTGATTCATTACATGTTCTTGCATACTAGATCTGTTATGAAATCCATGTATCATTATGAATGATACTAAACTCCCTAGTCTTGTGTCATTATGGGAATGATGACATAATAAGACTAGTATGATGTGTGATTGATGATCATAGCGGTGATCATAGGTATTGGATACGATCACTGTCATAGGTATTCATTGGGTAATGACATCAGGATCAAGTCTGCAACCAATTTCAGCATCCCATGCAGTTCGGCTAAGCTCTTAGTCATCCCGTGCATATGGTACTGCATCACGAACTGGTTATAGTCCTCGGGTAATGACATCAGGATCAAGTCTGCAACCAAGTCACCATCGAAGTTCACTCCCATACGCTCAAGTTCCTCAACATGAGCTCGCATGTTGAGGACGTGGGTGTTGACAGAGCTGCCTCTCGGCATCTCTGTCTTCACTAGAGCTTTCAGCGTCTTGTACTTTTCAGTACGCGCTAGCTCCTGAAACATGGTCTTGAGCTGTTCGATCATATCAAATACGCTCGTCCCCTCAAATTGCTTCTGCAGATTCGGGGCCATGCTTCCCAACATGAGACAAGAGATCTCGATGTCGTCAGTCTGATGCTTCAACCAAGCATCCTTGACGGCTCTCGTGGCATTAGCTGCAGGCTCTGGTGGTAGAGCCCCTTCCAGGACGTACGACTTCTTATCGTGCTTGAGAACAATTCTCAAGTTCCGATACCAGTCTACGAAGTTCGTCCCGATCAGCTTATCCTTCTCAAGGATAGATCGCATTGTCAAACTCGGTACGCTACCGGTTGACGCCATGTCCTACAAAAAAGACAAACAGAACGTACAAAAACAAATGCAGATTCTATTAATGATCAACTACGATACCAGTCTAAGAAGTTTGTCCCGGTCAGCTTATCCTTCTCAAGGATAGATCGCATTGTCAAACTCGGTACGCTACCGGTTGACGCCATGTCCTACAAAAAAGACAAACAGAACGTACAAAACAAATGCAGATTCTATTAATGATCAACTACCAGCTAGCCCATCATCAATCAGTGTCTACATATCTATGAACTACTACCAGCTAGTCCTCATCAAACAATGACAACATAGATGGAAAAACGAGCTATATTCCCATACAGAAAAATAACCCTATCATAATTTTCTATATGGGATTAAGATCCATATATATTTCGCATAAGCATGGACTGTCACACCCATCTTTATGCTATTTAGGTAGACATCTAATGTCAATCACATCCAATGTGACTCTCAGATCCTTTTATGAGGCTATGATATCAAATATCATTGCATACTCGTCTCATCTGTACCGTTAAGTCTCAAGTCAAAACTTGACAAGTTAACCTAAGGTAAACCATGTTCAAGCTGTGAGAACCACAATTTTCCACCCTGCCTCACAAAGATAGTCCGGCACGCTCAGCTTTGGCATGACCCGTGTTACGGACGATCGATGCCTTGACAGGCGCTCTAGTAATAGGAGGTACACACTTAGCATTACATAAATAAGGGATTTTTCGAAACCACACTTAGATCAAGCATCTACTTTCAAGCTATGAGAACCACCATTTCTCCATCTTGCCTCACCAAGATAGCACGACACACCTAGCTTTGGCATGGCCCATGACACGTACGATCGAGGCCTTGACAAGTGCTTTACTCGTAAAGCTTCTAGATCTAATCGGTTTCTGTGTAACGATTTATCATAATCCGAATGGACAATCCAATCGATTATACAATCCCAATCCCGAAGCTCCCACTCTCAAACATATATAATATCTTGATTAAGTTACATACATTCATTTACTATGGACCATCCATAAGAAAGAATCATGTTATTCTGAATCACAGTTGATCGGTTTTAAGCAACAATTGCTCAAACCAGATCCCGATACAAAAAATCAAATTTTGGTGAAGCGTCGGGACCTCGACCGATCGGTCTAGGCCTAGATCGATCGGTCTACGCGGTTCGGTCTTCGGGTCAAGTTCGGTCCGTTCGGTCTGGAATGGCCAGTCTGTTCGGTCTGACTCTTCAGTCCATTCGGTCTGACTCTCCAGACCATTCGGTCCAGACCAATGGTCCGGACTCTTGCCCCTTCGGACCTTCTCTATCGGACTAGTGACCTAGATCGGATGGACTGGCTAAGCAGTCCGTTCAGTCTACACACCTTAGTCCGTTCAGTCCAACATCTTGGTCCGAACGGACTGGGTCATTTAGTCCAGGGAAATGACAAACCCTAGACCGTCCAGTCCAGGGGACCAGACCGTTTGGTCTAGGCAGAAAAATGCGATCAGATCACGTTCTTCGTCGTTTCGGTCCCGATTCAGATCCGATTTCCTCCCGGTTTTCGCCTGTGAACTCAGAACAGAAGCCTCTTGCACACTATGAAACAATGAACATAAAATCTACTCTAGATCCATAATCAAATCATGCATAGCATCAAAGCAAACACGGATTCAAACAATTCGAATCCTATAACGTGCGTGATCGGGTTCTAACAAAATCATGCAGAGCAACCAGGCTCTGATACCACTGTTGGGTTTTCCTGCGATCTCATAAGCGAATCCTATTCCTAAGAGATCAGTTCTAGGGTTTGCGCAGCGGATGTAAAACAAAAATTTTTGATAAAACCCTAAAACCTATCATGCATGATCTTGTAGAAATGATAGAACGCTTACCTCAATCGATTCGGGGCCTGTATCAATTGATATGTTCGTCCGATCACTGTAGGCAGGAAGAATACCTTGCCCTCTACACGTATCCACACATCGGGATGGATTCCAACCTTTGGAACTTGTCTGCTAGGACTCGAATCTTCTATTCGATGATGTGCTTTGAGAAAACGGGATTTTTATCACTTCTTCAACCCTCTAGACTCTCCAAAAAGGTCTGAAGAAGTTCTCTTTTTCGGCTCCATAGTGTTAGGGTTATTAATCTCCTCTTATTCAAGTGATTAATCATAGATCCGGATTTTAAAATTAAATCTGAAACCCAGACCGAACGGACTGCTTAGTAGTCCGTTCGATCTAGACACTTGGTCCGTTCGAACCAGTCTCATAACTAGGTCCGTTCGGACCGACGGGTCAGTCCGTTCGGTCCAACACTTGGTCCGTTCGGACTGAACTCTCTAGTCCGTTCGGTCTACTCCTAGACCGGACGGTCC
>NW_010970214.1:343803-350866 GCF_000463585.1 Tarenaya hassleriana | reverse complement strand
TATAGTGCGGCCATACATTTCTACAGTCTCGCTCACACGAGGGGCCCAACGATATCTCTCTCTTTTACGAGAGGTACAAATCCCGTCTTGACTATCTGCAATCCAGCACATGATTCGTTTCGTACCTGATATACGCCTTTATACTCCTCCTGTTACGCAGGACGTTTGACGTAATCAAAGTACACAACTACTCATGTTGGATTCCATAGATATCTCAGGTCTTAAGATCCAGTCATGGAACCGTCACATGAGATTCAAGTCATGACGCTAGTCCATGTGACAGTCTCATGCAGGTCAATCCAGTATCCTGTTCTCTAACGAATACCTATGATTTTGATCGTATCCAAATACTTATGATCATCTATATGATCATCAATCACACATCATACTAGTCTTATTATGTCATCATTCCCATAATGACACGAGACTAGGGAGTTAAGTATCATTCATAATGATACATGGATTTCATAACACATCTAGTATGCAAGAACATGTAATGAATCAAATACTCTCATAAACCATAGAAAGTATCAATACATCAAATGTATCTAAATAAAACTCATAAACAGTACATCATAGAGCACTAAACCAACACCATGTTCGTGATAAAAATTCGAGAATAAAAGATGGCGAAGTCAGTATGAAGTTTGCAAGCACCTATATAGAAGAGATTTTATGTCAAACTATTTTGTTTGGCTTGCTTTACATCAAATGTATCTAAATAAAACTCATAAACAGTACATCATAGAGCACTAAACCAACACCATGTTCGTGATAAAAATTCGAGAATAAAAGATGGCGAAGTCAGTATGAAGTTTGCAAGCACCTATATAGAAGAGATTTTATGTCAAACTATTTTGTTTGGCTTGCTTATGGAGAAACGTATGATACGTCATCATCATCACATGTTTCACAAATGCAAGAACAACTTGTGCAAAACACGGCGCAACCTTCGATCTTTCAAGAAGATCAAGACCGAAATCTATATGCAGAGATGGTGAATGATGCATTTTCCAACATTGCTCCTTCTCCATATATGGAGGAAGAGCCAAATGTTGAAGCGAAAAGATTTTATGATATGCTTAACACGGCGAACACTCTGATATATGAAGGTTGCGTACAAGGGCTGTCAAGATTATCATTATCTTCGCAATTGATGAATATGAAGACTGACTACAATCTTCCAGAGAGATGCATGGATGGATTCAGTCAGATGTTTAAACAGTATCCCAGAAGGTAACACTGCAACAGAATCATATTATGAGACGAAGAGTCTGATGCGTACGTTGGATCTACCTTACCGAAAGATTGATGTTTGTGAAGACAATTGTATGATTTTTTGGAAAGAAGATGCAGAATTGATGGAATGTCGTTTTTGCGGGAAAGCCAGATATCGACCACGTCATATAACTTCAAAGAAAGGCAAGTTAATTCCTTTGAAGAGAATGTTTTATATGCCTATAACAGATCGTTTGAAAAGGTTATATCTATCCGAAAAGATAGCATCACATATGCGGTGGCATGGCGAAATTCGACGCCTGATGGAGAAATACATCATCCATCCGACGGTTTAGCTTGGAAACACTTTCAACAGGTATTTCCTGATTATGCAAGTGAGGCTAGAAACATATATCTAGCATTATGCATGGATGGATTTAATCCATTTGGGATGTCTGGTCCAAATTATTCTCTATGGCTGGTGATTTTAACACCGTACAATTTACCTCCAGAGATGTGCATGAATAGAGAGTTTTTATTTCTCTCAATATTAGTTCCGAGACTAAACATCCTAGAAGGTGTTTGGATGTTTTCCTTCAACCGTTGATAGAAGAGTTGAAAGACCTTTGGAGTATTGGGGTAGAGGCATATGACGTGTCAATAAAGCAAAATTTTTTGCTTCGTGCCGTACTGATGTGGACAATTAGTGATTTTCCAGCATATTCGATGTTGTCTAGTTGGACAACGCATGGTCATCTAGCTTGTCCGTATTGTATGGATGAGACCGATGCATTTTGGTTGCCGAACGGGAGAAAAACGAGTTGGTTTGATTGTCATCGTCGTTTCTTACCAAGAAATCATGCATTGCGCCGGAACGAGAAGAATTTTCGTAAGAATCGGGTGGTAAGTGATTCTAGTCAGCTTGAACTGACGGGAGATGAAATATTATTCGAACGGATCGAAGATTGTGTGAGATCACATGGGTTAGGGGTTACTGCAGAAGCCGGTGGAAATGGTCATTTGCCGATTGAAGGATTCGGTGAATATCATAATTGGCACAAAAAAGCATATTTTGGGAATTGCGATACTGGAGACATCACAAGTTGCGACACAATCTTGATGTCATGCATATTGAGAAGAACTTTTTCGATAACATCATAAACACAGTGTTGAATGTACCCCAAAAATCGAAGGACAATCTAAACTCAAGGAAGGATATAAAATCAATTTGTTTGAGGAAAGAACTAGAACTGACATAGGATGGAAAAGCACCTGTTCCAGTTTTTCGGGTATTTGGTGAAGCGCAGAAGAATTTTTTCCGGTGGTTAAAGGATGATGTGAAATTTCCCGATGGTTACTGTTCAAATCTGGCTCGATGTGTTGATATTGCAGGGAATAAATTAACGGGTATGAAAAGTCATGATTGTCATGTATTTATGCAACGATTGCTTCCAATAGCATTTGCAGAACTACTTCCACAACATGTACACGAGAATCTATCAGGTATGGTCGATATGATTTTTTAAGCTTACTTGTTTTTAAGTATGTGAATATATATATAATTATATATATATATATATATTTGATATATATGTGGTTATGTTTGTGCAAGGATCAGCTCATTTTTTCGGGTGATTTGCAGTCGGACGCTATATCATCATGCTAAAACAAAACATAGTTACAGTACTTTGCAATCTGGAAAAAATATTTCCACCGTCATTTTTTGATGTGATGGAACATTTACCAATCCATCTACCACGAGAAGCAGAACTTGATGGACCAAATCAATTTCGATACGTACGTTATAATTAATGTGTATTGTTTAATTAATATAGGACGTATATATACATACTTATTTATATAACTAATAATTGTTTAATCATATAATTTGTTTAGATGGATGTACCCATTTGAAAGATTTATGTACCATTTGAAGAAAAAGACAAAACAGAAAGCCTTTGTTGAAGGATCAATCGCGGAACAGTATATCAATGAGGAAATATCATTCTTTACCTCATATTATTTTGAAGATCACGTGGTAGCTAAGAGCAGAGGGACAAGAACATCATTCCATTGCGATGATGGCCCTAGTTATCCGAGAATGCAGATATCCTCCATATATTTTATAGAAAAGGAAGATGTGGTGGTAAGGCTAGCGATGCCTATTTGTCTGAAAAAGACTACCATGTGGTACATACTTTTGTATTGCTGAATTATGAAGAAGTTCTACCTTTTGAAAGGTTCGTTTATATATTTAATTATTTCTTCCTAAACTATTTTTAAATTATTCCGTTTACAATTAATTAATTTACATGTTGGCCTATATTTTATACTAGAGGTTTCGTTTTCCACACACAGGAACACGACCAACATCGTTCAACAATGATTTTGGTGTTTGTGTGAAAGGGTCAGAATATTGTGCATCTGATAATGAACCCGATTTTTACGGACTACTGCAGGAGATTTTTGAACTCCAATATGCAGGTCATTTTGGACTCAAAGTGATGATGTTCAGGTGTGATTGGTTTGATCCGACACCAAATTGAGGGATCAGAGTCAACAAAACAGGTGTTTTTGACATATGTTACACACATCGATATGGAAAATATGATTCGTTTATATTGGCTTCTCAAGCAGATCAAGTGTGTTACATCCCTTATCCGAAGAAAATTACAAGAAGGTCAGACATTGATTGGCGAGCTGTCGTTAAAATCAACCCCAGGAGAACTATTATTCAGGCAGAAAATGCTGAACAAGTACCGCTTCAAGATATTGATCACGACATTATTCAATTTGAAGAAACGATTGAGGTTGGAAGGTTAATAGCCGAAGAAGGAATACTTGAAGACAATAATGATGAAGAGAAGGACAATACCGATGACTCGGATTAAAAAACAACAGGAAGTTCTGAATATATGGTTCATTTGATTAATAAAAACTATGTTTGTACCTAAAATAACGATTTCTAATTCAATCTCATTTGATTTGTAATGAGGATATATTATCTGTGCTAATTTTTCTATTTTTTTTAATTTATTGAAATAAATTGCGACAGAAGTTGTCGGTCGTGAAGTTGTTGTACCTGGCGACCGAAATAATCTGTCGGTGGTCAATCGTAACTAGACGTCCATTCGTCACTTGCCACGTGTCACGACCGCAAACCATGCAGCGTTTTCGATATTTTAATCATTGCGACAAATATGATCGGTCGCATTGTACGTGAATTCTGTCGCCAAATCCACGCGTATCCCGCTTTTTGGCGTAATGACGGATTGCGACAGAATTAATCTGTCGCAATGTTCTTAAAATCCCGCCTTTTTTTCGTAACGACGGATTGCGACAGAATTAAACTGTCGTAATGCTCTTAAAATTATCGCGAGTCGTCTTCTTCCCCTCTATTCGAAAACTTAGACACATTTTTGTTTCGTCGCCTCCTCCGCCGCAACCTTCGTCCGCCGCGACCGAACTCCGTTCCCAGGTATGTTTCCGATCCCTTTCTTCGTATTTTCGCTAGTTTGGTTCATTTTTCGAAAATCGGACGGTTGATAATCCGAAAATCGAACGCGCGAGATATAGTTTCCGATCTCTCGCGCCTCCACAGCACCGCCGCTGCACCGCCACTGCTCCGATCTCTCGCACCGCCACGACACCGCGACCGAACTAATCCGAGGTTCGGATTTCAGATTTTTCGGTTTTTTTTTGTCGATTTCGGATTCAATTTCCGTCGTTTTTATCGATTTCGGATTCAGTTTCCGTCGTTTGGTCGATTTCGGATTTGGGTTCAATTTAGTGTTTAGGGTTTAATTTAGGGTTTAGGGTTATTTTAGGGTTTAGGGTTATTTTAGGGGTTTGGGTTATTTTAGGGTTTAATTTAGGGTTTAGGGTTATTTTAGGGTTTAGGTATAATTTAGAGGCTAATTTAGGGTTTAGGGTTATTTTAGGGTTTAGGGTTATTTTAGGGTTTAGGGTTAAGGGTTTAGGATTTATTTTAGGGTTTAGGTTTAATTTGGGGTTTTGGGTTTGGGGTTTGGGGTTTGTGGTTTAGGGTTTATGGTTCGGGTTCGTGGTTTGTTTACGGGTTTTCATTATTATGTTTTGTTATGTGTAACTTGTAGATGAGTCAATCCCATTCCAGTGGTCGTCCCGGTAGCGGAGTCCGATCCCGAGGACGTGGGATCGAATCATCTAGATCACAATCTATCCATAAGGATCAGGAGGTAGTCGAGCCTCCTCGACTAGATGTACATTTTGTTGGGTTCTCTACGGGTTCCTAGCATGCGATCTCATCGATCTAGCTAGGGTTTGGTTTCTAGGTTTCATGCCTTGGAAGAAAAAGATCTAAACCTAGCCAAACGTCACACAAAAACCAATTGTGCAATAACCCGAAAGAATGCGTATATCACCATGGGAATCGTATACTTACCTCTTTCCTGAAGAAACGGAAGTAGGAGTCGATCCGGGGCCTGTTTAATCACCTAGGACTGAAGTTACAGTTCCTCTACACGTATCCACACCGACGGAAAAGATTCCAAACGCTTTTGGAACCGATATGCTAGGATCTGTGAAGTATATCAAGTGGGATCTAATCCCGGGAGCTAAAAGTATTAAAGAAACGATTTCTTCTGAGTTTTTGCTCTATCTTTGGGTTCTGAAAGTGAGTTCTTCTCTTAGGACCGCGTCCAACACCTCCTTATAAGCTAGAAACCCTAATCCTTGTGAAAAGAGACTTTTTCCGAGTATTGACTCGGTCCGAGTCAGAACTCTGACTCGGTCGAGTCAGAACGAATCAGCCCAAGCCCATTGTCAACTCTTGAATCGGCCCATTAAGTATTGACTCTGTCCGAGCCAAAACTTTGACTCTACCGAGTCAAAACATCAGCCAAGCCCAAAACAGCCCAAGCCCATTGTCAACTCTTGAATCGGCCCATTAAGTATTGACTCTGGCCGAGCCAAAACTTTGACTCGGTCCGAGTCAAAACATCAGCCAAGCCCAAAACACTTTCTGGGCTTCGACTCGCATGGAACTGACTCGGTCTGAGTCAAATACTGACTCGGTCTGAGTCAGAAGGCTGAATTCCTCCTGACACTCTAATTTGATCTGAAAAACCGTTTGTTCGACCAAATCCAAGTCTTCCTTTCCGATACTTCATATAGAAGTCCATCCCTAATGGTGTGTGACCCTGTAGGCCCATTCGCAGTGGCAGCAGCCTCGAGAACCATTCCCGATCTACGAGTCATAGTTAGCCTCTAGCAAGACGCCATGACTACCTACGTTGAATTGAGTTAGAGATGATCTAACCGAGGCAATAACAGCTCGAGTTCTGATCCTTTTTCTCATCGATATCATATGTTGAACAAGGACATGGTTTGAGCCACCCTTCAAGTTCAACTGCTTTCTCGTCTTGGCAAATCAACTAATAAAATAGATACAACTTCATCTATAGCGTGGCCACGCGTTTTCATAGTCCGATTTCCACGAGAGGGCCCAGCGATATCTCTCCTGTTAAGGAGGTAACAAGTCCCATATTGCATGTCTACTATCTCCATATGATTCGTGAATGTCTCTAATCAACGCTGTTATAATCATCCGGTTAAAAATGACGTTTGACGCAGTCAAGACACGCTACTCCTCATATCAGATACTCTAGACATCTCAGGTCTGAGGATACAAGAACGAACCGGTGTATGAGATTCAAGTCATGACTTTGTCCATGTGACAATCTCATGCGGGTCATCTAGTCACTCGTTCACAACGAGTACCCATGATTGTGATATGCATCCAATGCATCAATCACACCTCATGCTAGTCTTAATTTATCATTGTTCCCACAATGATAACTGACCA
>NW_010970214.1:340938-343668 GCF_000463585.1 Tarenaya hassleriana | reverse complement strand
AACCAACAATCTCCCACTATGCTCTATGATCTATCCTACAAGCATCTAATCCTCATACCCCTAACATGACCATCATGTTTTGACGAAATGAGAGGCTTCGTCAACGGGTCGGCTGTTGGTTTAGTGCTCTATGATGTACTGATTATGAGCTTTGTTCAGATACATTCGATGTATTGATACTTTCTATATGTTTTTTTATGATTTTATTCATTACATGTTCTTGCATGCTAGATCTGTTATGAAATCCATGTATCATTATGAATGATACTAAACTCCCTAGTCTTGTGTCATTATGGGAATAACGACATAATAAGACTAGTATGATGTGTGATTGATGATCACATAGATGATCATAGGTATTGGATACGATCACAATCATAGGTATTCGTTGCAGAACGGAATACTGGACTGACCCGCATGAGATTGTCACATGGACTAGCGTCATGACTTGAATCTCATACGACGATTCTATGATTGGATCCTAAGACCTGAGATATCTACAGAATCCAACATGAGGAGTTGCGTGCTTTGATTACGTCAAACGTCCTGCGTAACAGGAGGACTATAAAGGCGTGTATCAGGTACGAAATGAATCATGTACTGGATTGTAGATAGTCAAGACGGGATTTGTACCTCTCGTAAAAGAGAGAGATATCGCTGGGCCCCTCGTTTGAGCAAGACTGTAGAAATGTGTGGCCGCACTATAGACGAGCGTCGTCTATTTCAGACAGTCGAACTTAGTGAACGAGAAAGCAGTCGAATCAGATAAGGTGGCTTGTCCATGCCTTATGTTCGACATATGATATCGCGATACAAAAGGATCATCAGTCAGAATCATTACTGGCTTTCGTATGATCACAAACAAACTCTATTCGAGATAGGTAGTCATAGTGTCTTGCTAGAGACCGCCTATGACTTGTATTACCGGAATGGAGATTCTGCGTTTTACTGCTATTCCGGATGAGCCTACAGGGTCACACACAATAGGGATGGACAAGTATGTGTGCTAAATTATCCCGATTAGGAATCCTAATTAGATTGAGATTCCTAATTGGAATAGGAATCCTAATGGGATTAGGAATCCTATTATGTATAGGAATTCTAGTGAGATTAGAATTCTATTACATCTAGGAAACCTAATGAGATTAGAATTCTAATAGGTTTAGGAAACCTAATTAGATTAGGATTCCTAGTAATCTATTCCTTGTCAAATTAGGATTTTGGAAAGTCTATATAAGGAGAATGTCTTCTAGGGTTTTAAGAGAAGGAAAAAGAAGAAGAAAAAAAAGAAGAAAAATAAAACCCTAAGCCTCCAAAAACCTTGCACACAAGAGAGATCGAGATCTCTAGTCCTAGCAGACAAGTTCCAAGGTGTTGGAATCCATCCCGACGTGTGGATACGTGTAGAGGGCGAGGTAATTTCCTGCCTTTCGTGATCAGACGTGTTCTTCGATTGATACAAGCCCCGGATCGATTGAGATAAGCATTCTAACGTTTCTACGATTCATTAGAAGCATGGTTCTAGGGTTTATTAAATTTTTGTTTTACATCCGCTGCGCAAACCCTAGAATCGATCTCTTAGGAATAGGATTCGCTCTAGAGATCCCAGGAAACCCAACAGTGGTATCAGAGCCTGGTTGCTCTGTTTTGATTTCAAAGAACCCGATCACGCATGTTTTAGGATTTGAATTGTTTGAATCCATGTTTGCTTTGATATCTATGCATGTTTGATGATTGAATCTAGTGTAGATTGCATGTTTCATGTTGCATAGAGTGCAGGAGTTCGAATTTTGGGTGTACAGAAGAATTCGGTTCAGTTTCGGGTCTGATCGGGGCTGAGAACGCGGTGAAACGTGATCTGATCACAGAGAACTCCCTAGACCGTCCGTTCTGGTAAGCCAGAACGGACGGTCCACGGGTGACGGACTAATTGGTACAGATTGGAAGGTTGGACCGTCCGTTCTGCTATGCAGAACGTCCGTTCTACTAGGCAGAACATCCGTTCTGACTTTTGCAGTCGAGACCGAACGTTCTGCCAAGCCTGGAACGTCCGTTCTACCTCCAGAACGGACGGTCCGAAGTCCAGATTCCGAAAATTTCCGTTTTCGAGGTCCGATTACGCAATCGTTGCATAATCTGACCAACTGTAACTCAAATAGACATGATTTATTCTTATGGATGGTCCATAGTGTTGGGGTTCCCTTCGGGTTCCTAGCATGCGATCTCATCGATCTAGGGTTTGGTTTCTAGGTTTCATGCAGCGGAAGGAAAGATCTAAACCTAGCCAAACGTCACACAAAAACCAATTGTGCAATAACCCGAACAATCGTGTATATCGTCGTGGGATTCGAATACTTACCTCGTTCTTTCAAGATCTGGAAGTATCAATCGATCCAGGGCCTGTTTTAATCACCAAGAGTTGAAAGCACAACTCCTCTACACGTATCCACACCGGCGGGATGAATTCCAACGCTTTGGAACGTATCTGCTAGGATTCGTGAAGAGAAAACCGATGTCCTTGACTTGGAATCAATATTCCAATCACTAGAACTCAAAATCAAGCTTCTCTAAGCTCTCATCAGTGTCTTGGACGTATGAGGTTCTTATTTTAGGGTTTGTGGCGGCTCTCATATTAATTAGGATTGCCCAAAACCCTTAAAACGCGAAAACCGAAAACTGCCCGTAAGTCGGACCGTCCGTTCCAGGCCTGGAACGGACGGTCCAGCCATG
>NW_010970214.1:338472-340915 GCF_000463585.1 Tarenaya hassleriana | reverse complement strand
CGTCCGTTCCTCAGCGGAACGAACGTTCCTCAGCGGAACTCTTCCAGATCGCTTCGTCGCTCTTTTCTCGCGTTGTTCTCTTCACGTGTGATCCATCCCTAATGGTGTGTGACCCTGTAGGCCCATTTGAAGTGGCAGTGGCTTCGGGAACCTTTTCCGAACCACAAGTCATGGTTAGCCTCTAGCAAGACGCCATGACTACCCCCCTAGAATAGAGTTAGAGGTGATCTAACAAAGCCAGCAATAGTTCGAGTTCTGATCCTTTGTCTCACGATGTCGTATGTTGAACAAGGGCATGGTATGAGTCACCCTTCAAGTTCAACCGCTTACTCGTCTAGGCAAACCGACTGATAATATAGATGTACATTCATCTATAGCGTGGCCACGCATTTTCACAGTCCGATTTCCACGAGGGGCCCAGCGACATCTCTCCTGCGTAGGAGGTGACAAGTCCCGTATTGCATGTCTACTATCTGCATATGATTCGTGAACGTATCTGAGCAACGCCGTTATGATCATCCGGTTAAAGACGACGTTTGACGCAGTCAAGACACGTCACTCCTCATATCAGATACTCTAGACATCTCAGGTCTGAGGATCCAAGAACGAACCGTTGTATGAGATTCAAGTCATGACTCATGTCCATGTGACAATCTCATGTGGGTCATCCAGTAACTCGTTCCAAACGAGAACCCATGATTGTGATTTGCATCTAATGCATATGATCATAATCATCTATCACACATCATGCTGGTCTTAATTCATCATTGTTCCCACAATGATAACTGACCAGGGAATTTAGAATCATCTGCAATGATTCAAGGATATTTACCGTAATATAACAAACATGCTAATCATATAACGGGAAAAGTAATGCATTCATAAATCAATGAATCAATACAAAGTCAAAATGTCATATCACGGATCATCCTAGAGCATCAAAACCAACAATCTCCCACTATGCTCTATGATCTATCCTACAAGCATCTAATCCCCATACCCATAACATGACCATCATGCTTTGACGAAGGGAGAGGCTTCGTCAGCGGGTCGGCAATATTATCATCTGCTTATCTTCACGTCTCCTCTGTCGATGTTTTCCCTAATCAAGTGAAATCGCCTGAGTATGTGTTTGGATCTCTGGTGTGACCGGGGTTCCTTTGCTTGTGCGATCGCACCATTGTTGTCACAGTACAAGTCAATGGGATCTGCAACGCTAGGAATGACCCCCAGGTCTCCCACAAATTTCCTGATCCAAACAGCTTCTTTAGCTGCATCCGATGCTGCTATGTACTCGGCTTCTGTAGTCGAATCTGCAACGGTTGGTTGTTTGGAACTCTTCCAACTAATAGCCCCACCGTTTAGACAGAAAACGTAACCTGACTGCGATCTGAAGTCATCTCTGTCGGTTTGGAAACTAGCATCGATATAACCCTTTATAGCGAGCTCGTCTTCCAATCCGCCATACACCAAGAACAAATCCTTAGTCCTTCTCAAGTACTTAAGGATGTTCTTGACCGCAATCCAGTGAGCCTCACCTGGTGTAGACTGATATCTACTAGTCATACTCAATGCATATGATACATCCGGACGAGTACATAACATGGCGTACATGATGGATCCAATTGCCGAGGCATATGGAATCCTACTCATGCGCTCTTGCTCATCCTGTGTCCTTGGACACTGAGTCTTGCTAAGAGCCACATCATGTCCCATTGGCAAGGCACCCCTCTTGGAGTCTTGCATCTTGAACCGATTCAAGACCTTGTCAATGTATGTACTCTGACTTAGACCAAGAAGCCTTCTCGATCTATCTCTATAGATCTTGATTCCTAGAATATAGGCGGCTTCTCCTAAGTCCTTCATCGAAAAGACCGATCCTAGCCAGGATTTTACTCCTTGCAAGGTAGGAATGTCATTTCCGATGAGCAATATATCATCCACATAAAGTACAAGGAAGACCACTGCGCTCCCACTGACCTTCTTGTAAACACATGGCTCATCTTCGTTTTGCAGGAAGCCAAACGTTTTGACTGCCTCGTCAAATCGAAGATTCCAGCTCCTCGAAGCCTGCTTCAGTCCATAAATGGATCTCTGAAGCTTACACACCTTCCTCGGACTCTTAGGATCGACAAAACCCTCGGGTTGTGTCATGTACACATCCTCGAGCAAATTCCCGTTAAGGAATGCGGTCTTGACGTCCATATGCCATATCTCATAGTCATAATACGCAACTATAGCCAGCACAATCCGTATGGATTTAAGCATCACAACTGGTGAAAAGGTTTCATCATAGTCGATACCATGAATCTGCCGAAACCCTTTTGCTACGAGTCGTGCCTTATAGCGAAGCCTCTCCCTTCGTCAAAGCATGATGGTCATGTTATGGGTATGGGGATTAGATGCTTGTAGGATAGATCATAGAGCATAGTGGGAGATTGTT
>NW_010970214.1:309458-328433 GCF_000463585.1 Tarenaya hassleriana | reverse complement strand
TTTAAGTCGTTCGGCTTAAACCGCTTGGTACTTTCTGTAGTCGAATCTGCAACGGTTGGTTGTTTGGAACTCTTCCAACTAATAGCCCCACCGTTTAGGCAGAAAACGTAACCTGACTGCGATCTGAAGTCATCTCTGTTGGTTTGGAAACTAGCATCGGTATAACCACTTATAGCGAGCTCGTCTTCCAATCCGCCATACACCAAGAACAAATCCTTAGTCCTTTTCAAGTACTTAAGGATGTTCTTGACCGCAATCCAGTGAGCCTCACCTGGTGTAGACTGATATCTACTAGTCATACTCAATGCATATGATACATCCGGACGAGTACACAACATGCCGTACATGATGGATCCAATTGCTGATGCATATGGTATCCTACTCATGCGCTCTTGCTCATCCTGTGTCTTTGGACACTGAGTCTTGCTAAGAGCTACGTCATGTCCCATTGGCAAGGCACCCCTCTTGGAGTCTTGCATCTTGAACCGATTCAAGACCTTGTCAATGTATGTACTCTGACTTAGACCAAGAAGCCTTCTCGATCTATCTCTATAGATCTTGATTCCTAGAATATAGGCGGCTTCTCCTAAGTCCTTCATCGAAAAGACTGATCCTAGCCAGGATTTTACTCCTTGCAAGGTAGGAATGTCATTTCCGATGAGCAATATATCATCCACATAAAGTACAAGGAAGACCACTGCGCTCCCACTGACCTTCTTGTAAACGCATGGCTCATCTTCGTTTTGCAGGAAGCCAAACGTTTTGACTGCCTCGTCAAATCGAAGATTCCAGCTCCTCGAAGCCTGCTTCAGTCCATAAATGGATCTCTGAAGCTTACACACCTTCCTCGGACTCTTAGGATCGACAAAACCCTCGGGTTGTGTCATGTACACATCCTCGAGCAAATTCTCGTTAAGGAATGCGGTCTTGACGTCCATCTGCCATATCTCGTAGTCATAATACGCAGCTATGGCCAGCAGAATCCGTATGGATTTAAGCATCACGACTGGTGAAAAGGTTTCATCATAGTCTATACCATGAATCTGCCGAAACCCTTTCGCGACGAGTCGTGCCTTATAGGTATGCACGATGCCATCCATGTCGTTTTTCTTCTTGAAAACCTACTTGCATCCAATGGTTTTAATACCATTGAATGAATCGACCAAAGTCCACACTTTGTTGTCGTACATGGATTGCATCTCAGACTCCATGGCCTGGTGCCATTTCTCGGAATCGGAAGTCGCCACAGCCTCTGAATACGACGTCATGTTCTAACAACATGAGTTCGTTGTTTCCAGTCACAAGAAAACCATATCTTGTAGGCTCTTGGTGAATTCTACCATATCTCCGAGGTTCACTAGGAGGTGCTGTCTCAACAACTCGTGATACAGGTTGGACTGTTTCGACCTGTTTGTTCGGTTCTTCGACTATTTGTGGTTCTTGAACTTCTTCGAGATCTATTCTACTCCCACTTACTCTCTTGGAGACGAACTCTCTCTCCAAGAAAGATCCATTCCGAGCAACAAACATTTTGTTCTCAGATGGGTTGTAGAACCAGTACCCTTTAGTTTCCTTAGGGTAACCCACAAATACGCATTTATCAGACATGGCGGATACCTTATCAGAAGCCAGACGTTTCACGTAAACGTCGCATCCCCAAATCTTTATAAGTTCTAACTTGGGACGCTTCCCGTTCCATATCTCATATGGTGTCTTCTGAACCGACTTTATTGGACAGTTGTTCAGTATAAGCACTGCCATTTCCAAGGCGTAACCCCAAAAGGATTTAGGAAGATCGACCTGACTCATCATAGACCGTACCATATCTAATAGGGTTCGGTTCCTCCTCTCAGACACGCCATTCCACTGTGGCGTTCCAGGTGGAGTCAGCTGTGAGACAATCCCACAATCTGCCAGATAGTCAGTGAACTCTTGGCTCATATACTCGCCACCTCGATTAGATCGAAGCAACTTGATCCTCTTGCCAAGTTGGTTCTGCACTTCGTTTCTGAAAGTCTTGAACAATTCAAGCGTTTCAGACTTATGTCTCATCAAGTAGACATAACCGTACCTACTGAAATCATCAGTAAACGTAACAAAGTACAGATAACCTCCTCTAGCGGGAGAGCTCATAGGACCGCATACATCACTATGTATGAGTTCTAGAAACTCTGTAGCCCGTTCTCCTTTTCTAGAAAAAGGAGATTTTGTCATCTTGCCCATCAAACAAGAATCGCATGATTCAATTGACTCATAATCAAAAGAATCAAGAAGTCCATCAGAATGAAGCTTCGCAATGCGTTTATCGTTGATGTGGCTAATTCGACAATGCCAGAGATAGGTCGGGTTAAGTCGTTCGGCTTAAATCGCTTGGTACTAACATTATAGATCGACCTGTATCCAGATGGTTCATCTTCCAAAACATAAAGGCCATTAAACTGATAACCCTTACCATAGAATAAATCGTCTCTATAAATGGACAAACATTTGTTCTCAATAACAAATCTAAAACCATCTGAGTCTAAACATGAAATCGATATGATGGTCTTGTATTTTTGTCTTATCTAATTTATTTTACAATTCAAGTAGAGAAGTAAAAAAAGAACCATTAACTATTGACTGTCAGGTACAAAATAACAATCATGCAACCCCAATACAAGGCCAGAAGGTAAAGTCAGATCATAAGTCTCGACGGTCAATGCAACAACTTTTGCTCCATTCCCGACACGGAGATCTACTTCTCCCTTCGCCAATTGTCTACTTCCTCGCAATCCCTGCACATTTGCACAAATGTGCGAGGCACATCCGGTATCCAATACCCATGATGTAGAAATACACAAGTTAGCCTCTATAATGAAGATACCAGAAGTTAAAGCTTCTGCAAGCTTCTTCTTCCTCTGATCTTCCAGGTAGAGTCTGCAATTTCTATACCGATGCCCAATGGCATGACAGAAATAACACTCTTCCTTCTTGGACTGAGGCTTAGGTTCAATGACAACGCTTGCCACTTTCCTCTTGTCCTTGCCCTTGGAACGTTTCCTTTTGGTGGAACACTTTCCAACAACTACCATATCATACTTCCCTTGGCTCCCACCTTTCTCTTGGAATGAAATATTCAACTGATCAACCATCAATGAATTGTTCATGTCATCTAATTGCTCACGCAATTCCGAAGCCATCTTTCCAAGCATCAAGCTGGACACGTCCAGATCATCATCCTCATGCTTCCAATAAGCATCAATGATCGATCCAGAAGCCGTGGTTAGAGGCTTATCCTTCATAAGGATAGATCACATGGTGAGATTAACCAGATTTCTGCAACAAATATATACTACAGAAAAGGACAAACAAATAGACAGAAAATATGCAAGTCGCTTAGTACACTTACTGACACAGATAATAGATGCAATATGACAGGCTCCCACTAAGAAAAACACCCTCAATGAGTTTCTAAGTGAGCTAGGATCCATATTTCACATGCTTTTGAGTCAGCTAGGGTATGACGCTCAAAACCATGCTATTTAGGTAGACACACTTTGTCAATCACATCCTATGTGATTCCTAGATGAGTATGGGATAGTGATACGCTATCATTGCATGTTCCTCATCTCATCCTTACTATCAGGTCCAAGTCTGACTTGATGACCCAATTCAAGCTCAACCATATTTGAGCTACGAGAATCACGATTTCTCCATACTGCCTCACCAAGATAGTCAGGTACGCTCAGCTAGGGCATGACCCGTAACCATGACGATCGAGGCCTTGACAATTGCTCTACTAATGGGCTATAATAGCTTGAGATTGCAGGAGGCATATGTGACTTGAACACTATGATACCTTGACTGAATTCAAGTCAGTTCAATCAATTGTTCCGATCAACTCAGTTGAACTACTCTTAGTTCGATTGAATCGTCTGTGTACATAATCCTTTGGCCAAACAACACTTGCTTGCTTTAAATTATGTACCGAAACACTCTCATTTGTTAAACATTCATAATGTTCATCCAATGTGCATCAAAATCGCGGCTCAGACACTTGAAACGATGCAACAATTGCATCTAACAAAGTCTGATCAACTGACTCTGTCCGAGTCAGAAGCATCTACAAATCATTCTGAACCAAAACTTGACAACCGGACAACTTTCTGTACTGACTCTGTCCGAGTCAAAACTGGCTCGGTCCGAGTCAGAAGTTTGTGAGGCCGAGTCTGTTTATTTTGGTTCGTTCTGACTCGGTCGAGTCAACACTTGACTCTGTCCGAGTCAAAACTCTGATCTGTCGTTCTGACTCTGTCGAGTCAAAACTCTGACTCTGTCCAAGTCAAAACTTTGGGAGATCTCTAGTTCTGACTTGGTCGAGTCAACACTTGACTCTGGCCGAGTCAAAACTCTGGTAGACAATTTTGATGCGCCATCAAGCCGTCTTCGACCTCCAAACTCATCCATGCATCATTCAACAATCAAAATCATCAAACAAGCATAGATCTCATGTTTACATGCATTCTAACCATTAAAACCATGAAAAACATGCAAAGATCTATGGTCTGCATGCATTCTAACAATTAAAATCATGCAAACCTGCAAAGATCTATTGTTTACATGCACTTTAACAATTAAAATTATGCAAACAAGCAACATGCACGACGATATACAGAGAACCAGGCTCTGATACCACTGTTGGGTTCCCTGCGGGTTCCTAGCATGCGATCTCATCGATCTAGGGTTTGGTTTCTAGGTTTCATGCAGCGGAAGAAAAAGATCTAAACCTAGCCAAACGTCACACAAAAACCAATTCTGCAATAACCCGAAAGAACGTGTATATCACCGTGGGAATCGTATACTTACCTCTTTCCTGAAGAAACGGAAGTAGGAGTCGATCCGAGGCCTGTTTAATCACCTACGACTGAAGTACAGTCCCTCTACACGTATCCACAAATACTGACTCGGTCCGAGTCAGAAGGCTGAATTCGTCCCGACACTCTGATTTGATCCGAAAAACCGTTTGTTCGACCAAATCCAAGTCTTCCTTTCCGATACTTCACATATAAGTCCATCCCTAATGGTGTGTGACCCTGTAGGCCCATTCGCAGTGGCAGCAGTCTCGAGAACCATTCACGATCTACGAGTCATGGTTAGCCTCTAGCAAGACGCCATGACTACCCACGTTGAATTGAGTTAGAGATGATCTAACCGAGGCAATAACAGCTCGAGTTCTGATCCTTTGTCTCACGATATCATATGTTGAACAAGGGCATGGTTCTCTAGCAAGACGCCATGACCACCCACGTTGAATTGAGTTAGAGGTGATCTAACCAAGGCAATAACAGCTCGAGTTCTGATCCTTTATCTCACGATATCATATGTTGAACAAGGGCATGGTTTGAGCCACCCTTCAAGTTCAACTGCTTTCTCGTCTTGGCAAATCAACTAATAAAATAGATGCAACTTCATCTATAGCGTGGCCACGCGTTTTCATAGTTCGATTTCCACGAGAGGGCCCAGCGATATCTCTCCTGTTAAGGAGGTGACAAGTCCCATATTGCATGTCTACTATCTCCATATGATTCGTGAATGTATCTGATCACCACCGTTATAATCATCCGGTTAAAGACGACGTTTGACGCAGTCAAGACACGCTATTCTTCATATCAGATACTCTAGACATCTCAGCTCTGAGGATCCAAGAACGAACCGCTGTATGAGATTCATGTCATGACTCTATCCATGTGACAATCTCATGCGGGTCATCCAGTCACTCGTTCACAACGAGTACCCATGATTGTGATATGCATCCAATACATCAATCACACCTCATGCTAGTCTTAATTCATCATTGTTCCCACAATGATAACTGACCAAAGAGTTTAGAATCATTCTCTAATGATTCAAGGATACCGAAATATAACAAACATGCCAATCATATATCGGGAAGAGTAATGCATTCATGAACCAATGAATCAATACAAAATCAAAGTGTCATATCACGGATCATCCTAGAGCATCACAACCAACAATCTCCCACTATGCTCTATGATCTATCCTACAAGCATCTAATCCCCATACCCGACGGTCCACCAGGTCCAGACATGACGGTCCACAGAACAAAACGCACGAGAAAACGACGAAAAAACCGAGACAAAAGGGGCTGGAACGGACGGACCGAAAGAGCCAAACCCTACGGTCCACCAGGTCTAGACACGACAGTCCACAGAAGGCAGACCGTCCGTTCTGGCTTGTCTGGAACGGACGGTCCACGTAGACAGACCGTCCGTTCTTGCTTGCTGGAACGGACGGTCCACGTGCATTTCTGGACCGTCCGTTCTGGGCTTCGGGTTTTTCGAAAATTAAACAAAAATTAGGGTTAAATCACTTTATAAGAAGGAGATTAAACCCTACTGAAGAGGAGCTGACTTTAGAACACTTTTGACAGACTTTTGGTGAGATCCAAGAGGTTCGAAGTGTGATCGAAGTCCCGTTTTCTCGAAGCACAAAACTGAATAACAGATTCGGGTCCTAGCAGACAAGTTCCAATCGTTGGAATCCATCCCGAGGTGTGGATATGTGTAGAGAGCGAGGTATTCTTCCTCCCTTTCGTGATCGATTGAATTCTTCTATTGATACAGGCCCCAGATCGATTGAGGTAAGCGTTCTTACTTTTCTACGATTCATAGAAGCATGGTTCTAGGGTTTCATAAAATTTTTGTTTTACATACACTGCGCAAACCCTAGAATCGATCTCTTAGGAATAGGATTCGCTCTTGAGATCCCAGGAAACCCAACAGTGGTATCAGAGCCTGGTTGCTCTGTTTTGATTTCCTAGAACCCAATCACGCATGTTTTAGGATTTGAATCGTTTGAATCCAAGTTTGCTTTGATTCTATGCATGTTTGATGATTGAATCTATGGTAGATTGCATGTTTCATGTTGCATAGAGTGCATGAGTTCGAATTTTGGGTCTACAAATGAATTCGGATGTGTTTCGGGTCTGATCAGGGCTGAGAACGGGGACGAACGTGATCTGATCATGTGACCCTAGACCGTTCGTTCTGGGTATGTCAGACCGGACGGTCCAGGGGTGGCGGACCAAGTGGTTCGCGGTTCTGCCATCACCGGACGGTCCAGGGGTGGCGGACCAAGTGGTTCGCGGTTCGGACCGTAAGGTCTGGACCGCCGTTCCAGAGTGTCTGGAACATCCGACCCAGGTCCTCATCTAAACCAGTCCATTCTGCAGAGGCCACACCGTCCGTTCTACAACTAGAACAGACGGTCCGAGGTCCAGATTCCGAAATTTTTTGTTTTCTAAGTCCGATTATGCAATCGTTGGTTAATCTGATCAACTGTAACTCAAATAGCATGATTCGTTCGTTTGGATGGTCCATAGTGAATGAATGCATGCAACTTAATCAAGATATTAGATATGCTTGATTGAGTGGAAGCTTTGGGATTGGGATTACATAATCGAATGGATGGTCTATTCGGATTATGTACAATCGTTGCACAGAAACCGGTTAGATCTAGGAGCTCGACGAGTAAAGCACTTGTCAAGGCCTCGATCGTACGTGTCATGGGCCATGCCAAAGCTGAGTGTGCCGTATTATCTTGGTGCCGTATTATGGTGGTTCTCATAGCTTGAAAGTAGATGCTTGATCTGAGTGTAGTTTCGAAAATCTCTTATTTATGTAATGCTAAGCGTGTATTTTCCATTACTAGAGCGTCTGTCAAGACATCGATCGTCCGTAACACGGGTCATGCCAAAGCTGAGCGTGCTGGATTATCTTTATGAGGCAGGGTGGGAAATCGTGGTTCCCACAGCTTGAATATGGTTTACCTTAGATTAAGTCGTTAGGTTTGACTTGAGACTTAATGGTACAGATGAGACGAGTATGCAATGATATATGTTGTTGTTGATTGATGATGGACTAGCTGGTAGTAGATCATTGATAGAATCTGTATTTTGTTTTGTTCGTTCTATTTTGTCTTTTACTATAGGACATGGCGTCAACCGGTAGCGTACCGAGTTTGACGATGCGATCTATCCTTGAGAAGGATAAATTGACTGGGACGAACTTCTTGAACTGGTATCGTAACTTGAGAATTGTTCTCATGCACAATAAGAAGTCGTACGTCCTGGAAGAGGCTCTACCACTAGAGCCTGCGACCAATGCCACGAGAACCGTCAAGGATGCTTGGTTGAAGCATCAGACTGATGACAATGAGATCTCCTGTCTCATGTTGGGAAGCATGACCCTGAATCTGCAGAGGCAATTTGAGAGAGCGTGTTTGATATGATCAATCGGCTCAAAACCATGTTTGAGGAGCTTGCACATACTGAAAAGTATAAGACGCTGAAAGCTCTGGTGAAGACGGAGATGCCGAGAGGCAGCTCTGTCAACACCCACGTCCTCAACATGAGAGCTCTGTTGGTTGTAATGCGCTAGGATGATCCGAGATATGACATTTGACTTTGTATTGATTCATTGATTTTATGAATGCATTACTTTTCCCGTTATACGATTGGCATGTTTGTTGTATTCCAGTATCCTTGAATCATTATAGAATGATTCTAAATACCCTGGTTAGTTATCATTGTGGGAACAATGATGAATTAAGACTAGCATGAGGTGTGATCGATGCATTGGATGCATATCACAATCATGGGTACTCGTTGTGAACAAGTGACTGGTTGACCCGCATGAGATTGTCACATGGACAGAGTCATGACTTGAATCTCATACATCGGTTCGTTCTTGGATCCTCAGACCTGAGATGTCTGGAGTATCTGATATGAGGAGTGGCGTGTCTTGACTGCGTCAAACGTCGTCTTTAACCGGATGATTATAACGGCGTTGATCAGATACGTTCACGAATCATATGGAGATAGTAGACATGCAATATGGGGCTTGTCACCTCGTTACCAGGAGAGATATCGCTGGACCCTCTCGTGGAAATCGACTATGAAAAACGCGTGGCCACGCTATAGATGAAGTTGCATCTATTTTATTAGTCGATTTGCCAAGGCGAGAAAGTGGTTGAACTTGAAGGGTGGCTCAAACCATGCCCTTGTTCAGCTTATGATACCGTGAGACAAAGAATCAGAATTCGAGCTGTTAATGCCTTACTTAGATCACCTCTAACTCAATTCTAAGTGGGTGGTCATGGCGTCTTGCTAGAGGCTAACTATGACTTGTGGTTCAGGAAAGGTTCCGAAGTCACTACCACTTAGAATGGGCCTACAGGGTCACACACCACTAGGGATGGACTTATACGTGAAGAATCCGAAGAATGGAAACAAGATTTGACCGAAACGAGCATGAAAAGGAGTTTTCAGTGTGTTGATCCGGAGCTGACCAAGTTTGGTCAGCCTCGGACCAAGTTCGGTCAGTCCAGGTGGTCCGGAAGCTCGGTCCGAGATCATCTGTCCAGGTCTGGTCAGCCTCAGACCAGACGTTGGGTCAGACGGACCGAGAAAAGGTGAGTCAGACTGAGCTGACGAAGAAGGAACTTGGTCCGGAGCTGATCAAAACTTGGACAGCCGGATCAAGCCTTCAAGTCAGGCTGTCCGAGGGCTCGGACTAAGCTTGGTCCGCCGGACCGGGATCTAGAAATATTTTAAAATTCGGATTTAGGGTTTTCTAAGCTTATTTAATTTTGGGATTTCGTCCAAACTTAATTAAGGCCGCCCTAAAACTCAGAGAAACATCCTAGAACCCTAGAGAACCTGTAAACCCGGGATTGGATCTCATCTCTTGAGTTACCATTTTCTTCACTAATCCTAGCAGATTCGTTCCAAATCGTTTTGGAATCCTTCCCGTCGGTGTGGATACATGTAGAGGGACTGTAGCTTCAGTATTAGGTGATTTAGATCAGGTCCCAGATCGAACTTTGCTTCAAACTTCATCGAGAACGAGGTAAGTAACGATTCCCTCGGTGATATACACGATCTTTCAAGTTTTGTAAGTTTGGTTGCGTGTGACGTTTGACTAGGTTTAGATCTTTCTTCCGCTGCATGAAACCTAGTAAACCAAATCCTAGATCGATTTGATCGCATGCTAGGAACCCATAGATTACCCAACAATGGTATCAGAGCCTGGTTCTCTGTATATCGCCGTGCTTGTTGTATGATTGCATGATTTAATCGTTAAATTGCATGTAATCATTGAATATATGTATGTTTAATGATACTTGTGATTGTTGAATGATGCATGGATGGTACGGAGTCTGGGACGGGTTAACGGTGCGACGAAACCTTGGCGAAACCCTAATTTTCGAAGCCCGAAAAATTTATCCCGAATCTGATCTGTCCGCGGTCAGCTGGGCCAAGAGTTGGTCAGCCAGACCAGCAGTCAGATCAGATTTCGGACCACGTGTTTGGTCAAGAGAACCAAAATCTTCGCTGGTCCGGCTGACCGAGCGAAGACAACACAGGTCCAAGACGCGTCGCAGACTGACCAAGGAGAGGCAGACTGAGTTGGTCTGGAGCTGACCAAGTTTGGTCAGCCCCGGACCAAGCACAGTTTTGAACTGAGTCTGATTCCTGGTCAGCTCGGAGCAGGAGAAGAAGACTAAGTTGGTCCGGAGCTGACCAAGAGTTGGTCAGCCCCGGACCAAGCTCAGAATTTTTCTCAAAATGGACAGATCGGCGGACCAGAGAAGCTGACCAAGGTCAGTCTGGCGGACCAGATTCTGGTCAGCTCCGGACTGGACCTCAGACACTTCTCAAGTCCGAAATTTTGTATTTTTCCTCATGATTAATCTCAAGCTATAACCGCCCATTAGTAGATCAATTGTCAAGGCCTCGATCGTCATGGTTACGGGTTCATGCCCTAGCTGAGCGTGCCTGACTATCTTGGTGAGGTAGTATAGAGAAATCGTGATTCTCTTAACTCAAATATGGTTGAGCTTGAATTGGGTTATCAAGTCGGACTTGGACCTGATGGTAAGGATAGGATGAAGAACATACAGTGATAGCGTATCACTATCCCATACTCATCTAGGAATCACATAGGATGTGATTGACAATGTGTTGTCTACCTAAATAGCATGTTTTTGAGCGTCATGCCCTAACTGACTCAAAAGCATGTGAAATATGGATCCTACCTCACTTAGAAACTCATTGAGGGTGTTTTTCTTAGTGGGAGCCTGTCATATTGCACCTATTGTCTGTGTTAGTATGTGTACTATGCGGCTTGCATATTTTATGTCTGTTTGTCTGTCTTTTTCTGTAGAATTATCTAAAACCTCTCTCTATCCCCAACTCTTAAAAAAATCAAATAAAAATATATTTATTATTTTTATTAAATATTTATTTTATTATTTTGTTAATTATTTATTTATAAACCTTAATTTATAACTTTTAAATAAACTTTATAATTCTACAAATATATATATATATATATTGATTATCTTTATTTAATGTCTATATTATTTTTATTTAATATTTATATTTTATTAATATTTTTTAAATTTTAATTTAATTCTTCTAAAAAACCTGAAATTCTAAATTATTTTTTTTATTTGTATATTAATTTTAATTAAATATTTTCGTTGCAAAATTAGCAACTCATTTTTTTCGTTGCAAAAGCGTTGCAACGCTTTGCAACGCTTTTGCAACGAAATAATTGCATTGCAAATAGCAACGAAAATATTTCGTTGCAAAGCGTTGCAATTTGCAACGAATTGAAACGCTATATTAGTTTGCAACGATGAGTTAGCAACGAAAATTTGTTCGTTGCAATTTCGTTGCAAACACTGTTTTGCAACGAAATTTGTAGGTTTGCAACGAAAAATTTTCGTTGCTAAAAGACTGTTTTTTTGTAGTGATTAGATGACATGGACAATTCATTGATGGTTGATCAGTTGAATGTGTCATTCCAAGAGAAAGTTGGGAGCCAAGGGAAGAATGATATGGTGGTTGTCGGAAAGAGTTCCATTCCAGCAAAAGGAAGCGTTCCAAAGGTAAGAGCAAGAGGAAAGTGACAAGTGTTGTCACTAAGCCTAAGCCTAAACCGAAGAAGGAAGAGTGTTATTTCTGTCATGCTGTTGGGTATTGGTATAGAAATTGCAGACTCTACCTGGAAGATCAGAGGAAGAAGAAGCTTGCAGAAGCTTCAACTTCTGGTATCTTCGTTATAGAGGCTAAACTGTTTACTTCTGCATCATGAGTATTGGATACCGGATGTGCCTCGCATATTTATGCAAATGTGTAAGGACTGTGGGGAAGTAGACAATTGGCAAAGGGACAAGTGGATCTCCACGTCGGGAATGGAGCAAAAGTTGCTGCATTGACCGTCGGCACTTACGATCTTTTACCTTCTGGCCTTGTATTGGAGTTGCATGATTGTTATTTTGTACCTGCCATCAGCAAGAACATTATATCGATTTCATATTTAGACTCGGATGGTTTCAGATTTGTTATTGAGAACTCCATTTATAGAGGCGATTTATTCTATGGTAAGGGTTATCAGTTTAATGGCCTTTATGTTTTGGAAGATGGTCGATCTATAACATTAGTACCAAGCGGTTTAAGCCGAATGACTTAAACCCGACCTATCCCTGCTAGGATTCGCTCTAGAGATCCCAGGAATCACAGCTTCATTCTGATGGACTTCTTGATTCTTTTGATTATGAGTCGATTGAATCATGCGATTCTTGTTTGATGGGCAAGATGACAAAATCTCCTTTTTCTAGAAAAGGAGAACGGGCTACAGAGTTGCTAGAACTCATACATAGTGAAGTATGTGGTCCTATGAGCTCGTCCGCTAGAGGAGGTTATCTGTACTTGGTTACGTTTACTGATGATTTCAGTAGGTACGGTTATGTCTACTTGATGAGACATAAGTCTGGAACGCTTGAATTGTTCAAGACTTTCAGAAACGAGGTGCAGAACCAACTTGACAAGACGATCAAGTTGCTTCGATCTGATCGAGGTGGCGAGTATATGAGCCAAGAGTTCACTTACTATCTGGCAGATTGTGGGATTGTCTCACAGCTGACTCCACCTGGAACGCCATAGTGGAATGACGTGTCTGAGAGGAGGAACCGCACCCTATTAGATATGGTACGGTCTATGATGAGTTAGGTAGATCTTCCTAAATCCTTTTAGGGTTACGCCTTGGAAACGGCAGCGCTTATACTGAACAACTGTCCAACAAAGTCGGTTCATAAGACACCATATGAGATATGGACTGGGAAGCGTCCCAGGTTAGCATTCATGAAGATTGGGGATGATTTGGGGATGCGACGTTTACGTGAAACGTCTGGCTTCTGATAAGCTATCCGCCAAGTCTGATAAATGCATATTTGTGGGTTACCCTAAAGGAAACCAAAGGGTACTGGAATTCTACAACCCATCTGAGAACAAAGTGTTTGTTGCTCGGAATGGATCTTTCTTGGAGAGAGAGTTTGTCTCCAAGAGAGTTAGTGGGAGTAGAATAGATCTCGAAGAAGTTCGAGAACCACAAATAGTCGAAGAACCGGGTGAACAGGTCGAATCGGTTCAACCTGTGTCACAAGTTCTTGAGACAGCACCTCCTAGTGGAACTCGGAGATCTGGTAGAATTCGCCAAGAGCCTACAAGATACAGATTACTTGTGACTGGAAACGACGAACTCATGTTGTTAGAACATGACGAGCCTACGTCATATTCAGAGGCTGTGGTGAGTTCCGATTCCGAGAAATGGCACCAGGCCATGGAGTCTGAGATGCAATCAATGTACGACAACAAAGTGTGGACTTTAGTCGATTCGTTCGATGGTATTAAGACCATGGTATTAAGACCATCGTATTATGACTACGAGATATGGCAGATGGACGTCAAGACCGCATTCCTTAACGGGAATCTGCTCGAGGATGTGTACATGACACAACCAGAGGGTTTTGTCGATCCTAAGAGTCTGAGGAAGGTGTGCAAGCTTCAGAGATCCATTTATGGACTGAAGCAGGATTCGAGGAGCTGGAATCTTTGATTTGACGAGGCAATCAAAACGTTTGGCTTCCTACAAAACGAAGATGAGCCATGTGTTTACAAGAAGGTCAGTGGGAGCGCAGTGGTTTTCCTTGTGCTTTATGTAGATGATATATTGCTCATCGGAAATGATGTTCCTACTTTGCAAGGAGTAAAATCCTGGCTAGGATCAGTCTTTTCGATGAAAGACTTAGGAGAAGCCGCCTATATTCTAGGCATCAAGATCTATAGAGATAGATCGAGAAGGCTTCTTGGCCTAAGTCATAGTACAAACATTGACAAGGTCTTGAATCGGTTCAAGATGCAAGACTCCAAGAGGGGTGCATTGCCAATGGGACATAACGTAGCTTTTAGCAAGACTCAGTGTCCAAAGACAAAGGATGAGCAAGAGCGCATGAGTAGGATTCCATATGCCTCAGCAATTGGATCCATCATGTACGCCATGTTGTGTACTCGTTTGGATGTATCATATACATTGAGCATGACTAGTAGATATCAATCTACACCCGGTGAGGCTCATGGTAACATGTATTTTTGGTAACATTTTGGTATAGGATGTCTAGTGCATTTTACTCGGTTTTGCATATTTATAGGCATTCTAGAGTACATTTGGTCTCGATATTGCTTGGTTGCTTTCTTTGGTGTCAAAACAGGTATTCATGCATAAAAGAGAGCAAAAGGAGTGAAAAACATGGATTATAGAACATCACAGACGAAACGGGAACATTTGGAGTTGTTCCGGGGAAAAACATGAAGCCTAAAAAGTTAGATTTTGTAAGTCCAATAACTTCCACTCTACAAGTCCAAATTGTTATCTCATTGGAAAGCTCGCTTCAATATCTACGCATAGACACCAAGTTCGCATAAATCCGACGTTGGAGTAGAAAGTTATGAGCAAATCTGTCAAGCATATTCGAGTTGAAGAATCGACACGGACCGTGTTGCATTCGATACGGACGTGTTGTGTCCGTGCTGAAAAAGTGAAGTTTTGCTCAGTAAATTGACACGGACCGTGTTGTCATTCGACACAGCCGTGTTGATTCAAACTCGCCCGTGTTCAGCCCATGTCTAAAGTGCAGATTTTTAACAGAGAATTGACATGGTTTGTGTTGCATTCGACACGGCCGTGTTGCATTACGGGAAAACTTCCTATTTTGCATCTGAACTTCCGTTTTCAGCAAAGGAAGAAGCCCAGCTGCCAAGCAAATAAATAGAGGACGTCTTGGGCTTCAGAAACTATTGAGAGATCACAGGAGAAGCCAGAGAACTCGAGAGAGAATCAAGACGGAGTTTCCCGGGAGCAGAGATTGAAGAATCGTCGTCGAGAGATCGCTGCGAGTCTTCTTTATCTGTTTCTATGTTTCTTCTTATTGATTTGAACTCGTTTGTTGTTATGGGTAGTGAGTAGTCGTTTCATGTAGCTAGGGATTTAACCTTGTAGGGATCTGTTTGGTTTTTATTTTCCGAGACTACGTTATCGATACTCGGCGGTTTAATTGAATTGGGTTTATTGCTTTTGATCTTCTTGGCCTATTGATTGATTGATCATAGATTCTGATTGACAACGAGAGTTGGAATTAGATTCGGAAAGAATTCATTGAATGAATTGATTAAGACTATTGAGAGATAGGTTAATTGGTTTAGGAATTGTGATAGTGATTGTTAATGCGTTTGTTATTTTTATCTATTAAGTTGAAAGATCGATAGGTTAATGATTGGATAGTGGATTTAGGACTTGAGAGAGCCAAATCTGATATTAGAACTTGAGATCTCCGATTAGAGTTCGATATTCATAGATTCTCCATCCTTATAAACAATCCATGCGCGTTAAGGTTATCTCGAAGCTGCAGTGGTTTAGTTATCTGATTTTACTTAATTGGTTTATTGTTTTATTTCCGATATTCACATACTTCATTCCATATTTCCTGGTCTAATTCCTTGTCGAGTCTTGTTCCTATAGTTAACTATTCCCTGTATTCGACCCTGGTACTACAGTTGATCTGTATCCTTGCGGTATTCGCTGTATCTAGGTTTTTATCACTTGAGCATTATTTCTGTACCAAGATCTGCGTTATCAAGTTTTTGGCGCCGTTATCGGGGAGTAGTTTAGCGCTAGGATAAAGATTCCTTTGAATCTAGATTTTTTTTTCTTTTTTTTTTCTTTTTCTTTTCCCTCGATTTCTTGATCTATTCTTTGTGTTTGTTCGACTTTCTGGTGTGTAGGTTTCTGGTGTATGACCAGGTGTTCTAGGCCTGACAACCTGGTACCTCTTGACCCTTAAATCGAGAAGTCCGATAAGCGTAATTGAAAGAAGAAACGACAGTAAAGAAAGATGGAGGAACGTGCTATAGTTGCTGAGAACAACAATGACACTTATGGGGCATACCTTCAGCCTAAGTACATTCAACAGCTTTCATGCATTCGTCGGCCTGACATCGACCGTAACAATTTTGAGTTTCAACCGGCATTCATCAATATGCTGAGCTCATCGGCTTTCAGAGGTAGACCTAACGAAGACCCGATCCCTCACTTGACTCGATTCAAGCTACTATGCTAGTCAGTGAGGACAGTCCGCGGAGTTACCGATGAGTCTCTCATGCTCATAGCCTTTCCATTCTCCTTAATGGATACTGCTCTGGAATGGTTCTACACACTATCTCCAGATTCCATATTCTCATGGGAACAGATGCAAGAAAAGTTCATGCAGCGGTTTTTTCCCGCTAGCAAGACCCAGCTCGCGAAAGAACAGATTAACTCATTTTTGCAGGAACCTGATGAATCCTTACGTGAAGCTTGGGATCGCTTTCAAGGATACCAGAGAACATGTCCTCACCATAGATGGGATAAAAGGTACCTTATTTCCACTTTCTTGCAGGGATTAAAGGAGGACACTCGGGTTCTTATTCGAGTAGCATGTAGAGGAAGCCTCAACGAAAAGTCATTCGACTTCATAGAGCAACAGATCAACAAGATGGCCAACGAGTATGCTCCCTCTCACGAGTTTATCAAAAACGATAGCCTCAAAGATAGTCATGCAGGTAAGGAAAGTCTATCTGAAATTCAGGCATTACGTGTAGAATTGGCAAAACTTAAAATGCAGGTTGAGAATGCTCATCAAATCTCAGACTTAGACACATCAGCCAACGGGTACATGATCGAAGATGTCTACTATGTAGATAACAACCTGTACTCGAATGTGTACAATCCGAGGTGGAAGAATCATCCAAACTTCTCGTACAAGAATTCTTCCAACATCTTGAATACTCCCCACAGTTATTTTGGTGGTTCGGCTAATCAGGGTCTTTCTCAAGGACATCAACCTCGACCCCGAGCTCCCCCACAACATCAGAATCAGGCTATTCAACTCTACCTAGCCCCTCTTCAATCTCAGCAAAATTACGCTCTGTCTCCGTCTTCACAACAGGTAGATTTTGACCTCGATCTTAAGTCTATGTTCGCACAGCTTATGCAGGGTCAAGAAGCTATTCGCACCGAGATGCGTGAACATCAACAAGAGACCGACGCCCACTTGAAGCTTGTCGATAACCAGATAGCTCAACTCGCAGCCTCTATACCTTCGCGACCTCAAGGATCACTTCCCGGGAAACCTGAGACAAATCCTAGAGAGCACTGCAATGCAGTGTTCTTGAGAAGCGGGACGCAACTTGAGGATGTCGTCCCCCCTACTCTTGAAAAAGGTGAGTCTTCTAACTCTAGATCTGCGATCACCTCTAACATTCAGTTTGCAGATACTTCAATTAAGATGACGTGTGAGGAAGAACCAAAGTATGTACCCCCACCTCCCAGACCTCCTCTGGTTCTATTCCCTTCACGACTTGTGCAACACAAAGAGGCCAGTCAATTTAAGCGCTTCACGGACATGATAAAGCAACTGGAGGTCACAATGCCTTTTCATGAGGTAATCACTCAAATGCCCTCTTTTGCCAAATTTCTCAAGGATATTCGAGCTAGGAAGAAGACAATGGAGAAGGAGACAGTAGCATTAACCAAAGAGTGCAGTGCCGTTTTTCAGCACAATCTGCCCCGTAAGATGGCAGACCCAGGTAGTTTCTCCATTCCTTGCAAAATGGACAATCTCTTTATTGAACAGACGCTATGTGATCTAGGAGCAAGCGTAAGCCTAATGCCATTGTCGATCTTCAAGAGACTAGGTGTGGGTGAACTCAAACCCACACAAATGATATTACAGTTAGCGGATAGGTCAACCAAACGGTCTGCAGGTATACTAGAGGACATGCCACTTAAGGTGGGTGATTATTACATACTTGTCGATTTTGTGGTTCTTGACATGGATGCAGATTCAAGCATGCCTATCATTCTAGGGCGTCCCTTTCTCAACACAACATATGTTGTCATCCATGTCAGAGCGGATCGTCTTACTATGTCCATTGGAGACGAGACAATAGAATTCATGCTCAATCAAAATGACAATCCAGACGAAAGTGTGAAATCTATTTGTTAAGTTTACAAGCTCAAAACGCCTAAGAACCAGGACCACATATACAAGGTTAAGAGAGGACCAGATCCAGATAGGACAAAAGGTAAGAAAGAAGCTAACATGGTTGAGCAGGTCACTAACTCATCAGACCATCGTGAGAACTGGCTCGAATCTCATGCATCACCACCAGATTTTTCTCTACTAGGTACGCCTCGTTTCTCAAAATCATTTTGTTGTAGAGATGCTCTTAAACTTCATGATCCAGGTTGGCAGAAGATCGATAATCTTCGCCCATTAGACCCATCCGGTAGTTGAGAGAGTTTGGTCAAGCTAAAGACCCTAAACAAGCGCTCCCAGGAGGCAACCCAAGTTCTTAGGTTAGCTTTCATTTCCTTTCTTTTTCTTTTTGCATCGAATATTGGTTTGTGTCTCTTATCATCAGGTCGAGTTCTAATGAGGAATTGAGGAGGCAAGGAAGCTAGCTATGCGATAGACGTAGGCAGACTTAAATGCGAGTGAACGAACATCGCGAGCTAAGTATTCTTTTTCCTT
>NW_010970214.1:306738-308638 GCF_000463585.1 Tarenaya hassleriana | reverse complement strand
AGAAGACGTCGAGAAATCTGGATAAGTAGTCCGGACTGTCCAGTCTAAGAGTAGACCGAACGGACCAGAGCATCTAGTCCGAACGGACCAAGTTGTTGGACCGAACGGACTAGAGAGCTCAGTCCGAACGGACCAAATGTTTGACCGAATGGACTGACCCATGAGTTCGAACGGACCCAGTTATGAAACTGGTCCGAACGGACCAAGTGTCCAAACCGGACGGACTACTAGCCAGTCCGTTCGGTCTAGGGTTCGGATTTAATTTTAAAGTCCGAATCTAGGGTTAATCACTTGAATAAGAGGAGAAAAAGAACCCTAACACTGAGGGGCCGACCTAGAGAACTTTTAGACCCTTTTAGAGAGTCTAAGGGGTTGAAGAAGTGATCTTAATCTTTCTTTCTCAAAGCACATCATCGAATAGAAGATTCGTGTCCTAGCAGAAAAGTTCCAAAGGTTGGAATCCATCCCGAGGTGTGGATACGTGTAGAGGACGAGGTATTCTTCCTGCCTATAGTGATCGGACGAACACATCAATTGAAACAGGCCCCAGATCGATTGAGGTAAGCGTTCTAACGTTTCTACAAGATCATGCATGATAGGTTTTAGGGTTTTATCAAATTTTTGTTTTACATCCGCTGCGCAAACCCTAGAACCGATCTCTTAGGAATAGGATTCGCTCATGAGATCCCAGGAAATCCTAACAGTGGTATTAGAGCCTGGTTTCTCTGCATGATTTTGTTTGAACCCGATCACGCACGTTATAGGATTTGAATTGTTTGAACCTGTGTTTGCTTTGATGCTATGCATGATTTGATTATGGATCTAGGGTAGATTTCATGTTCTTTGTTGCATAGTGTGCAAGAGGCTTCTGTTCTGAGTTCACAGGCGAAAACGGGGTTGAAATCGGATCTGAATCGGGATCGAAACGACGAAAAACGTGATCTGATCGCGGTTTTCCGCCTAGACCGAACGGTCTGGTCCTCTGGACCGGACGGTCTAGGGCTTTTCGTCTCCCTGGACTAAACGACCTCAGTCCGTTCGGACCAAGATGTTGGACCGAACAGACTAAGGTGTGTAGACCGAACGGATTGCTTAGCCAGTCCGTCCGGTCTAAGTCACTAGTCCGAGAGAGAAGGTCCGAAGGGGCAAGTCCGAACGGTCTGGAGAGTCGGACCGAACGGACTGAAGAGTCAGACCGAACGGACTGACCACCAGACCGAACGGACCGACTATGATCCGAAGACCGAACTGCCTAGACCGATCGGTCTAGGTCCTGACGCTTCACCAAAATTTGATTTTGCGTTTCGGGATCTAGTTAGAGCAATCGTTGCTTAAAACCGATCAACTGTGATTCAGAATAACATGATTCTTTCTTATGGATGGTCCATAGTGAATGAATGTATGTAACTTAATCAAGGTATTAAATATGTTTGATTGAGTGGGAGCTTTGAGATTGGGATTGCATAATCGATTGGATTATCCATTCGGATTATGATCAATCGTTGCACAGAAACCTGTTAGATCTAGGAGCTCTACGAGTAAAGCACTTGTCAAGGCCTCGATCGTACGTGTCATGGGCCATGCCAAAGCTGGGTGTGCCGTATTATCTTGGTGAGGCAAGATGGAGAAATGGTGGTTCTCATAGCTTGAAAGTAGATGCTTGATCTAAGCGTGGTTTCGAAAATCCCTTATTTATGTAATGCTAAGTGTGTACCTCCCATTACTAGAGCGCCTGTCAAGGCATCGATCATCCGTAACACGGGTCATGCCAAAGCTGAGCGTACCGGATTATCTTTGTGAGGCAGGGTAGCAAATCGTGGTTCCTACAGCTTGAATATGGTTTATCTTGGGTTAAGTTGTCAAGTTTGACTTGAGACTTAATGGTACAGATGAGACGAGT
>NW_010970214.1:304532-306398 GCF_000463585.1 Tarenaya hassleriana | reverse complement strand
CCCGAATCTGCAGAGGCAGTTTGAGGGGAAGAGCGTGTTTGATTTGATCGAACAGCTCAAAACCATGTTTCAGGAGCTAGCGCGTACTGAAAAGTACAAGACTCTAAGGGCTCTTGTGAAGACGGAGATGCCGAGAGGCAGCTCTGTCAACACCCACGTCAACTTGAGCGCATGGGAGTGACACTCGATGCTGACTTGGTTGCAGACTTGATCCTTATGTCATTACCTGAGGACTATAATCAGTTCGTGATGCAGTATCATATGCATGGGATGACTAAGAGCTTAGCCGAACTGCATGGGATGCTGAAATCGGCCGAGCAGGATATTGTGGTGCCCAAGACTGTGCTTGCTGTTGAGAACAACTCCAACAAGAAGCGGCGGGGTAAAGCTAAGAAGAAGGTGGCGAAAAAGGCAAAAGTTGCCTCTACGCCCAAGCCTAAGCCCGATAAGGGTGACTGTCATTACTGCGGAGTGTCTGGACACTGGAAGCGTAATTGTCACCTTTACTTGGAGGATCTGAAGGACAAGAAGCTTGGCGAAGGTTCTGCCTCAGGTATCCACGTTATAGAGGCTAACATCTGTACTATATCTTCATGGGTATTAGATAGCGAAAGTGCCTCACACATTTGTGGAAATATGCAGGGACTAAGAAGAAGTAGGATGCTAGCTAAGGGAGAAGCGGATCTACGCGTCGGAAATGGAGCAAGAGTTGCTGCATTGTGTGTTGGCGTTTACGATTTGCATCTTCCTTCTGGACTTGTTTTAGAGCTTAGTAATTGTTACTATGTTCCTGCGATTAGCAGAAACATTATTTCTATTTCTTGTCTGGATTTGGATGGTTTTCGATTTGTGATTGAGAACTCGAGTTTGATGATTTATCGAGACGATGTTTACTATGGTAATGGTTATCTAGTTAATGGTTTATATGTCTTGAATGATCAGCCTTCGAACTCGACATCATCCATCTATAGCGTGAGTACTAAACGGTTTAAGCCGAACGACTTAAACCTGACCTTCCTCTGGCATTGTCGTCTAGGCCATATAAACGAGAAGCGCATTCAGAAGCTTCATTCTGAAGGTCTTCTGGATTCATTTGACTTTGAGTCTCTTGAATCTTGCGATTCTTGTTTGATGGGCAAGATGACAAAGCATCCTTTCAAGGGGAAAGGACAGAGAGCGACAGAGTTATTGGATCTGATACATAGTGATGTATGCGGACCAATGAGCTGTCCAGCTAGAGGAGGTTATCTGTATTTCGTTACGTTCACTGATGATTTCAGTCGATACGGTTATGTCTATTTGATGAGACATAAGTCTGAAACACTTGAAATGTTCAAGGCTTTCAGAAACGAAGTACAGAACCAGCTTGGCAAGACGATCAAGACACTTCGATCTGATCGTGGTGGCGAGTATATGAGCCAAGAGTTCACTGACTATCTTGTTGATTGTGGTATTGTATCACAATTAACTCCTCCTGGAACTCCGCAGTGGAATGGCGTGTCTGAACGGAGGAACCGAACACTGTTAGACATGGTTCGGTCAATGATGAGTCAGACAGATCTTCCAAAGTTCTTTTGGGGCTATGCTTTAGAGACCGCTACGTACCTGCTGTACAGGAGTCCAACGAAGTCGGCTGAAACGACGCCATATGAGAAAACATAACCTGACTGCGATCTGAAGTCATCTCTATCGGTTTGGAAACTAGCATCGGTATAACTAATGTGCACGCTTGTCTACTTCCTCGCAGTCCCTGCACATTTGCACAAATGTGCGAGGCACATCCGGTATCTAATACCCATGAAGAAGAAGTACACAAGTTGGCCTCTATAATGAAGATACCAGAAGTTGAAGCTTCTGCAAGCTTCT
>NW_010970214.1:301080-301938 GCF_000463585.1 Tarenaya hassleriana | reverse complement strand
TAGAACATGACGAGCCTACTACATACCCAGAGGCTATGGCGAGTCCCGACTCTGAGAAATGGCGCGAGGCTATGAAGTCTGAGATGCAATCCATGTCAGACAACCAAGTATGGACTCTTGTTGATGCATCTGAAGGGATAAAACCCATTGGATGCAAGTGGATCTTCAAGAAGAAGACCGACATGGATGGCAACGTGCACACGTATAAGGCACGACTTGTGGCGAAAGGATTCCGTCAGATTCATGGTATTGACTATGATGAGACGTTTTCGCCCGTAGTTATGCTGAAGTCCATCAGGATCCTACTTGCCATAAACGCATATTACGACTATGAGATATGACAAATGGATGTCAAGACCGCGTTCCTTAACGGGAACTTGTCCGAGGATGTGTACATGACACAACCCGAAGGTTTTGTCGATCCAAGGAACCCGAGCATGGTGTGCAAGCTTCAGAAGTCCATTTATGGACTGAAGCAGGCTTCGAGGAGCTGGAACCTTCGCTTTGATGAGACAATCAAAAAGTTTGGTTTCTCACAAAACGAAGAGGAGCCATGTGTTTACAAGAAGGACAGTGGGAGCACAGTCGTATTTCTAGTGCTGTACGTGGATGACATTCTCCTTATAGGGAATGACGTACCTACCTTGCAAGACGTTAAGTCCTGGCTAGGAACGCAGTTTTCTATGAAGGACCTAGGAGAAGCAGCCTATATTCTAGGAATAAAGATCTATAGAGATAGATCGAGGCGTCTTCTAGGACTGTGTCAGAGTACTTACATCGATAAGGTCGTGAAACGGTTCAAGATGCAAGATTCCAAGAAAGAAACCTTACCGATGAGCAGTGGCACAGGTCTCTGCA
>NW_010970214.1:296429-299225 GCF_000463585.1 Tarenaya hassleriana | reverse complement strand
GACCGAACGGACTAGAGAGCTCAGTCCGAACGGACCAAATGTTGGACCGAACGGACTGACCCATCAGATCGAATGGACCCATTTATGAAACTGGTCTGAACGGACCAAGTGTCCAACCGGACGGACTACTAGCCAGTCCGTTCGGTTTGGGTTTCGGATTTAATTTTAAAGTCCGAATCTAGGGTTAATCACTTGAATAAGAGGAGAAAAAGAATCCTAACACTGAGGGGCCGACCTAGAGAACTTTTAGACCCTTTTAGAGAGTCTAAGGGGTTGAAGAAGTGATCTTAATCTTTCTTTCTCAAAGCACATCATCGAATAGAAGATTCGTGTCCTAGCAGACAAGTTCCAAAGGTTGTAATCCATCCCGAGGTGTGGATACGTGTAGAGGGCGAGGTATTCTTCCTGCCTATAGTGATCGGACGAACACATCAATTGAAACAGGCCCCGGATCGATTGAGGTAAGCGTTCTAACGTTTCTACAAGATCATGCATGATAGGTTTTAGGGTTTTATCAAATTTTTGTTTTACATCCGCTGCGCAAACCCTAGAACCGATCTCTTAGGAATAGGATTCGCTCATGAGATCCCAGGAAATCCTAACAGAGGAAGCTAGCTATGCGATAGACGTAGGCAGACTTAAGTGCGAGTGAACAAACATCGCGAGCTAAGTATTCTTTTCCCTTTTTTATTTGCTTCTCTTTTGACTCATCTTATTGGTTGCCTCTACTAGACGAGGTTTGACACCGAGGACAGTGTCTAGTTCAAGTCTGGGGGAGGATTCGTCTAACGCCAAACCATATCTATTTAGAGTAGTGTTGCATGCATTTTTTGATATTTTTTTCACTTTTTAGTTGCATGTGCATATAGGATGCATTAGGATCATATAGTTTGTTGTTAGGATTGTGCATTCTCATATAGTGTTTAGGACATATAAGATCACGTGCATAAAACCGTTTTGAGCATTGATATGATGACCTATGATATGAGAGAGTGGAAACGTCCTGAAAACATTGTGATCCGTTGAACGTGGTTATGTTTTGTTGAATTGATTGCTTGACCTGTAGGATTTTCTAGAATGGCTTGTGGGATAGAAATTGTTGGTTGGAACCCATGGGACCGATTTTGTCTAGCTAAGTAGAAAAGTTTCTATAAGAACCTTTCCCATGTTTGCTGAAATCGGTAAAGTCTATTATCAAATGCATTCTTATTTATTTATGTCCAGAAAAAGATAGTGAGCATCTCGACACTCCGCTGTCATTATCTCGTTAATGAAAATCGTTCGAGGACATGAGTGCATCAATTTGATGGTTCGGGTCTAAGTTGTGGGTCGGGTTATCCAATAAATAAAATCGAAAAAAAAATTGATTAGGAACCCTTCAACTTCAACGTCCTAGGAACTCGAGTTGATAGTAAAAGAAAAATATCTAGCTAGATGAAAGAAAAAAAAAAGAGAAGAACAAAAAGAATGAATACCAAAAGCGTAGACTATATACAATTACGTAGAATGGCATGATAGGTTCGAGAAACATGCTTGGTAGATGATTGAAGTTCTTGGACTGGTTCTTGGTAGCGGTATAGATCCCATAGCTAGGAAAGACTATCCTTTAGAGAGGGAGATCATACTAGACAGACTTGATCATTGTTCACGGGGATCTAGGTCAGATAGAGGTTTCGCTCTCGATTATCATTTTGAGTTATGTCATTGTCTCGCCCTCCTTTCGGATCGCTTTTCACGGAATATTTGCTAGAGGACGAGCAAAGGTTTAAGTCTGGGGGAGTTTGATAACATGCATTTTGGTGACATTTTGGTATAGGATGTCTAGTGCATTTTACTCGGTTTTGCATATTTATAGGCATTCTAGAGTACATTTGGTCTCGATATTGCTTGGTTGCTTTCTTTGGTGTCAAAACAGGTATTCATGCATAAAAGAGAGCAAAAGGAGTGAAAAACATGGATTACGGAACATCACAGACGAAACGGGAACATTTGGAGTTGTTCCGGGGAAAAACATGAAGCCTAAAAAGTCAGATTTTGCAAGTCCAATAACTTCCACTCTACAAGTCCAAATTGTGCGTTTTCTACTCATTGGAAAGCTCTCTTCTATATCTACGCATAGACACCAAGTTCGCACAAATCCGACGTTGGAGCAGAAAGTTATGAGCAAATTTGTCAAGCATGTTCGAGTTGAAGAATCGACACGGACCATGTTGCATTCGACACAGTTGTGTCTGCGCTGAAAAAAGTGAAGTTTTGCTCAGTGAATTGACACGGACTGTGTTGTCATTCGACACGGCCGTGTTGATTCAAACTTGCCCATGTTCAGCCCATGTCTAAAGTGCAAATATTTATTAGAGAATTGACAAGGACCGTGTTGCATTCGACACGGCCGTGTTGCATTACGGGAAAACTTCCTATTTTGCATCTGAACTTCCGTTTTCAGCAAAGGAAGAAGCCCAGCTGCCAAGCAAATAAATAGAGGACGTCTTGGGCTTAAGAAACTATCGAGAATCACAGGAGAAGCCAGAGAACTCGAGAGAGAATCAAGACAGAGTTTCCCGGGGGCAGAGATTGAAGAATCGTCGTCGAGAGATCGCTACGAGTCTTCTTTATTTGTTTCTATGTTTCTTCTTATTTATTTGAACTCGTTTGTTGTTATGGGTAGTGAGTAATCATTTCACTGTAGCTAGGGATTTAATCTTGTAGGGATTTGTTTGGTTTTTATTTTTCGAGACTACGTTATCGATACTCGGCGGTTTAATTGAATTGGGTTTATTGCTTTTGATCTTCTTGGCC
>NW_010970214.1:291987-296269 GCF_000463585.1 Tarenaya hassleriana | reverse complement strand
ATTCGGAAAGAATTCATTGAATGAATTGATTAAGACTATTGAGAGATAGGTTAATCGGTTTAGGAACTGTTATAGTGATTGTTAATGCGTTTGATATTTTAATCTATTAGGTTGAGAGATCGATAGGTTAAATTATTGGATAGTGGATTTAGGACTTGAGAGAGCCAAATCTGATATTAGAACTTGAGAACCCCGATTAGAGTTCGATATTCGTAGATTCTCCATCCTTAAAAACAATCCCTGTGCGTTAAGGTTATCCTGAAGCTACAGTGGTTTAGTTATCTGATTTTACTTAGTTGGTTTATTGTTTTATTTCCGATATTCACATACTTCATTCCATATTTCCTTGTCTAATTCCTTGTCGAGTCTGATCACACGGGTTTTTCACCGGTTTTCTAACGTCACACACTTTGATTTTTCTCATATCTTAGGCATAATAGGAGTTAGACGGTCATGGGTAGGATTCTTTCCTCCATTTTCCTTACAGAATGATCGAACGAGGATATTTGCGCACGAGGCACGGAAAAGGAGCGGAATCATGAAGTCCCGGAAAGCTCAGAGAAAATGAGCGGCCCGCTCGTTATACCTGGCGGTCGCTCGCTGTGATAGCCAAACTATTGGGCGGTCGCTCGCGGAATCAGGCGGTCGCTCTGTGTTAATACGGAGAACGAGCGGTCGCTCGTTACACAAGGCGATCGCCTCGAGGTGCAAAGAAGAACGAGTGGTCGCTCGTAAATATGAGCGGTCGTTCACCCTGAAGAAAACGAGTGACACTGAAGAAAAAATGGGCGACCCTGAACAAAAAGTGAGCGACCGCCCGATATCAAATTCGGCCCAAAAAGAAAAAGCCCGATTTTTGAGGAAAAACCTAGTTTTTGCACTTACACAAAAAGGGGAGCTTGAGGAGAGAGAGGGGGGACTCGACACTTGGGAAGAAAAACACCTTGGAGAGGAAAAAATGGAGATTTGGAGACCTAGAGAGACATCTTGAAGGAGAAGGTCACCATTGAAGACCTTATTGAGCATTTCTTCTCATTTTCTATGTTCTCCCCTTTTGTTTTCTGTTTTGAACCTCTAGATATGGAGTAGTGACTTTGTTGTGGGTGAGGGATCCCCACTTTTGTATGGATACCTATGCTTATCTATGATGCTTTTGAGTTTTCTTCCATTGATTTGATGTTTTGTGATTAATGCTATTGATTTGGATGAAACCCTAATCGATATGACCATAGAACACATTGATCATAGGGATATGGGAATGATGTTTGGAACCAAATGTCAAATGAGTGAGTTATTCACATTGGGAGATGGCTTAGCTTGCTTAGGGTTCATGATGGGGTACATTAATGTATGTAGAGATCATTTGGATCATTGGGAAATGGGTGAATCGATTCTCTAGGTAGTGAGTTTAAGCTCGGGAGAGACAAACTCTAGAGGAAGTGCTTGAAACTCCCAATTTCAAGATAAACCCATAGGCATCGTAGCATCCCTAACCGTCTATGCGATTCTTGAGGGATCCCGAACCTACAACGTTTCAAATCATCGTCTACAAACCGTTAATTTTATTTGTTTTCTCGTATTCCGACACTTGCCACAAACCACATCTTTATTGGACCACCTAATCTAGCTTAGAGATAGACTAATACATCCTAGTCCTCGTGTTCGACCCCGGTACTACAACTACCGTATACTTGCGGATAGTGGTACGAATCGGGTACTAAATATAAGACTCGCTGCGTGCGCATCAAGTTTTTGGCGCCGTTGCCGGGGACTAGGCGTTTTCGTGTTAGTCTAGATTTTTGCTAGATCACCATTGCTTGGATTACTTTGCGACATAACTGTTTCACTGCACTTTCGGTTCGTTTTGTCTCTTTGGTGTGCAGCTCTTCCGGTGCATGACAAGAAGCACAACCGGTAGAGATCAACTCGTCTTCGACCCCGAAATAGAAAGGACTCTACGCTTCGCTCGGAGACAGCAAAGACAGTGGGGAATGGCCGAAGAAATGCTGAGAGAAAACAACGCACGAAGAGAACAACCCGAGATGGCCGAAGAGCTGTTGAGAGGGGCCAATGCCCAAAGAGGTCCAGCCCAAGCAGCCCCTAGAACGCTTCGAACGTACACACAACCGCAGCACACTCAGTTACTATCATGCATCAATCGGGGACCGCTAGAAGAACTTGAACTCCTACCGCAATGCATCCAAATGCTCAACAACATGAGTTTCCGTGGGAGACCAAACGAGGACAAGAATGCTCACCTTACGAACTTCAAGATGAACTGTAAGGCAATCAAGAAGGGACCGGGGATTACTCTTGAAGACGTGTTCCTTGAGACTTTCCCCTACTCACTTACGGAGAGAGCTAGAGATTGGCTCTACACTCTTGAGCCAAACTCTATCTTGACATGGGGTGAGATGGAAGAACAGTTCCTTATGCAATACTACTCCCCTACCAAGACTCAACATGCGAGGAATCGGATTAATGCTTTTGTGCAAGAGGATGGGGAGAATCTCCATGATGCATGGGAACGCTTCAAGGAATATCAAAGAATGTGCTCTCACCATGGAATGGAAAGAGACTACCTTATGTCCATCTTTATCCATGGGTTGAAGGATGATACTCGGTCTTGGATTGATGCAGCATGTGGAGGTGACATATATGACATCCCTTTCCAAGAGCTAGAGGCGACAATTGCAAAATTGGCCAAGGGACGCAGCCATACGTCCAACGAGTTCAGTAGGAGAAGCTCAGTGAAAGGTGATGTGGGAGAGAACGCAGCTCTTAAGGCGGTGCTGGCCTACCTTACTGAAATAAAGGTCCAACTCGCCAATGCCAAACAAGTAGCTGCTGTGGAGGATCTCAATTTAGCGCAAGTTCAACCGGGTATGTACATGGTTGATCAAGAAGCGGAAGAAGCCAACTATGTCGGCCCAAACCAATACACTCATCCATCCAATCTATACAACACGGGATTGAGAAATCATCCCAACTTCTCTTACAAGAACACGTCGAATGCGCTAAATCCTCAACCCGCTTTCCAACGGAACAACCAAGGACCTCCGGGTTTTCAACCGAAGTATCAACAGTAGGGTCAAGGGAATCAAGGTTATCAAGGGAATTCCAACTATAGACCACTTTGACTTTGTTGGTTGTGATGCTCTAGGATGATCCGTGATATAACACTTTGACTTTGTATTGATTCATTGGTTCATGAATGCATTACTCTTCCCGTTATATGATTGGCATGTTTGTTATATTTCGGTATCCTTGAATCATTATAGAATGATTCTAAACTCCCTGATCAGTTATCATTGTGGGAACAATGATGAATTAAGACTAGAATGATGTGTGATTGATGCATTGGATGCATATCACAATCATGGGTACTCGTTGTGAACGAGTGACTGGATGACCCGCATGAGATTGTCACATGGACAGAGTCATGACTTGAATCTCATACAGCGGTTTGTTCTTGGATCCTCAGACCTGAGATGTCTAAAGTATCTGATATGAGGAGTAACGTGTCTTGACTGCGTCAAACGTCATCTTTAACCGGATGATTATAACGGCGCTGATCAGATACGTTCACGAATCATATGGAGATAGTAGACATGCAATAGGGACTTGTCACCTCCTTAACAGGAGAGATATCGCAGGGCCCTCTCGTGGAAATCGAACTATGAAAATGCGTGGCCACGCTATAGATGAAGTTGCATCTATTTTAATTCAATCACTACTAATTGGTATCTTTATTTATGCATTAATGACGATGGATGCATTCGCCATAGTTTCAGCATTACGGCAAACCCGTGTCAAATATATAGCGGATTTGGGCGCTCTAGCCAAAACGAATCCAATTCCTTCTATGGTTCCACATGAGAAACCAGTACGAATATAACCTACATGTCCAATTGAACTATGAGCTAGAGGTCTTTTTACTTTCGTTTGGGCCATGGCGGCCAGTGCTCCTAAGATCATAGAAGCAATGCTGCAGAAAAAGAAGATTTGTTGCAATGTAGCTCCATAGGAACCATAAATAGAAACACGTAAAATATTTGCAGAAATTGAGATTTTAGGCGCAATAGAAAGGAATGCTGTAACCGGGGTGGGTGAACCCTCATAGATATCTGGTGCCCACATATATAGCGGATTTATGCATAAATAAAGATACCAATTAGTAGTGATTGAATTCCTTCTATGGTTCCACATGAGAAACCAGTACGAATATAACCTACATGTCCAATTGAACTATGAGCTAGAGGTCTTTTTACTTTCGTTTGGG
>NW_010970214.1:281699-281929 GCF_000463585.1 Tarenaya hassleriana | reverse complement strand
CATTATAGAATGATTCTAAACACCCTGGTCAGTTATCATTGTGGGAACAATGATGAATTAAGACTAGAATGATGTGTGATTGATGCATTGGATGCATATCACAATCATGGGTACTCGTTGTGAACGAGTGACTGGATGACCCGCATGAGATTGTCACATGGACAGAGTCATGACTTGAATCTCATACAGCGGTTTGTTCTTGGATCCTCAGACCTGAGATGTCTAAAGTA
>NW_010970214.1:272245-281444 GCF_000463585.1 Tarenaya hassleriana | reverse complement strand
CCATGCCCTTGTTCAACATATGATATCGTGAGACAAAGGATCAGAACTCGAGCTGTTATTGCCTCGGGTAGATCATCTCTAACTCAATTCAACGTGGGTGGTCATGGCGTCTTGCTAGAGGCTAACCATGACCTGTAGATCGGGAATGGTTCTCGAGGCTGCTGTCACTGCGAATGGGCCTACAGGGTCACACACCATTAGGGATGGACTCATATGTGAAGTATCGGAAAGGAAGACTTGGATTTGGTCGAACAAACGGTTTTCGGAACAAATCAGAGTGTCGGGACAGTTTCAGCCTTCTGACTCGGACCGAGTCAGTATTTGACTCGGACCGAGTCAGTTTCATGCGAGTCAAAGCCCAGAAAATGTTTTGGGCTCCCACGGTGATATACACGATCTGTTGGGTTTTGCAGGTTTGGTTGCGTGTGACGTTTGACTAGGTTTAGATCTTTCTTCCGCTGCATGAAACCTAGTAAACCAAACCCTAAATCGATATGATCGTATGCTAGGAACCCGCAGGGCCCAATATTAATCCCCCTCTGTTGGATTTGGTGTAGAAGGATTGTCTCCTCGTTGGATTGGGGATTAAACGGGATTGGATCCGCATGTTCTTGTTCGGCATCAACACAGATTTCATCCACAAGACTTGAAAAGTGGGCATTTTGTGGCTTGAAGTCTTGTAACTCCGGTATTGTGTTTGAAATGTATTTCCATGCCCTCCTCCAACGGTTGCTGGAATCCATCTGAAACATACGGAAAACATCATTGAAAAAAGTGGTCAGAAGAAGTGAATGGGTCGCCCAAAAAATGGGCGGTCGCTCGGCCCGGTGATTTTGTTGCTCATAGAAAACGAGTGGGCCGCCCAAAAAATGGGCGGTCGCTCATCCTCTTCTTTCTCGGCCATTTTCAACATTTTTTTTATGCGGGCGACCGCTCGAAAAATGAGCGGGTCGCCCGTTTTGTCTGTTGAATTTTTTTTTCGCCCGTTTTCGAATGTTCCGTTGATCAGAAAGTTTCCGCTGCTCGAATTAATAGAGATAACATGCATTCAAGCAATGAAATGTAGTTCAAAACAACCTGAGTCTAAAATCCGAGGCATAGTTCAAAACAACTAAACATGCCATGGTTCAACAAAATGTGATCCAAAACACCGGTAAAATCAAGGTTAAACTCGTCCTAGGATAAGGTAGATCATGGTGCTACCTTCTTGCTGCCCTTGCTGGTCTTGCTTGCTCCGGAAGTGGATGATGCATCGGTCTCGCTATCATGGTGGGAGTCTTCATCTCCGGAGGCATCTTCATCCATCATCTTCTCAACCGTACGGATGATCTCGCGTTGGGCACTCTCAATAGAACAGTTGAAAGTGGCTTCAAGCGTGGCAAAGTGATCTTCCATCGATTCTTCGATTGATGCGAGACGAGTTCCAAAACCCTCTATGGTGGTGAGGCGAGTATCGAAGCTCTCCAGTTTTTGGATGATAAGGTCTAACCTGGGATCGGGGACAGATGTTGAGGTTCCTTCACCATCAGCAGTCAAGAGCCTTCCCCTGCGACTTCTTTGGTCTCCGGTGCGTGCTGGAGGAGTCTCAAGGAAGTCTGACGCAGTGTCTCGTGGGTGAATGTCTCTATCTCCTCACATGGTAGACGCAAGTATCGCTTGAGTCCATCGTCACCTAGATAGATCCATTCCTCTCCTATTCTCCGGATGTGGCCTCGAGTCTTGAGGGAATCCATGTCAAGGAAGTAATGCAAATCGATGACGTCTTCTTTGTAGAATGTAATCCCCGTGTCTACCCTCCGAGCAATCTTTGTGATGATGCATCCAACACATATTTTAACGTCCTTAGCCTTCGTGTTGGCCATGTTGTACAGATGGATTGCTACCCTTGATGCCAAATCCATGGTCGACCATCCCCCTCGCACACAATCATCGAGTGATGGCCCGTCATGAAATTCTTGAAGCGCCAAATATAGATAACCCATCTCGAGCTTATGGATCTTACCCGGTTCGTCACGAACGAATATGGAGTTAGACATGAATTGATGAGCGTATCTGATCGCCGGGTGCTGGATCCAAGAAATCTTGCCTGCGGAGCTGGAATATCTTCGGATGGCTATTTTCTTCCAGAATTCTTGGAACACATAGGCGGATATTGCCGGTATGAGCGAGTGTGTTCCCTTGGGGACGCCTAGGATGTCTGCAAACTGGGACATGTTGAGCCGCACCCATTTTTTGTTCAACCTGAATTCCATGTAGGCGTCCTCAATGGAATTGTCCTCGGGGAAGTAGCATGTGATTGATGCTTCTGAAGGTTGGTTCTGCGCTTTTGTACAGTCTCTCCCAACCCAATTTCTCAAAGATGTAGTCGACGTTCGCTTGAATTCCCATCAGCCGAGTAGTGCGATCACATACGAACTTGCTTCCCAGTTGTTTAATCGTGTTTAGGTGTCGAGCTTTTGTATAGGCCTCGTCGTGCCTATCAATCTTCACGGGTTTCATCGGTCCCTCTATCAGATCGTCGATCGGTGCCTCTAAAGTCTCAGTGATTGTTCTGGGTCGCATGTCCCTCTTTTGAGAACCTTCTCGCTCTTGAGAAGAACCGGCATTTTCACTTGTTCGGGGTCTTTTCGGAGCCATCTGCATCGAATACACGGTAGGGTTTGGGTCGTACGGGGTCAGGACAGAAAGATGGAATTTGCGGGATTTGGACAGAGGTTTCGAGCGGGTCGCTCAAAAACCAAGCGGTCGCTCAGTAGGCGCGCAACCGCTCGCAGCTTGTCTCCACGAAATTTTTCGGCCGGAATCAAAATTTCTAGCCTAATGTCCCTACCCATGCAAATTTCGACTAACCCACGCAAGAATGTAGCCCTATTTCGACCAAGCAAGCCCTAGGTCTAAGATTTTGAATGAGGAAGAGAAATTAGGGCTTACATTAGAGAGGAGGTTTTTCGCGAGAGAGAGAGAGAGAGAGAGAGTGCTTGCTCGGTGGTGGAGCGACGCGACGACGGAGGACGGACGGTGGCGAGTGGCGGCGACAGTTCGATCAGAAAGGAGAGAGAGAGATTTCACCGAAGCGAGGGAGGAAGGGGAGGAGTTGCGGCCGAAAGAGAATGTGAGAGAGGGTGGGTCTCGATACCCTCTCTCTTTTGTGTGTTTTTTCGTTTTTTTTAACGGACGGTCGCTCGTTTTATGGGCGACCGCTCGTTCTTTTCTTCATTTTGCTCAGGAGAAACGAGCGGGTCGCCCAAAAAATGGGCGACCGCTCGTTCATTTTGTAATTTTGCTCAAAAGAAACGAGCGGATAGCCCAAAAAATGGGCGACCGCTCATTCCCCTTTTTTTTCTTTTTAATGAGCTGGTCGCTCATAAAATGAGCGACCGCCCGCTTCCCCTGTTTTTCGACGCAAAACGGATCTTTTCTCGCACTCGTATTGTATCTGATCCAAGAGGTTGTTACGAGGGGATTTTGGAGGCTTGATTAAGAAAAGAGAAAAGAAACAAAGAAGGTGAAGAATGTACATCCCGGTATGAACTGGGTTGCTAGTTAAGGTCGTAGCTAGACCGAAATGCGGTTCAATCAATTAAAGAGAGGGAGAGTACAGAGGTACCTCCTTCTGGTCTAATACTCCCTGGATTGTATGGCTTGAGTCTTTGAGTGTTGACCATGAAAGTTCCGCCTTTTCCGTTGTCGAGTTCTACCGCTCCATGAGAGGTGACGTTCTTTATGATGAACGGTCCCGACCACCTTGATTTTAGTTTTCCTGGAAAAAGTTTTAGTCGAGAATTAAATAAAAGAACGAGGTCACCTTGTTGGAAGTTTCGATTGAGGATGTGCTGGTCGTGCCACTTCTTGGCCCGTTCCTTGTAAATCCGCACGTATTCATATGCGTCCAAGCGAATTTCCTCTAGGTGATGGAGCTCTAGCACTCGTTTTTCCGCTACGGTTTTCCAGTCGTAGTTCAGCGCCTTAATCGCCCAATATGCTTTGTGTTCCAACTCAACCGGTAGGTGGCAAACTTTCCCATACACTAGTTGAAATGGAGTCATCCCGATAGGTGTCTTGAACGTCGTTCTATAGGCCCAAACCGCATCCTCAAACTTCAAAGCCCAGTCCTTTCTTGACTTGACCACTGTTTTCTCCAAAATTTGTTTGATCTCCCGGTTAGAGACTTCCACTTGACCGCTCGTTTGGGGATGGTAGGGAGTGGCTACTCTATGGTGAACACCATATTTAGTCAATATGCCCTGAATCACTCTATTCACAAAAGTGTGCCCCTCCATCACTTATCACCACTCTTGGGACTCCAAACCGAGGAAATATGACTCTTTTGAACATCCGTGATACAGTGCTTGAATCATTCTTCGGACTAGTAAGTACTTCCACCTATTTCGTCATATTGTCTACTGCCACAAGAATGTATAGGTTGCCGCAAGATGATGGAAACGGCCCCATAAAATCTATTCCCTAGACGTCAAATGGTTCCACCTCCAATATAAAGTTCTGTGGTGCCTCATTTCTCCGCGAGATGTTGCCCGTTCTTTGACAAGCATCGCATAAACTTACAAAAGCATGAACATCCTTGAACAAAGTTGGCCAATAGAAACCCGATTGTAGGATCTTTGCAGCTGTCTTGGCCGAGGCGAAATGCCCTGTGTAATCCGATGCGTGGCAATGATGTATCACTTGCTTCACTTCCTCCTTCGGAATGCATCTTCGAAATAATCCGTCCTTACCTCTCTTAAACAAGAAAGGTTCATCCCAAAAGTAGTCTCTAACATCGTGGAAGAACTTTTTCTTCCCGTTGTAGCTTAGCTCCGGGGGTACCACCTTGGCAACCAAATAGTTGACGTAATCAGCATACCAAGGAGTCACGTTCTTGATCTCCAAGGATAAGATGTGTTCTTCCCTTAGTGAATCGTCTATTAGTATAGCTTCGGGTGTCTCCAATCTCGATAGATGATCCGCCATTGTATTCTCCGTTCCTTTCCTATCGCAGATCTCTAGATCAAACTCTTCCAGAAGCAACACCCATCGGATCAACCTTGGTTTAGCATCCTTCTTTGTGAGCAAGTATCTCAAGGCGGCGTGATCCGTGTATACGATCACCTTAGAACCCACCAAGTATGATCTAAATTTCTCGAAGGCAAACACTACAGCAAGGAGCTCTTTTTCTGTGGTGGAGTAATTCATTTGAGCGTCATCGAGCGTTCGACTTGTGTAGTATACGGCGTAATGCTTCCCATCTTTCTTTTGACCCAATACGGCCCCGACCGCGATGTCGCTAGCATCACATATTAACTCAAAAGCAACACTCCAATCCGGGGGTTGAATGATCGGAGGTGATACTAATGCCTTCTTTAATATTCCAAATGCCTTATGGCACTCCTCGTTAAACTCAAATGGGACGTCCTTGCCCAAAAGCGCAGTCAAGGGTCTTGCTATCTTCGAAAAATCTTTGATGAATCTCCTGTAAAATTCGGCGTGACCCAAGAAACTTCGGATCCCTTTAACGTTGGTCGGTGGCGGTAGCTTCTCAATCACTTCCACTTTCGCTCTATCCACTTCTATCCCCTTGTCCGAAATCCGATGACCAAGTACAATGCCCTCCCGCACCATGAAGTGGCATTTCTCCCAATTCAAAACCAAGTTCGCCTTGAGACACCTGTCTAACACTCGATGGATATTGGTTAAACACGCATCAAAGGAGGGTCCATGGACGGAAAAATTGTCCATGAACACCTCTATAATATCTTCAATGACATCGGAGAAAATAGCCATCATGCATCTTTGAAAAGTTGCGGGTGCATTGCATAATCCAAATGGCATGCGTCTATATGCGAAAATGCCGTAAGGGCATGTGAATGTTGTTTTCTCTTGGTCACTCGGATGCAGTGCAAGTCTCTCTAACATTTGGTCAATGAATGGAAGGGGGAAGTGATCCTTACGGGTGTTTGTGTTATGTTTTCGATAATCAATGCACATTCTCCATCCCGTAACAGTTCTAGTCGGTATGAGTTCATTGTTTTCATTTGGAACGACCGTGATTCCTCCCTTCTTAGGCACGACTTGCACCGGGCTAACCCAAGAGCTATCCAAAATCGGGTAAATAATACCCGCATCTAACAATTTCAAAACCTCTTTCTTGACTACTTCCTTCATATTCGGGTTTAGCCTACGTTGATGTTCGATTGACGATTTGGTATCATCCTCTAAATGTATGTGATGCATGCAAAGAGAGGGGCTAAGACCCTTGATGTCTCCTAGAGTGTAACCTAGGACCTCCATGTATTGCCTAAGCAACTTGGTGAGTTTTTCTACTTGATCCTCATCTAATGCATCATTAACGATAACGGGATAAGTAGAATTTGAACCAAGAAAGACATACCTAAGCCTTTGGGGTAAGAGCTTTAGTTCCACTTGTGGAGCATGTTCAGGCTCCCAATTAGTGTCTGATTTCTCTTTTGAACCTTGAGATGAGTCAAGAATGGTATGGGTGGTCGACAGGATGCTTCCGGGGTTCAAGTCTTCATTTCCAGGTGAAAACAGGCGGATCACCCATTTTTCGGGCAGGTCGCTCGCTTCTACAGTGTCTGGATCGTTTTTGCTCAGAGAAAACAGGCGGGTCTCCCATTTTGACGGGCGGTCGCTCGCTTCTACAGTGTCTCGATCATTTTTGCTCAGACAATTCGAGCGTGTCGCCTGTTTTTTAATGGGTCGCCCGTTTTTGGTCCCAGTCGCTCGCGTGAACAGTGTTACTGCTCAGACAAAATTTTTTGGGCGGGTCGCTCATTTTGCTCTGCACTTCACCATCAGATCTTGAAAGTGGGCGGGTCGCCCATTTTTCGAGCGGGTCGCCCGTTTTTGCTGGAATTTCGTTTTCGGCTTTTTGACCGTCCAACGCTCGTCTTATCTCTTCAATCTTCTCCCAATTGATGTATAGACATACTTCTACGGCCATTACTGACACTTCTAGCGGGTCTACCTCACGGAACTCTCCTATCACTTCTTCCGCCATTGCTTCAAGTATATCCGCATAGCATACCGTATCATTGGTCGAGGGTTGCTTCAAGTTCTGATCGAGCGTGAATTCGACTGTCTCATCCCCGATCTTCATCGTTAATCTTCCGGCTGGGACATGAACTACGGCATCCGCTGCTGCTCAAGAATGGACGACCCAAAATGATTGGAACTTTGGAATCTTCATCCATGTCTAGCACTACAAAATCCACTGGAACATAGAATCCGCCAATCTTGAGGGGTACGTCTTCTAAAATCCCTGCTGGATACTTGATAGATCTGTCCGCTAGTTGTAAAGCCATCCTCGTGGGTTTTAAGTCGCCTATATTCAACTTCTTGTAAATGGACAACGACATCAAACTCACACTAGCTCCAAGATCACATAGCGCCCTATCAATCTCAATGTTTCCCAACTTGCACGGTATAGAGAAGCTCCCAGGATCGGACATCTTCGGGGGAAGTTCATGCTTTGTGATGGCTGCGCTGATTTCGGTGCTCAATGCTACAGTCTCTTTTTCCACTACCCGCTTCTTCGTCAAAATATCCTTAAGGAACTTCGCATATGAGGGCATTTGGAGGATTACCTCATGGAAATGCATTGTAATCTCCATCTTCTTCAGCATTTTCGCAAACTTTCCAAATTGGTTGTCCTCATTAAATTTCTTTAAACGAGAAGGAAAGGGTATCGGGGGTACCTTAGGTGGAGGAGGAATGTAAACTGGTTCTTTCTCCTGTTCTTGCACCTTAGGAATGTCTCCCTCTACAGATTTTCCTTTTTCCTCTCTTGTTAGCCTTGGTGGCGATGTCTTCTCAACCATCGAGGGTTCACCTCGTTCTTACCGGGAAGCATGCCTTGCTGTCTTGATGAGGAGGAGGACGCAAGTTGGGCAACTTGATTGTCCAAGATCTTCAAGTGAGCTTGTACTCCTTCCAATTTCTTCTTGAACGCAACTTGCTCATTTTCAATGCCAATATCCCCAATGGATACTCCTTGTGATTTTTGATCTTGGAGGATTTGAAATAGCATATCCTTGATGTCCGGGTCTTGATCCTTGGGTTGCATTTGCTGTGGCCTATAATTGGAATTCCCTTGATAACCTTGACTCCCTTGGCCTTGTTTTTGATACTTTGATTGAAAACCCGGAGGTCTTTGATTGTTCCGTTGGAAAGCGGGTTGAGGATTTAGCGCATTCGACGTGTTCTTGTAGGAGAAGTTGGGATGATTCCTCAATCCCGGGTTGTATAGGTTGGATGGATGAGTGTATTGGTTTGGGCCGACATAGTTGGCTTCTTCCGCTTCTTGATCAACCATGTACATACTCGGTTGAACTTGCGCTAAATTGTGATCTTCCACAACAGCTACTTGTTTGGCATTGGCGAGTTGGACCTTTATCTCAGCAAGGTCGGCCAGCACCGCCTTAAGAGCTGCGTTCTCTCCCACATCCCCTTTCACTGAGCTTCTCCTACTGAACTCGTTGGACGTATGGTTGCGTCCCTTGGCAAGTTTAACAATTGTCGCCTCTAACTCTTGGAAAGGGATGTCATATATGCCACCTCCACATGCTGCGTCAATCCAAGACTGGGTATCATCCTTCAACCCATGGATAAAGATGGATAAAAGGTAGTCTCTTTCCATTCCATGGTGAGGGCACATTCTTTGAGCATTTGGGTCCTCGTTTGGTCTCCCACGGAAACTCATGTTGTTGAGCATTTGGATGCATTGCGGTAGGAGTTCAAGTTCTTCTAGTGGTCCCCGATTTATGCATGATAGTAGCTGGGTGTGCTTCGGTTGTGTGTACGTTCGAAGCGTTCTAGGGGCTGCTTGGGCTGGACCTCTTTGGGCATTGGCCCCTCTCAACAGCTCTTCGACCATCTCGGGTTGTTCTCTTCGTGCGTTGTTTTCTCTCAGCATTTCTTCGGCCATTCCCCACTGCCTTTGCTGTCTCCGAGCGAAGCGTAGGGTCCTTTCTATTTCGGGGTCGAAGACGAGTTGATCTCTACCGGTTGTGCTTCTTGCCATGCACCGGAAGAGCTGCACACCAAAGAGACAAAACGAACCGAAAGTGCTGTGAAACGGTTACGTCGCAAAGTAATCCAAGCAAATATCCAAGCAATGGTGATCTAGCAAAAATCTAGACTAACACGAAAACGCCTAGTCCTCGGCAACGGCGCCAAAAACTTG
>NW_010970214.1:270797-271820 GCF_000463585.1 Tarenaya hassleriana | reverse complement strand
GGGGTCGAACACGAGGACTAGGATGTATTAGTCTGTCTCTAAGCTAGATTAAGTGGTCAAGTAAAAATATGGTTTATGGTAAGTGTCGGAATACAAGGAAGCAATTAAGATTAACGATTTGTAAAACGATGGTTTGAGGCGTTGTAGGTTCGGGATCCCTCATGAGTCGCATGGACGGTTAGTGATGCTACAATGTCTTAGGGTTTATCTCCAATTGGGGGTTTCAAGCACTTCTTCTAGAGTTTGTCTCTCCCGAGCTTAAACTCACTATCTAGGGAATCGATTTACCCATCTCCCAATGATCTAAATGATCTCTAGATGCATTAATGTACCCTATCATGAACCCTAAACAAGTAAGCCATTTCCCAATATGAATAACTCACTCATTTGACATTTGGTTCCAAACATCATTCCCATATCCCTATGATCAATGTGTTCTTGTTGGTTTTTCCTGGGATCTCAAGAGCGAATCTAATTCCTAAGAGATCAGTTCTAGGGTTTGCGCAGCGGATGTAAAACAAAAATATTGATGAAACCCTAAAACCTATCATGCATGATCTTGTAGAAACGTTAGAACGCTTACCTCAATCGATCTGGGGCCTGTATATATTGATGTGTTCGTCCGATCACTGTAGGCAGGAAGAATACCTTGCCTTTACACGTATCCACACGGCGGAAAGGATTCCAACGGTTGGAATTCGTCTGCTAGGGTCTGAAAACCTCTCAATAGGGTCTGAAAATCGTGCCAAGAGAATTCGGAGGCGTTCCCCTAAGTTTATCCCACTTAAAACCCTAATTAGAGTGAGTTTGGAAAATCCCGAGGTTTGGGCTTGGACCGATCGGTCTGGAGCTTTTTTATGTCTGGACCGATCGGTCCATAGGTCCGGACCGATCGATCTGGAACACTTCCCAGACCGTGTGACTGTCACACGTTATCTCCGGACTGACCGGTGCACGTGTCTGGACGGATCGGTCTGGGTTGGCTGGACCGATCGGTCTAGACCTTCTAGACCGGTCGGTCTA
>NW_010970214.1:269145-269621 GCF_000463585.1 Tarenaya hassleriana | reverse complement strand
TTGTCATCTGTCGACACTCTGCAAATGTGCACATCTCCTCTGTCTATGATCTCCCTGATAAGGTGAAATCGTCTGAGTATGTGTTTGGATCGTTGATGGGATCTGGGCTCTTTCGCTTGTGCGATCGCTCCATTGTTGTCGCAATACAGAGCAATGGGGCTATCAGCACTAGGAATGATACCCAAGTCACCAACAAACTTTCTGATCCAAACAGCTTCCTTTGTTGCGTCTGACACTGCAATATACTCAGCTTCTGTAGTAGAATCTGCAACGGTCGCTTGCTTGGAACTCTTCCAGCTAACAGCGCCTCCGTTCAAGCAGAAAACATAGTCAGATTGCGATCTGTAGTCATCCGGGTCTGACTGTAAGCTAGCATCGGTGTAACCCTTTACAGCGAGCTCGTCTTCCGACCCACCGTACACCAAGAACACATCCTTAGTCCTTCTTAAGTACTTAAGGATGTTCTTGACGGCGAT
>NW_010970214.1:267576-268890 GCF_000463585.1 Tarenaya hassleriana | reverse complement strand
CCTATAGATCTTAATGCCTAAAATATAGGCCGTTTCTCCTAGGTCCTTCATAGAAAACTGCGTTCCTAGCCAAGACTTAACGTCTTGCAGGGTAGGAACGTCATTCCCTATAAGGAGAATGTCATCCACGTACAGCACTAGAAATACAATTGTGCTCCCATTAGCCTTCTTATAAACACAAGGCTCGTCTTCATTCTGTGAGAAACCAAACCTTTTGATTTTCTCATCAAAGCGAAGGTTCCAGCCTGCTTCAGTCCGTAAATGGACCTCTGAAGCTTGCACACCATCCTCGGGTTCCTCGGATCGACAAAACCTTCGGGTTACATCCTCGGTCAAGTTCTCGTTAAGGAACGCGGTCTTGACATCCATTTGCCATATCTCATAGTCGTAATATGCGGCTATGGCAAGTAGGATCCTGATGGACTTCAGCATAACTACAGCCGAAAAGGTCTCATCATAGTCAAGACCATGAATTTGACAGAATCCTTTCGCCACAAGTCGTGCCTTATACGTGTGCACGTTGCCATCCGTGTCGGTCTTCTTCTTGAAGATCCACTTGCATCCGATGGGTTTTATCCCTTCAGATGCATCAACCAGAGTCCATACTTGGTTGTCTCACATGGATTGCATCTCGGACTTCATAGCCTCGCGCCATTTCTCGGAATCCGGACTTGCCATAGCCTCTGGGTATGTGGTAGGCTCATCATGTTCCAATAACATGAGCTCCTCATTCCCAGTCACGAGAAATACGTATCTCATAGGCTCTTAGCGAATCCTGTCTGATCTCCGAGGTTCACTCGTTGAAGGTTGAGTCTTAACCGGCAGTGAAACAGGTTGAACTTCTTCAACTTGTTCACTCGGCTCAGCGTCTACTTGCTGCTCTCGAACTTCCTCAAGTTCGATCCTACTCCCACTGACTCTTTTGGAGACGAACTCTCGCTCCATAAAAGTCGCATTCCTAGCAATGAACACCTTGTTCTCTACCGGAATGTAGAAGTAGTAACCCTTAGTTTCCTTAGGGTAGCCTACAAATAAACACTTATCAGACTTGGAGGATAACTTATCAGTCATCTGACGCTTCACATAAGCGTCGCAACCCCAAATTCTGACAAACGACAAAGCGGGACGCTTCCCCGTCCATATCTCATATGGCGTCGTTTCAGCCGACTTCGTTGGACTCCTGTTCAGCAGTATGCAGCGGTCTCTAAAGCATAGCCCCAGAAGAACTTCGGAAGATCTGTCTGACTCATCATAGACCGAACCATATCTAACAGTGTTCGGTTCCTCCGTTCAGACACGCCGTTCCACTGTGGC
>NW_010970214.1:266760-267371 GCF_000463585.1 Tarenaya hassleriana | reverse complement strand
GAAATCATCAGTGAACGTAACGAAATACAGATAACCTCCTCTAGTTGGACAGCTCATTGGTCCGCATACATCACTATGTATTAGGTCCAATAACTCTGTCGCTCTCTGTCCTTTCCCCTTGAAAGGATGCCTTGTCATCTTGCCCATCAAATAAGACTCGCAAGATTCAAGCGGCTCAAAGTCAAATGAATCCAGAAGACCTTCAGAATGAAGCTTTTGAATGCGCTTCTCGTTTATATGGCCTAGACGACAATGCCAGAGGAAGGTCGGGTTTAAGTCGTTCGGCTTAAACCGTTTAGTACTCACGTTATAGATGGATGATGTTGAGTTCGAAGGCTGATCATTCAAGACGTATAAACCATTCACCAGATAACCATTACCATAGTAAACATCGTCTCGATAATTCATCAAACTCGAGTTCTCAATCACAAATCGAAAACCATCCTAATCCAGACATGAAATAGAAATAATGTTTCTGCTAATCGCAGGCACATAGTAACAATTACTAAGTTCTAAAACAAGTCCAGAGGGCAGATGCAAATCATAAACATCAACACACAATGCAACAACTCTTGCTCCATTTCCGACGCGTAGATCCGCTTCTCCCTTAG
>NW_010970214.1:254112-254708 GCF_000463585.1 Tarenaya hassleriana | reverse complement strand
ATGTTGAGTTCGAAGGCTGATCATTCAAGACGTATAAACCATTCACCAGATAACCATTACCATAGTAAACATCGTCTCGATAATTCATCAAACTCGAGTTCTCAATCACAAATCGAAAACCATCCTAATCCAGACATGAAATAGAAATAATGTTTCTGCTAATCGCAGGCACATAGTAACAATTACTAAGTTCTAAAACAAGTCCAGAGGGCAGATGCATTTCCGACGCGTAGATCCGCTTCTCCCTTAGCCAACATCCTACTTCTTCTTAGTCCCTGCACATTTCCACAAATGTGTGAGTCACTTCCGGTATCTAATACCTATGAAGATATAGTACAGATGTTAGCCTCTATAACGTGGATACCTGAGGCAGAAGCTTCACCAAGCTTCTTGTCCTTCAGATCCTCCAAGTAAAGGTGACAATTACGCTTCTAGTGTCCAGACACTCCGTAGTAATGACAATCATCCTTATCGGGCTTAGGCTTAGACGTAGAGTTAACTTTTGCCTTTTTTGCCGCCTTTTTCTTGGCTTTACCCTGCCGCTTCTTGCTAGAGTTTTTCTCCACAGCAAGCACAGTCTTGGGCACCACGATATC
>NW_010970214.1:246166-253029 GCF_000463585.1 Tarenaya hassleriana | reverse complement strand
AAACCATATTCAAGCTGTGGGAACCACGATTTCCCACCCTGCCTCACAAAGATAATCCGGCACGCTCAACTTTGGCATGACCCGTGTTACGGACGATCGATGCCTTGACAGGCGCTCTAGTAATGGAAGGTACATGCTTAGCATTACTTAAATAAGGGATTTTCGAAACCACACTTAGATCAAGCATCTACTTTCAAGCTATGAGAACCACCATTTCTCCATCTTGCCTCACCAAGATAATACGGCACACCCAGCTTTGGCATGGCCCATGACACGTACGATCGAGGCCTTGGCAAGTGCTTTACTCGTAGAGCTCCTAGATCTAACCGGTTTCTGTGCAACGATTGTACATAATCCGAATAGACTATCCATTCGATTATGTAATCCCAATCCATAAGCTCCCACTCAATCAAGCATATCTAATATCTTGATTAAGTTATATGCATTCATTCACTATGGATCATCCAAATGAACGAATCATGCTATTCTGAATCACAGTTGACCGGTTTAAGCAACGATTGCTCAAATCAGATCCCGAAATGAAAAACCAAATTTTGGTGGAGCCTCGGCACCCAGACTGATCGGTCTAGGCCTAGACCGATTGGTCTACACGGCTCGGTCTTCATTGCCGACCTTTCGGTCCAGAATGGTCCAGATCGATCGGTCTTGGTCCAGACCGATCGGTCTTGGTCCAGACCGATCGGTCTACGCATGCAGACCGTTCAGTCCGGACCTATCAGTCCAACCGACTTACGAAACCCTAGACCGATCGGTCCAGAGGACCAGACCGACCGGTCCAGGCGAAAACGTGATCAGATCTCGTTATCGTCGTTTCTGCCCCGTTTCATACCCGAATTCGACACCGTTTTCGCCTGCGAACTTAGAATTCGAAGCTCTTGCACACTATGCAACAATGAACAGAAAATCTACTCTAGATCCACAATCAAATCATGCATAGCATCAAAGCAAACTCGGATTCAAACAATTCAAATCCTATAACGTGCGTGATCGGGTTCTAACAAAATCATGCAGAGAAGCCAGGCTCTGATACCACTGTTGGTTTTTACTGGGATCTCAAGAGCGAATCTAATTCCTATGAGATCAGTTCTAGGGTTTGCGCAGCGGATATAAAACAAAAATATTGATGAAACCCTAAAACCTATCATGTATGATCTTATAGAAACATTAGAACGCTTACCTCAATCGATCTGGGGCCTGTATCAATTGATATGTTCGTCCGATCACTGTAGACAGGAAGAATACCTTGCCCTCTACACGTATCCACACGGCGGAAAAGATTCCAACGGTTGAAACTTGTCTGCTAGGACTGAAGAACACGTTCTTCTTTGCGCAAGGGTTTCAGGGATCTTTCTCTTAGGTTTTTCACTCTCAAAACCTCTCAATAGGGTCTAAAATCGTGCCAAGAGAATTCGGAGGCATTCCCCTAAGTTTATCCCAATTAAAACCCTAATTAGAGCGAGTTTGGGAAATCCTGACGTCTGGACCGATCGGTCCATAGGTCCGGACCGATCGGTCTGGAACACTTTCCAGACTGTGTGACTGTCACACGTTATCTCTGGACCGACCGGTCCACGTGTCTGGACCGATCGATCTGGGTTGGCTGCACACGATGAAGCATATGCGCGAGCAAAACATCTGTCAAAGCTCAAGCAACGCACAAGTAAACTTATGTGTGAGGCCAAGGTTCGATGATTGGGAATTCAAGCAAACGTCGAATACATCTTCGAGAAGCTCGGCTGGGGAGCATTAAGCAGAAGCATCGAGCCCTCATTCAAGAGCGTAACCCGCGAGTTCTTAGCCACATATTCATGCTACTTTCCATCCGACGGCTCAATCGATGAAGCGTATATGGAGTTTCGACTGAACAAGAAATGGGTTAGGCTGAGTGATAACACGTATTTCGGGTGATATTTTGATATAGGATGTCTAGCGTATTTCACTCGATTTTATATATTTGTAGACATTCTAGGGCACATTTGGTTTCGATATTGGTTGGTTGTGTTCTTTGGTGTTTAAACAGGAATCCACACATAAAGAGAGCAAAAGGAGTGGAAAACATGGAATACGGAACATCACGGATGAACCGGGAACATTTGGAGTGTCTCCAGGGAAAACATGAAGCTCAGAAAACGTTAGATCTTGCAAGTCCAATAACTTTCACTCTACAAGTCCAAATTATGCATTCTCTATATCATTGGAAAGCTCTCTTCGATATCTACGCATAGACGCAAGATCACCAAAATCCGATGTCGGAGCAGGAAGTTATGAACAAATTTGTGAAGCCCACCAAAACTGTTAAGTGACACAATCGTGTCACTTTCAGTCACAGGATCGGGTCACTTACCAGATTTTGAAAATATTCCGAATTTTGGCCTAGAAAAAGAAGGATTAACTAGGGTTAGCCCCCAAGGTCGAAAACATTCAGACTTTTCACAGAAAACACATCCCAAAGCACACAAGAAGAGGGAGATTATCAAGAGACAAGAGATCGGAGTAGAAGACGGAGATTACGAAGCCGGGAAATCGACTAAGCATTGATATGAACCCCGACGTCTGTTTTACGATGTTTTTTTGTATTGATATGAACCCCGACGTCTCGATGTTTAGCGAGTAGCCCCATAGCTGTAGGTTAGGGATTTGTTATGTAGGGATCTTTGGTTTTTAATTCTAGACTTTTGGATTTGTTTATTCCATTCAGTTTATTGAATTGTTCTTAATGCTTTTGATCTCGTTGTCCACTTGGTTGAATGAACTTAGGGTTTTAATTCACATAGACATATGAGATTCTAACCTAGAACTAATTCAATAAATAGAACAAGTATCGCATTGGAAGATGGGTATTTGCCTAGGAATTATGATAGCGTTCGTTCATGCATCCAGAGTTTTAGACTATTGAATCGGAAGATTGGTAGGATTAAACCTGGATAGTGAGATTAGACTTGGAAGAGTTAATCTCTACCTTAGAGCTTGAATTCCCTGAATTGGATAGATAAACCACAGAGTTTGCATCTTTTGAAAGATCCTTGCATGTAAAGTAATCTCGAAGCTTGCAGTGTTCTTCATTCATAGTCTTTAGAACCGTTTTATCGTTTGCTTTGTTACCTTCTCACACTCACATTATTTTCTCTGGATTTAGACTTAGATTTAGATTTGATTCAGTTGTCTACTTGTCCTTGTGTTCGACCCTAGCGACTACAATCGATCCGTACACTTGCGGTATTTGTTGAGTCTAGGATATTATTACTTGATCGAATTTATACACCTAGATTTACGACATCACTGAGTATGGCACAGTTTGCCGACATCTTGGAAGTCCCGAAAGGGAAGCACTCCCTCATTCCAACCATCTCAGCATATGCCCTCCAAGACTTCTGGAAGAAGATAGCCGTCCATCACTACTCGAGCTCGGCGGGGAAGATCTCATGGATTCAACACCCGGCTATCCGCTACACTCATTCCATCATGTCCAACTTCATATTCGCACGAGACGAACCCGACAAGATCCACAAAATCGAGCTGGGTTATCTCTATGAGGCATTGCGGGAATTCCACAATGGACCATCTCTTGACTCGTGTGTCCGGGCTCCATGGACGGACATGGACTTAGCTTCGCGGATAGCCATGCACCTCCACACATTGGCAACCACCAAAGCCAATGAGACATGCATTTGCGTGGGCGGGATGATCACGAAGATAGCCCAAGGAGTGGACACAGGGATCTCATTCTCCCAAGCCGACATGGTCGACGACCGCATTCTCCTCGACATGGATGCCCTCAGGCTTCGAGGACATATTCAGAGGAAAGGATGGGATTGGGTTTTCAAGGGGAGCGATGGGCTAACACGATGCATCACGCTCCCATGCGAGCAAATCGAGACGTTCACGCCCACCATCCTTCGACTGGACTTCCTTGACATTGCGTTAGCTCGGATAAGAGTTGGAAGGGGGAGAACAATTGATCCCTCAGCGTCGAGAACCGAGGGTCAATCGAGCTCCACTCCCGATCCTCGATTAGATCTTATACTGCAGAAGCTAGAGAGCTTTGATACTCGGCACTCTGCGGTTGAGGCGCTCGGCACCCGACTCACCTATCTCGAGGAGTCTATGGAGGACTAGATGGGCACCCTCGAAGCCACACACACCGCATCCATCGAGAGTGCCCAGCACGAGATTATACGGACCGTAGAGCGGATCATAGATGGCGAAGATTCTGACGCTGGAGGATCAGCTCAGGGGAGTGAGACCGAGGGCTCTTCCTCATCCGGGGCCAGCAAGGGGAGCAAGAGGACAGCTCCTTGACTCGATCATCACTAGGATAGAATGATTTACATTTCCCGCGGAACGATGTTTAGATGCGTTTATAACTCTTAACTCATGTTCCCTCTTTTGGATCTTTGGGCGTTATTATATGATGTTTTGACGTGCTTAAAGGTTGTAAATCTTGTCGGAAGTCATTTTTATGCAGTGTTTCCTCGAACTTGGGTCGGGAAAATTTTCTTACAGAGAAAATAGGCGGACCGCTCGATTTTTTGAGTGGTCGCCCACTTGCCAAAGATGAGAAACGAGCGGTCGCTTGCCATTTCAGGCGGACCGCCCGCTCCTCCCGAAACCCATTTTTCGAGCGACCGCCTGAGCGGTCGCCTGGAATCACGTTTTTTCGACTCACAAAAACGAGTGGTCGCTCGCCATTTCAGGCGGCCTGCCCGTTTTCTCTGACAAATTTCCGATGTTTTTAGTTGTTCCAGATGGATTCCAGCAACTGTTGGAGGAGGGCACGGAAATACATTTCAGACACAATACAGGAGTTACAAGACTAAAAGCCACAAAATGCCCACTTTTCAAGTCTTGTGGATGAAATCCGTGTTGATGCCGAACAAGAACATGCAGATCCAATCCCGTTTCAACCCCAATCCAACGAGGAGACAATCCTTGTACACTAAATCCATCAGAGGGGGATTAAGGCTTCAAAATTCGTATACCATGGCATTCGACCAAAGCAACTCTATGAGAGGATCGAGGGTATATTCCAACTCGCCAGATGGGAACGTCTATTCCGCGCCAACCCCCGCGCACATACCATTCATTGACAACGGAATTAGCGTGCAGTTTCCAATGTTTCATCCCAAGGAATGTCGATCCTCACCGTAGCTACATTGGATTCCGTTTAGAAGGGCACCAATACTATCTCAAGATGGAGCAACTCGCTCAAATTTTGGGTGTTCAAGCGGGCAGCACAGCAACAATCCCGAAGATAACAATCGCCAAGGCTAGAAACTTCTGGACACAAATAGTGGCCGCAACCTTCACCCCTTGGCAACTCGAGGCCTTCATGATACGACATCCCGCAGTCCGCTACCTTCACCAATTCATGGCATCCACCATATTTGCACGCGAGGACATGCAAACCGTCTCCATCACAGAACTAAACATGCTCATGGGACCTCTCCACTTCATGACGAACAACCGTGTAGAGGTTGCGGACATCGCGTCAAGGGTAGCACTGCATATGCACAAGGTAATCACCTCAACCACCGAGTCAATTTGTTTTGGAGGAATCGTAACCATGATTGCAGAGCGATTGGGCATCGATCTTAGAGCATATGTGCATGATTTCATCCACGGAGACAAGATCAACTACATGCATCTTTTGGGGAACAATTTTGTCAAAGAACATAACGGGGACATACTATGGAGGTTCGTGGACATCGAGAGTAGGTATCGATCATTCGACATGGCCTATTTTGTGCTACCTCCTTTGACCCAAGAAGGAATCCGTTTTGAAGTCTCATCAGACCTCGGCACGGACTCCGGACAACAGTCCTCATCCCACGGGTCCTGCTAAAGGTCCGCTCGGTCCCCTCTCTTAACCCTCACCCCTTTGCATTCATTTCGGCTAACATCGCATAGCATTGTAGCTTCCTCACATTGTATAGGTTTCATGGGCTTACGACACCCGCAAAAGAGAAATTGGAATGCAACTCTACCCCTCCATCGAAAAAGGTAACCCCCCCCCCCCTTTCATTCCCCCCGTTCCTTATTTCTTCTTTGGAATCTCTCCACTAGCCGAGAGTCAACACCGTGGACGGTGTTTGATTCAAGTCTGGGGGGGATGAGTGACACTAACGTACATCGTACCCATGGACTCTACACATTATGCATCATTTGCACTTAGAAATCATGCATTCCATATTCTTCGGAAAAAAAAGAGAAATCATGCAACTTGTACATACTTGCATGGCTTGTCACTAATAGGTTGCATATGTGCATATAGGTCTAGGAATGCTGTTGGGGAATCTACGGGTTCCTAGCATGCGATCATATCGATCTAGGGTTTGGTTTACTAGGTTTCATGCAGCGGAAGAAAAATCTAAACCTAGTCAAACGTCACACGCAACCAAACTCGCAGAACCCGAAAGATCTTGTATATCACCGAGGGAATCGTTACTTACCTCGTTCTCGATGAGACTTGAAGTTTATTTCGATCCGGGGCCTGTTCTAAACCACCTAGGACTGAAGTTACAGTCCCTCTACACGTATCCACACCGACGGGAAGGATTCCAAACGATTTGGAACGAATCTGCTAGGATTAGTGAAGAAAAGGGTAACTCAAGAGACGAGATCCAATCCCGGGACAATAGAAATCCAAGAGAACAGCTTCTCTAGGGTTCTAGGGTGTTTTTTTTTAGTTTTAGGTCGGCTCTCTTTAAGTTTAGACGAAACCCTAAACTTAAATAAGATTAGAAAACCCTAAAATTCGAATTTTGGAAATATTCCGGATCCCGGTCGCCGGACCAGGAGCTTGGTCCGGCGGACCAAGCTTAGTCCGAAGCACGCGGTCCGCC
>NW_010970214.1:242139-245344 GCF_000463585.1 Tarenaya hassleriana | reverse complement strand
TTGTTTTCTCTTAGCATTTCTTCGGCCATTCCCCACTGTCTTTGCTGTCTACGAGCGAAGCGTAGGGTCCTTTCTATTTCGGGGTCGAAGACGAGTTGATCTCTACCGGTTGTGCTTCTTGTCATGCACCGGAAGAGCTGCACACCAAAGAGACAAAACGAACCGAAAGTGCGGTGAAATGGTTATGTCGCAAAGTAATCCAATCAAATATCCAAGCAATGGTGATCTAGCAAAAATCTAGACTAACACGAAAACGCCTAGTCCCCGGCAACGACGCCAAAAACTTGGTGCGCACGCACCGAGTCTTATATTTAGTACCCGATTCGTACCACTATCCGCAAGTATACGGTAGTTGTCGTACCAGGGTCGAACACGAGGACTAGGACGTATTAGTCTATCTCTAAGCTAGATTATGTGGTCCAATAAAGATGTGGTTTGTGGCAAGTGTCGGAATACAAGAAAACAAATAAAATTAACGGTTTCTAGACGATGGTTTGAAACGTTGTAGGTTCGGGATCCCTCAAGAATCGCATAGACGGTTAGTGATGCTACGATGCCTATGGGTTTATCTTGCAATTGGGGGTTTCAAGCACTTCCTCTAGAGTTTGTCTCTCCCGAGCTTAAACTCACTACCTAGAGAATCGATTCACCCATTTCCCAATGATCCAAATGATCTCTAGATGCATTAATGTACCCCATCATGAACCCTAAGCAAGCTAAGCCATTTTTCAATGTGAATAACTCACTCATTTGACATTTGGTTCCAAACATCATTCCCATATCCCTATCATCAATGTGTTCTACGATCATATCGATTAGGGTTTCATCCAAATCAATAGCATTAAGCACAAAACATCAAACCAATGGAAGAAAACTCAAAAGCATCATAGATAAGCATAGGTGTCCATACAAAAGTGGGGATCCCTCACCCACAACAAAGTCACTACTCCATATCTAGAGGTTCAAAACAGAAAACAAAAGGGGAGAACATAGAAAAGGAGAAGAAATGCTCAATACATGCTCGGCAAGTAGGATATACTCCATTTTAGATCGCGGGAAACAATGGAAATCCCATTGATGAGCTTTCGCTTGAATGATGGAGAAGATAGGTATATCAAACCCGATTTCATTCGCAGCGACTCTAACCCATACAACCAATCCACTCAAAACCCCCCATTTGTTCTCCGACTATATCTTATCACCCCTGGATAGTTTTATAGCTGCACACTTACTCGAGGACGAGCAAACCTCAAGTCTGGGGGGATTTGATCACACGGATTTTTCACTCGTTTTCTAACGTCACACACTTTGATTTTTCTCATATCTTAGGCATAATAGGACGTGAGATGGTCATGGGTAGGATTCTTTCCTCCATTTTCCTTGCAGGATGATCGAACGAGGATATTTGCGCACGAGGCACGGAAAAGGAGCGGAATCGAGAAGTCCTGGAAAGCTCAGAGAAAAGAGCGGCCCGCTCGTTATACCAGGCGGTCGCTCGCTGTGATAGCCAAACAGTTGGACGGTCACTCGCGGAATCAAGTGGTCGCTCTGTGCTAATACAGAGAACGAGTGGTCGCTCGTTACACAAGGCGGTCCCCTCGAGTTGCAAAGAAGAACGAGCGGTCGCTCGTAAATATGAGCGGTCACTCACCCTGACGAAAACGAGCGACACTGAAGAAAAAATGGGCAACCCTGATAGTCCGAAGTTCGCGCCGTCTGACCTGGAGGTTTGGTCCGGCTGACCAACTTTTGGTCAGCTCCGGCCCAAACCTCTTGGTTCCTTTCCGGTCCGCCGTTCCAGCATCCTCGGTCCGCCTGTTTCCTGCGTCTGGTCCGAGGCTGACCAACTCTTGGTCAGCCGGACCAGACCTGGACAGGTGACCTCGGACTGCTCTTCCGGACTGCCTGTCCAGGTCAGACGGCGCGAGCATCGAACTGAGCAGGCGAAGAAGGAAACTTGGTCCGGAGCTGACCAAAACTTGGTCAGCCAGACCAAGCCTTCAAGACTGGCGGACCGCGTGCTTCGGACTAAGCTTGGTCCGCCGGACCAAGCTCCTGGTCCGGCGGACCGGGATCCGGAATATTTCCAAAATTCGAATTTTAGGGTTTTCTAATCTTATTTAAGTTTAGGGTTTCGTCTAAACTTAAAGAGCTCGTCTTCCAATCTGCCATACACCAAGAACAAATCCTTAATCCTTCTCAAGTACTCGAGGATGTTTTTGACCGCAATCCAGTGAGCTGATAATGCATATCTTGGTATAGAAATAATGCTCAAGTGATAAAAACCTAGATACAACGAATACCACAAGGATACGGATCAACTATAGTACCAGGGTCGAACACAGGGAATAGTTAACTCTAGGAACAAGACTCATGCGTACGCACCGAGTCTTATATTTAGTACCCGATTCGTACCCCTATCCGCAAGTATACGGTAGTTGTCGTACCAGGGTCGAACACGAGGACTAGGACGTATTAGTCTATCTCTAAGCTAGATTATGTGGTCCAATAAAGATGTGGTTTGTGGCAAGTGTCGGAATACAAGAAAACAAATAAAATTAACGGTTTGTAGACGATGGTTTGAAACGTTGTAGGTTCGGGATCCCTCAAGAATCGCATAGACGGTTAGTGATGCTACGATGCCTATGGGTTTATCTTGCAATTGGGGGTTTCAAGCACTTCCTCTAGAGTTTGTCTCTCCCGAGCTTAAACTCACTACCTAGAGAATCGATTCACCCATTTCCCAATGATCCAAATGATCTCTAGATGCATTAATGTACCCCATCATGAACCCTAAGCAAGCTAAGCCATTTTTCAATGTGAATAACTCACTCATTTGACATTTGGTTCCAAACATCATTCCCATATCCCTATCATCAATGTGTTCTACGATCATATCGATTAGGGTTTCATCCAAATCAATAGCATTAAGCACAAAACATCAAACCAATGGAAGAAAACTCAAAAGCATCATAGATAAGCATAGGTGTCCATACAAAAGTGGGGATCCCTCACCCACAACAAAGTCACTACTCCATATCTAGAGGTTCAAAACAGAAAACAAAAGGGGAGAACATAGAAAAGGAGAAGAAATGCTCAATAAGGTCTTCAATGGTAATCTCCTCCTTCAAGATGTCTCCCTAGGTCTCCAAATCTCCCTTTCCTCCTCTCTAAGGTGTTTTTCTTCCCAAGTGTCGAGTCCCCC
>NW_010970214.1:238264-239145 GCF_000463585.1 Tarenaya hassleriana | reverse complement strand
AAACGTCTCCCTAAAAACCACCCTTTGACCTCTAAGTTAGGAAGTTCATAGGAAGCAACAAGCCCTAGAGAATACGATGCAACCCGATATTCCTATGTCATCATCTCGTTAATGAAAATCATTCAGGGACATGTGTGCATCGGAAACAAAGGCTCGGGTCTAAGTTGTGGGACAAGAACACAAAAAAAAGGAAAAAAAAAGAGTGACGCTTGTCAAATTCCAACATCCTAGAAGCCCAGGATTGCATGAGAAAGGAAAAAAAAAAGAAAAAGAAAAAGAATACAAAAACGAGAATAAAAAGGAAAGAGATAGGGCAAAGAAAAATAGTGAAAGTATGAGCCAAGTAACCTTTAGAGACCTCATTTGGGATGTGTTTAGGAGACATGCTCGGCAAGTAGGATATACTCCATTTTAGATCGCGGGAAACAATGGAAATCCCATTGATGAGCTTTCGCTTGAATGATGGAGAAGATAGGTATATCAAACCCGATTTCATTCGCAGCGACTCTAACCCATACAACCAATCCACTCAAAACCCCCCATTTGTTCTCCGACTATATCTTATCACCCCTGGATAGTTTTATAGCTGCACACTTACTCGAGGACGAGCAAACCTCAAGTCTGGGGGGATTTGATCACACGGATTTTTCACTCGTTTTCTAACGTCACACACTTTGATTTTTCTCATATCTTAGGCATAATAGGACGTGAGATGGTCATGGGTAGGATTCTTTCCTCCATTTTCCTTGCAGGATGATCGAACGAGGATATTTGCGCACGAGGCACGGAAAAGGAGCGGAATCGAGAGGTCCCGGAAAGCTCAGAGAAAATGAGCGGCCCGCCCGTTATACCAGGCGGTCGCTCGCTGTGATAGCCAAACA
>NW_010970214.1:228427-238129 GCF_000463585.1 Tarenaya hassleriana | reverse complement strand
CCCATGTCGAGATAGAGTTTGGCTCAAGAGTGTAGAGCCAATCTCTAGCTCTCTCCGTAAGCGAGTAGGGGAAAGTTTCAAGAAACACATCTTCAAGAGTAATCCTCGGTCCCTTCTTGATTGCCTTACAGTTCATCTTGAAGTTCGTAAGGTGAGCATGACATGCTCGGCAAGTAGGATATACTCCATTTTAGATCGCGGGAAACAATGGAAATCCCATTGATGAGCTTTCGCTTGAATGATGGAGAAGATAGGTATATCAAACCCGATTTCATTCGCAGCGACTCTAACCCATACAACCAATCCACTCAAAACCCCCCATTTGTTCTCCGACTATATCTTATCACCCCTGGATAGTTTTATAGCTGCACACTTACTCGAGGACGAGCAAACCTCAAGTCTGGGGGGATTTGATCACACGGATTTTTCACTCGTTTTCTAACGTCACACACTTTGATTTTTCTCATATCTTAGGCATAATAGGACGTGAGATGGTCATGGGTAGGATTCTTTCCTCCATTTTCCTTGCAGGATGATCGAACGAGGATATTTGCGCACGAGGCACGGAAAAGGAGCGGAATCGAGAAGTCCTGGAAAGCTCAGAGAAAAGAGCGGCCCGCTCGTTATACCAGGCGGTCGCTCGCTGTGATAGCCAAACAATTGGACGGTCACTCGCGGAATCAAGTGGTCGCTCTGTGCTAATACAGAGAACGAGCGGTCGCTCGTTACACAAGGCGGTCCCCTCGAGTTGCAAAGAAGAACGAGCGGTCGCTCGTAAATATGAGCGGTCGCTCATCAATGGGATTTCCATTGTTTCCCGCGATCTAAAATGGAGTATATCCTACTTGCCGAGCATGTCTCCTAAACACATCCCAAATGAGGTCTCTAAAGGTTACTTGGCTCATACTTTCACTATTTTTCTTTGCCCTATCTCTTTCCTTTTTATTCTCGTTTTTGTATTCTTTTTCTTTTTCTTTTTTTTTTCCTTTCTCATGCAATCCTGGGCTTCTAGGATGTTGGAATTTGACAAGCGTCACTCTTTTTTTTTCCTTTTTTTTGTGTTCTTGTTCTTGAGGGATCCCGAACCTACAACGTTTCAAACCATCGTCTAGAAACCGTTAATTTTATTTGTTTTCTTGTATTCCGACACTTGCCACAAACCACATCTTTATTGGACCACATAATCTAGCTTAGAGATAGACTAATACGTCCTAGTCCTCGTGTTCGACCCTGGTACGACAACTACCGTATACTTGCGGATAGTGGTACGAATCGGGTACTAAATATAAGACTCGGTGCGTACGCATGAGTCTTGTTCCTAGAGTTAACTATTCCCTGTGTTCGACCCTGGTACTATAGTTGATCCGTATCCTTGTGGTATTCGTTGTATCTAGGTTTTTATCACTTGAGCATTATTTCTATACCAAGATATGCATTATCAGCTCACTGGATTGCGGTCAAAAACATCCTCGAGTACTTGAGAAGGATTAAGGATTTGTTCTTGGTGTATGGCAGATTGGAAGACGAGCTCGTTATAAGGGGTTATACAGATGCTAGTTTCCATACCGACAGAGATGACATCAGATCGCAGTCAGGTTATGTTTTCTGCCTGAACGGTGGGGCTATCAGTTGGAAGAGTTCCAAACAGCCAACCGTGGCAGATTCAACTATAGAAGCCGAGTACATAGGTTATGTTTTCTGCCTGAACGGTGGGGCTATCAGTTGGAAGAGTTCCAAACAGCCAACCGTGGCAGATTCAACTACAGAAGCCGAGTACATAGCAACATCGGATGCAGCTAAGGAAGCTGTTTGGATCAAGAAATTCGCGGGAGACCTGTGATGGGTTTTCTGGGATCTCTAGAGCGAATCCTATTCCTAAGAGATCGATTCTAGGGTTTGTGCAGCGGAAGTAAAACAAAAATTTATAGAACTCTAGAACCATGCTGCTATTGAATCGTAAAACGTTAGAACGCTTACCTCAATTGACCCGGGGCCTGTATCAATCGAAGAACACGTCTGATCACGAAAGGCAGGAAGAATACCTCGCCCTCTACACGTATCCACGCCACGGGATGGATTCCAACGATTGAAACTTGTTTGCTAGGACTCGAATCTGCTATTCGTTTTTTCGTTTTGAGAAAACGGGACTTAGAATTCCTTGAGCTCTTTGGATCTGACCAAAAGCACTTTCAATTCTGTCAAAAGTCGGCACTTAAGTCTCTTCCACGATTAGGGTTTTAATATCCTTCTTATAAGGTGATTTAACCCTAATTCGGTCTAATTTTCGAAAAACCCGAAATCCGGAACGGACGGTCCAGAAATACACGTGGATCGTCCGTTCCAACAAGCCAAAACGGACGGTCTGCTCACGTGGACCATCCGTTCCAGGCAAGCCAGAACGGACGGTCTGTTATCAACGCGGACCGTCCGTTCCAACACTTAGAACGGACGGTCTGCGACTATTCGCGGACCGTCGGGTCTGGAACTGGCGGACCGTCTGTTCCGGACTTCTGGTCCGTCCGTTCCAGACCCTTCTGTCTTGGTTTTTCGGTCGTTTTCTCGTGCGTTTCATCCTTCCCTGCGTGTATGACCCTGTAGGCTCATTCGATATAGCAGTATAATCCGAAATCTCTTTCCGGATATACAAGTCATAGGCGGTCTCTAGCAAGACATTATGACTACCTATCTCGAATAGAGTTTGTTCGTGATCTTACAAACGCCTGTGATGATTCCGGTTCATGATCCTTTTGTATCGCGATATCATATGTCGAACATAAGGCATGGACAAGCCACCTTATCTGATTCGACTGCTTTCTCGTTCACTGAGTTTGACTATCTGAAATAGACGACGTTCGTCTATAGTGCGGCCACACATTTCTACAGTCTTGCTCACAGGGGCCAGCGATATCTCTCTCTTTTACGAGAGGTACAAATCCCATCTTGACTATCTACAATCCAGTACAAGATTCGTTTCGTACCTGATACACGCCTTTATAGTCCTCCTGTTACGCAGGACGTTTGACGTATTCAAAGCACGCAACTCCTCATGTTGGATTCCGTAGATATCTCAGGTCTTAGGATCCAATTATGGAACCTCCATATGAGATTCAAGTCATACGCTAGTCCATGTGACAATCTCATGCTGGTTAATCCAGTATTCCGTTCTCCAACGAATACCTATGATCGTGATCGTATCCAATACCTATGATCATCTATATGATCATCAATCACACATCATACTAGTCTTATTATGTCATCATTCCCATAATGACCCAAGACTAGGGAGTTCACTATAATTCATAATGATACATGACCCTCATGCTTCTACGAAGGGAGAGGCTTCATCAACGGATCGGCAATGTTGTAATCTGTCGACACTCTGCAAATGTGCACGTCTCCTCTGTCTATGATCTCCCTGATAAGGTGAAATCGTCTGAGTATGTGTTTGGATCGTTGATGGGATCTGGGTTCTTTCGCTTGTGCGATCGCTCCATTGTTGTCACAATACAGAGCAATGGGGCTATCAGCACTAGGAATGACACCCAAGTCACCAACAAACTTTCTGATCCAAACAGCTTCCTTTGCTGCGTTCGACGCTGCAATATACTCAGCTTCTGTAGTAGAATCTGCAACGGTAGCTTGCTTGGAACTCTTCCAGCTAACAGCGCCTCCGTTCAAGCAGAAAACATAGCCAGACTGCGATCTGTAGTCATCCGGGTCTGACTGGAAGTTAGCATCAGTGTAACCTTTTACAGCGAGCTCGTCTTCCGACCCACCGTACACCAAGACCACATCCTTAGTCCTTCTTAAGTACTTGAGGATGTTCTTGACGGCGATCCAGTGCGACTCACCTGGATCTGACTGGTATCTACTCGTAATGCTCAACGCGTAGGATACATCCGGTCAAGTGCAAAGCATGGCATACATGATGGATCCAATTGCCGAAGCATATGGAATCCGATCCATGCGTTCTCGCTCATCAGGTGTCGTAGGACACTGACTCTTGTAGAGAACTGTGCCACTCATCGATAAGGTTCCTTTCTTGGAATCTTGCATCTTGAACCGTTTCAAGACCTTATCGATGTAAGTACTCTAACACAATCCTAGAAGACGCCTCGATCTATCTCTATAGATCTTGATGTCTAAAATATAGGCCGCTTCTCCTAGGTCCTTCATAGAAAACTGCGTTCCTAGCCAAGACTTAACGTCTTGCAGGGTAGGAACGTCATTCCCTATAAGGAGAATGTCATCCACGTACAGTACTAGAAATACAACTGTGCTCCCACTAGCCTTCTTGTAAACACATGGCTCCCACCAAACCTTTTGATTTTCTCATCAAAGCGAAGGTTCCAGCTCCTCGAAGCCTGCTTCAGTCCGTAAATAGACCTCTGAAGCTTGCACACCATCCTCGGGTTCCTCGGATCGACAAAACCTTCGGGTTGTGTCATGTACACATCCTCGGTCAAGTTCCCGTTAAGAAACATGGTCTTAACATCCATTTGTCATATCTCATAGTCGTAATATGCGGCTATGGCAAGTAGGATCCTGATGGACTTCAGCATAACTACAGGGAAAAGGTGTCATCATAGTCAATACCATGAATTTGACGGAATCCTTTCGCCACAAGTCGTGACTTATACGTGTGCACGTTGCCATCCATGTCGGTCTTCTTCTTGAAGATCCACTTGCATCCGATGGGTTTTATGTTGGGTTTCCTGGGATCTCATGAGCGAATCCTATTCCTAAGAGATCGATTCTAGGGTTTGCGCAGCGGATGTAAAACAAAAATTATAGAACCCTAGAACCATGCTGCTATTGAAATCGTAGAAACGTTAGAACGCTTACCTCAATCGATCTGGGGCCTGTATCAATCGAAGAACACGTCTGATCACGAAAGGGAGGAAGAATACCTCGCCCTCTACACGTATCCACACGTCGGGATGGATTCCAACACCTTGGAACTTGTCTGCTAGGACTAGAGATCTCGATCTCTCTTGTGTGCAAGGTTTTTGGAGGCTTAGGGTTTTATTTTTCTTCTTTTTTCTTCTTTTTTTTTTTCTCTTTTTTTTTTCTCCTCTTTTTTTTTTTCTCTTCTTAAAACTCTAGAAGACATTCTCCTTATATAGACTTTCCAAAATTCTAATTTGACAAGGAATAGATTACTAGGAATCCTAATCTAATTAGGTTTCCTAAACCTATTAGAATTCTAATCTCATTAGGTTTCCTAGATGTAATAGAATTCTAATCTCATTAGGATTCCTATACATAATAGGATTCGTAATCCCATTAGGATTCCTATACATAATAGGATTCCTAATCCCATTAGGATTCCTATTCCAATTAGGAATCTCAATCCAATTAGGATTCCTAATCGGGATAATTTAGCACACGTACTTGTCCATCCCTATTGTGTGTGACCCTGTAGGCTCATCCGGAATAGCAGTAAAACGCAGAATCTCCATTCCGGTAATACAAGTCATAGGCGGTCTCTAGCAAGACACTATGACTACCTATCTCGAATAGAGTTTGTTTGTGATCATACGAAAGCCAGTGATGATTCCGACTGATGATCCTTTTGTATCGCGATATCATATGTCGAACATAAGGCATGGACAAACCACCTTATCTGATTCGACTGCTTTCTCGTTCACTGAGTTCGACTGTCTGAAATAGACGACGTTCGTCTATAGTGCGGCCACACATTTCTACAGTCTTGCTCACACGAGGGGCCCAACGATATCTCTCTCTTTTACGAGAGGTACAAATCCCGTCTTGACTATCTACAATCCAGTACATGATTCATTTCGTACCTGATACACGCCTTTATAGTCCTCCTGTTACGCAGGACGTTTGACGTAATCAAAGCACGCAACTCCTCATGTTGGATTCTGTAGATATCTCAGGTCTTAGGATCCAATCATGGAATCGTCGTATGAGATTCAAGTCATGACGCTAGTCCATGTGACAATCTCATGCGGGTCAGTCCAGTATTCCGTTCTGCAACGAATACCTATGATTGTGATCGTATCCAATACCTATGATCATCTATGTGATCATCAATCACACATCATACTAGTCTTATTATGTCGTTATTCCCATAACGACACAAGACTAGGGAGTTTAGTATCATTCATAATGATACATGGATTTCATAACAGATCTAGCATGCAAGAACATGTAATGAATAAAATACTCTCATAAAACACATAGAAAGTATCAATACATCGAATGTATCTGAACAAAGCTCATAATCAGTACATCATAGAGCACTAAACCAACAATCTCCCACTTGCTCTAATCATGAACTGCTAAACATCTAATGCCCATATCCCTAACATGACCCTCATGCTTCGACGAAATGAGAGGCTTCGTCAATGGATCGGCAATGTTGTCATCTGTCGACACTCTGCAAATGTGCACGTCTCCTCTGTCTATAATCTCCCTGATAAGGTGAAATCGTCTGAGTATGTGCTTGGATCGTTGATGGGATCTGGGTTCTTTCGCTTGTGCGATCGCTCCATTGTTGTCACAATACAGAGCAATGGAGCTATCAGCACTCGGAATGACACCCAAATCACCAACAAACTTTCTGATCCAAACAGCTTCCTTTGCTGCGTCCGACGCTGCAATATACTCAGCTTCTGTAGTAGAATCTGCAACGGTCGCCTGCTTGGAACTCTTCCAGCTAACAGCACCTCCGTTCAAGCAGAAAACATAGCCAGACTGCGATCGGTAGTCATCCGGGTCTGACTGGAAACTAGCATCGGTGTAACCTCTTACAGCGAGCTCGTCTTCCGACCCACCGTATACCAAGAATACATCTTTAGTCCTTCTCAAGTACTTTAGGATGTTCTTGACGGCGATCCAGTGCGACTCACCTGGATCTGACTGGTATCTACTCGTAATGCTCAATGCGTAGGATACATCCGGTCGAGTACAAGGCATGGCATACATGATGGATCCAATTGCCGAAGCATATGGAATCCGGTCCATGCGTTCTCGCTCATCAGGTGTCGTAGGACACTGACTCCTGCAGAGAACTGTGCCACTGCTCATCGGTAAGGTTCCTTTCTTGGAATCTTGCATCTTGAACCGTTTCAAGACCTTATCGATGTAAGTACTCTGACACAATCCTAGAAGACGCCTCGATCTATCTCTATAGATCTTGATGCCTAGAATATAGGCCGCTTCTCCTAGGTCCTTCATAGAAAACTGCGTTCCTAGCCAAGACTTAACATCTTGCAAGGTAGGAACGTCATTCCCTATAAGGAGAATGTCATCCACGTACAACACCAGAAAAACTACTGTGCTCCCACTAACCTTCTTGTAAACACATGGCTCGTCTTCGTTCTGTGAGAAACCAAACCTTTTGATTGTCTCATCAAAGCGAAGGTTCCAGCTCCTCGAAGCCTGCTTCAGTCCATAAATGGACCTCTGAAGCTTGCACACCATCCTCGGGTTCCTTGGATCGACAAAACCTTCGGGTTGTGTCATGTACACATCCTCGGACAAGTTCCCGTTAAGGAACGCGGTCTTGACATCCATTTGCCATATCTCATAGTCATAATATGCGGCTATGGCAAGTAGGATCCTGATGGACTTCAGCATAACTACGGGCGAAAAGGTCTCATCATAGTCAATACCATGAATTTGACGGAATCCTTTCGCCACAAGTCGTGCCTTATACGTGTGCACATTGCCATCCATGTCGGTCTTCTTCTTGAAGATCCACTTGCATCCGATGGGTTTTATCCCTTCAGATGCATCAACCAGAGTCCATACTTGGTTGTCTGACATGGATTGCATCTCGGACTTCATAGCCTCGCGCCATTTTTCGGAATCCAGACTTGCCATAGCCTCTGGGTATGTAGTAGGCTCATCATGTTCCAATAACATGAGCTCCTCATTCCCAGTCACGAGAAATCCGTATCTCACAGGCTCTTGGCGAATCCTGCCTGATCTCCGAGGTTTACTCGTTGAAGGTTGAGTCACAACCGACAGTGAAACAGGTTGAATTTCTTCAACTTGTTCACTCGGCTCAGCGTCTACTTGCTGCTCTCGAACTTCCTCAAGTTCGACCCTACTCCCACTGACTCTTTTGGAGACGAACTCTCGCTCCATAAAAGTCGCATTCCTGGCAATGAACACTTTGTTCTCTGCCGGAATGTAGAAGTAGTAACCCTTAGTTTCCTTAGGGTAGCCTACAAATAAACACTTATCAGATTTGGAGGATAACTTATCAGCCATCTGACGCTTCACGTAAGCGTCGCAACCCCAAATTCGGACAAACGACAACGCGGGACGCTTCCCCGTCCATATCTCATATGGCGTCGTGGTCTCTAAAGCGTAGCCCCAAAAGGACTTCGGAAGATCTGTCTGACTCATCATCGACCGAACCATGTCTAACAGTGTTCGGTTCCTCCGTTCAGACACGCCATTCCACTGTGGTGTTCCAGGAGGAGTTAATTGTGATACAATACCACAATCAACCAGATAGTTAGTGAACTCTTGGCTCATATACTCGCCACCACGATCCGATCGAAGTATCTTGATCGTCTTGTGAAGCTGGTTCTGTACTTCGTTTCTGAAAGCCTTGAACATTTCAAGTGTTTCATACTGATGTCTCATCAAATAGACATAACCGTATCGACTGATATCATCACTGAACGTAACGAAATACAGATAACCTCCTCTACCTGGACAGCTCATTGGTCCGCATACATCACTATTTATCAGATCCAATAACTCTATCGCTCTCTGTCCTTTCCCCTTGAAAGGATGCTTTGTCATCTTGCTCATCAAACAAGACTCGCAAGATTCAAGAGACTCAAAGTCAAATGAATCCAGAGGACCTTCAGAATGAAGCTTCTGAATGCGCTTCTCGTTTATATGGCCTAGACGACAATGCCAGAGGAAGGTCGGGTTTAAGTCGTTCGGCTTAAACCGTTTAGTACTCACGTTATAGATGGATGATATTGAGTTCGAAGGCTGATCATTCAAGACGTATAAACCATTCACTAGATAACCATTACCATAGTAAACATCGTCTCGATAAATCATCAAACTCGAGATCTCAATCACAAATCGAAAACCATCCAAATCCAGACATGAAATAGAAATAATGTTTCTCCTAATCGCATGCACATAGTAACAATTACTAAGTTCTAAAACAAGTCCAGAGGGCAGATGCAAATCATAAACATCAACACACAATGCAACAACTCTTGCTCCATTTCCGACGCGTAGATCCGCTTCTCCCTTAGATAGCATCCTACTTCTTCTGAGTCCCTGCACATTTCCACAAATGTGTGAGGCACTTCCGGTATCTAATACCCACGAAGACATAGTACAGATGTTAGCCTCTATAACGTGGATACCTGAGGCAGAAGCTTCATCAAGCTTCTTGTCCTTCAGATCCTCCAAGTAAAGGTGACAATTACGCTTCCAGTTTCCAGACACTCCGCAGTAATGACAGTCACCCTTATCGGGCTTAGGCTTGGGCGTAGAGGCAACTTTTGCCTTTTTCACCGCCTTCTTTTTGGCTTTACCCCGCCGCTTCTTGCTGGAGTTATTCTCAACAGCAAGCACAGTCTTGGGCACCACGATATCCTGCTCAGCCGATTTCAGCATCCCATGCAGTTCGGCTAAACTCTTAATCATCCCATGCATATGATACTGCATCACGAACTGATTATAGTCCTC
>NW_010970214.1:225844-228239 GCF_000463585.1 Tarenaya hassleriana | reverse complement strand
TCCCCTCAAACTGCCTCTGCAGATTCGGGGCCATGCTTCCCAACATGAGACAGGAGATCTCATTGTCGTCAGTCTGATGCTTCAACCAAGCATCCCTAACGGCTCTCGTGGCATTGGCCGCAGGCTCTGGTGGTAGAGCCTCTTCCAGGACGTACGACTACTTATCGTGCTTGAGAACAATTCTCAAGTTACGATACCAGTCCAAGAAGTTTATCCCAGTCAATTTATCCTTCTCAAGGATAGATCGCATCGTCAAACTCCTTTTTTTTTTCTTTTCTCTTTTTTATTTTCTTCTGTATTTTTTTTCTTTTTATACGATGTCCGACCCACAACTTAGACCCGAACCATCTATCGATGCTTTATTTTCCCAAGGCATTTGTTGAACTAGATTTCATCGATCTACAAGACTCGGAAAAGGTTCTACAAGAAATATATAACCTGGATATAGTCGTTTCGACTCCTTAGGTTCCAAACAACAATCGCATCACCAATCAATGACAATATGATGCATATACAAGCTATATTCCCATAAAGAAAAATAACCCTACAATAATTCTCTATATGGGACTAAGATCCGTATTTCACATAAGAATGAGTTGTTACACTCAGCCTTACGCTACTTAGGTAGACATCTAATGTCAATCATATCTAATGTGACTCTTAGATCTTTTATGAGACTATGATATCGAATATCATTGCATACTCGCTTCATCTGTACCATTAAGTCTCAAGTCAAACTTGACAACTTAACCTAAGGTAAACCATATTCCAGCTGTGGGAACCACGATTTCCCACCCTGCCTCACAAAGATAATCCGGCATGCTCAGCTTTGGCATGACCCATGTTACGGACGATCGATGCCTTGGCAGGCGCTCTAGTAATGGAAGGTACACGCTTAGCATTACTTAAATAAAGGATTTTCGAAACCACACTTAGATCAAGCATCTACTTTCAAGCTATGAGAATCACCATTTCTCCATCTTGCCTCACCAAGATAATATGGCACACCCACCTTTGGCATGGCCCATGACACGTACGATCGAGGCCTTGACAAGTGCTTTACTCGTAGAGCTCCTAGATCTAACCGGTTTCTGTGCAACGATTGTACATAATCCGAATAGACTATCCATTCGATTATGTAATCCCAATCCATAAGCTCCCACTCAATCAAGCATATCTAACATCTTGATTAAGTTATATGCATTCATTCACTATGGATCATCCAAATGAACGAATCATGCTATTCTGAATCACAGTTAACCGGTTTAAGCAACGATTGCTCAAATCAGATCCCGAAACAAAAAACCAAATTTTGGTGGAGCCTCGGGACCCAGACCGATCGGTCTAGGCCTAGACCAATCGGTCTACACGGCTCGGTCTCCAGGTCAAATTCGGTCCTTTCGGTCCGGAATGGTCCAGACTGATCGGTCTTAGTCTTGACCGATCGGTCAACGCATGCAGACCGTTCAGTCCGGACCTATCGGTCCAACCGACTTGCGAAACCCTGGACCTATCGGTCCAGAGGACCAGACCGATCGGTCCAGGCAAAAACGTGATCAGATCTTGTTTTCGTTGTTTCTACCCCGTTTCAGACCCGAATTCGACTATGTTTTCGCCTGCGAACTCAGAATTTGAAGTTCTTGCACACTATGCAACAATGAACAGAAAATCTGCTCTAGATCCACAATCAAATCATGCATAGCATCAAAGCAAACTCGGATTCAAACAATTCAAATCCTATAACGTGCGTGATCGGGTTCTAACAAAATCATGCAGAGAAACCAGACTCTGATACCACTGTTGGTTTTTCCTGCGATCTCGAGAGCGAATCTTGTTGGATTTCCTGGGATCTCATGAGTGAATCTAATTCCTAAGAGATCGATTCTAGGGTTGTGCAGCGGAAGTAAAACAAAAATTTTATAGAACCCTAGAACCATGCTGCTATTGAAACGTAGAAACGTTAGAACGCTTACCTCAATCGATCCGGGGCCTGTATTAATCGAAGAACACGTTTGATCACGAAAGGCAGGAAGAATACCTCGCCCTCTACACGTATCCACACCTCGGGATGGATTCCAACGATTGGAACTTGTCTGCTAGGACTCGAATCTCTATTCGGTTGTTCGCACTTCGAGAAAATGAGACTTGGAACATGTTGAGCTTTTTGGATCTCACCAAAAACTCTCTAAGAACTGCCAAAGTCGGCTGCCCAAAGTCTCCCCCGTCATTAGAGGTTTTAATCTCCTTCTTATAAAGTGATTTTCCCTAATTTCGGTTCAATTACGAAAATACCCCGAGCCCAGAACGGACGGTCCAGAAATGCACGTAGACCGTCCGTTCCAGCAAGCAGAACGGACGGTCTGCGTTAGTGGACTGTCCGTTCCAGACCTTCTGG
>NW_010970214.1:221554-222338 GCF_000463585.1 Tarenaya hassleriana | reverse complement strand
GGCGGACCGGGATCTGGAAAATTTCCAAATATTCGTTTTTAGGGTTTTCTAATCTTATTTTAAGTTTAGGGTTTCGTCTAAACTTAAAGAGAGCCGACCAAAAACTCAGAGAAATACCCTAGAACTCTAGAGAAGCTGTTCTCTTGGATTTCTATTGTCCCGGGATTGGATCTCGTCTCTTGAGTTACCCTTTTCTTCACTAATCCTAGCAGATTCGTTCCAAATCGTTTGGAATCCTTTCCGTCGGTGTGGATACGTGTAGAGGAGCTGTACTTTCAGCTCTTGGTGATTTAGAACAGGCCCCGGATCGAAATAAACTTCAAGTCTCATCGAGAACGAGGTAAGTAACGATTTCCTCGGTGATATACACGATCTTTCGGGTTCTGCGAGTTTGGTTGCGTGTGACGTTTGACTAGGTTTAGATTTTTCTTCCGCTGCATGAAACCTAGTAAACCAAACCCTAGATCGATATGATCGCATACTAGGAACCCGTAGATAACCCCAACAGTGGTATCAGAGCCTGGTTCTCTGTATATTGCCGTGCCTGTTGCATGATTGCATGATTTAATCGTTAAATTGCATGTACTCATTGAATCTATGCATGTTTAATGATATTTGTGATTGTTGAATGATGCATGGATGGTATGGTCTGGGACGGGTTAACGGTGCGTCGAAACCAGGACAAAACCCTAATTTTCGAAGACCGAAAAATCTGTTCCGAATCTGATTTGTCCGCGGTCAGCCGGACCAAGAGTTGGTCAGCCGGACCAGCAGACAGATCAGA
>NW_010970214.1:207545-221125 GCF_000463585.1 Tarenaya hassleriana | reverse complement strand
GGACCAGAGAAGCTGACCAAGGTCAGTCCGGCGGACCAGATTCTGGTCAGCTCCGGACTGGACCTCAGACACTTCTCAAGTCCGAAATTTTGTCCTCTTCCTCATGATTAATCTCAAGCTATTACCGCTCATTAGTAGAGCAATTGTCAAGGCCTCGATCGTCATGGTTACGGGTCATGCCCTAGCTGAGCGTGCCTGATTATCTTGGTGAGGCAGTATGGAGAAATCGTGATTCTCATAGCTCGAATATGGTTGAGTTTGAATTGGGTTATCAAGTCGGACTTGGACCTGATGGTAAGGATGGGATGAGGAACATGCAGTGATAGTGTATCACTATCCCATACACATCTAGGAATCACATGGGATGTGATTGACAATGTGTTGTCTACCTAAATAGCATTTTTTTGAGCGTCATGCCCTAGCTGACTCAAAAGCATGTGAAATATGGATCCTAGCTCACTTAGAAACTCATTGAGGGTGTTTTTCTTAGTGGGAGCCTGTCATATTGCATCTATTATCTGTGTTAGCATGTGTACTAAGCGACTTGCATGTTTTTCTGTCTGTTTGTCTGTCTTTTTCTGTAGAACATATCTGTTTTATCTCACCATGCGATCTATCCTTATGAAGGATAAGCCTCTGACCACGGCTTCTAGATCGATCATTGATGCTTATTGGAAGCATGAGGATGATGATCTGGACGTGTCCAGCTTGATGCTTGGAAAGATGTCTTCGGAATTGCGTAAGCATTTAGAGGACATGGACAATTCTTTGATAGTTGATCAGTTGAATGTGTCATTCCAAGAGAAAGCTGGGAGCCGAGGGAAGAATGATATGGTGGTTGTTGGAAAGAGTTCCACCAAAAGGAAACGTTCCAAGGGCAAGGGCAAGAGGAAAGTGGCAAGCGTTGTCATTGAACCTAAGCCTGAGTCCAAGAAGGAAGAGTGTTATTTCTGTCATGCCATCGGACATTGGTATAGAAATTGCAGACTCTACCTGGAAGATCAGAGGAAGAAGAAGCTTACAGAAGCTTCGACTTCTGGTATCTTCGTTATAGAGGCAAACTTGTTTACTTCTACATCATGGGTATTAGATACCAGATGTGCCTCACACATTTGTGAAAATGTGCAAGGACTTCGAGGAAGTAGACAATTGGCGAAGGGAGAAGTAGATCTCCGCGTCGGGACTGGAGCAAGAGTTGTTGCATTAACCGTCGGGACTTACGATCTCACTTTACCTTCTGGCCTTGTATTGGAGTTGCATGATTGTTATTTTGAACCTGCCATCAGCAGGACGTGCTGGAACGGACGGTCCACGTGCATTTCTGGACCGTCCGTTCCAGGCTTCGGGTTTTTCCAAAATTAAACCGAGATTAGGGTTAAATAGCTTTATAAGAAGGAGAAAAAACCCTAATTAAGGTGAGCCGACTTCAGAACACTTCTGAGAGACTTTTGGTGAGATCCAAGAGGAGGAGAGTGTCGTCGAAGTCCGTTTTCTCGAAGCATATAACCGAATAGCAGATTCGGGTCCTAGCATACAAGTTCCAACCGTTGGAATCCATCCCGAGGTTTGGATACGTGTAGAGGGAGAGGTAATCTTCCTCCCTTTCGTGATCAGACGTGTTCTTCGATTGATACAGGCCCCAGATCGATTGAGGCAAGCGTTCTAGCATTTCTACGATTCATAGAAGCATGGTTCTAGGGTTTATTAAATTTTTGTTTTACATCCGCTGCGCAAACCCTAGAATCGATCTCTTAGGAATAGGATTCGCTCATGAGATCCCAGGAAATCCAACATCCGCCGGCCATCCATCGAGCTCGGTTGGTCTGGCTCTTCCCCTTGGTTTGTCCGAGGTTCCTTCCCTTCGATTTCCATCTCCATTCTTCTCAAACGTTCCAAATTCGAGAGCCACTTTTCGTGAGCCGGTGATTGGAATCGTTTCACCGCAAAGCCACTTCGATTACCCTTGTTCTTCCACGAATTCGAGAGCCACGCTCGTGAGCCGGTGATTGCGGTTGAACTCCCCTTGCCCATCCTCCTCGTGCGTACATCATTTTGGTATCAGAGCTTGCTCGAGCCATAGGACGTTCCCCGGGTGAGATCTATCCTTGTTATTGTTTTTCGTTTCATTTCGATTTCATTTAAATATCAAAACCGAAAATTGTTTCAAAACGAATTGTCGATACTTCTGATTTCGTGTGTTGTTGTATCAGGTTTTAACTGAGAGTTTGAGCGAGGATTCACGAGTCCAAAACCCTCACAACCCCACGGTGAATTCGCTCCTTGATTCTTGATCGATTGCACGTTGTGATTGTTGAATCGTTATTGTATACGTGTCTATTCGTCTTCCGATATTTTCAGATTGTGTGTGCTGGTTGTGTGAGTCGTGTCCGTGATTTTCCTGTACGTTCGTGTGTGATTTTTCTGAGTAAACGTGTGTTGAATCGCGTTAGTTCATTCGCTTGTCTAACCGTTATCGATTGCCTCGCACATTGCTACGAAATTCTGCATGCACGTTGTATTGTCGTGTTAGTACGTTTCATGTTTGCACGTTGATTATTGATCATTGAGTGATTGCATGTGCGTGTTTGATTTGTGAACATCGTGTAATTCTGTTGGTTAGCACGTTGATCGCATCCTCATTTGCACGATTAATACATTACTTGCATATTGCAAGACTTGAGCGAAATATAAACAAGAGTGCTCACGATGCTTCCAATGAGGGATTGGAGATAGGGTCGTCTAGCAACCAAGAGATTTTCCGAGCCCTACAACAAATGATGGAGCATATTTCTAGGTTAGAAGAGTCTAGACTGGAAACCCAAACCATTAGAGAGACGGAACCTAGAAATCGAGCCCCGATAGATCAACCTAGACCTCGGCCACTGCCCTCAACCGAAACTCTTAGTGATGATGAGAGTGATATCGCTCCTAGAGTCCGAGCCCGAGATAGGGAGGATGAGAGAAACCCCGAGCGTCCGGGCAACCATAGATAAAGACCTAACGACTGACCTAGACCACGTGAGAGAGTCATATACGAGGAGGAGTCGGACTATGACGAGAGACCGCGAGCGAGAGGTCATAGAGCTAGAGGTAGGGTCGATGACAAAGAGCCAGACCGTGAGGAGATACCGAGGCAGAGAGTGAACCCTAGACTGAGAGATAGACCTCGTAGGTGGGCAGACGATCTCGAGGAAGAAGAAGAACTAAGACATCGACAGCCTAGAGGGCCTAGTAACGACCTTAAGCTTAAACCACCACTATTCGTAGGGAAGGTAGATCCCGAAGAATACCTAGATTGGGAGCGCCGTATGGATAACATCTTCGAATGTTATGCATAGTTATTGGACCTGATACATAGTGATGTATGCGGACCAATGAGCTGTCCAGCTAGAGGAGGTTATCTGTATTTCGTTACGTTCACTGATGATTTCAGTCGATACGGTTATGTCTATTTGATGAGACATAAGTCTGAAACACTTGAAATGTTCAAGGCTTTCAGAAACGAAGTACAGAACCAGATTGGCAAGACGATCAAGACACTTCGATCTGATCGTGGTGACGAGTATATGAGCCAAGAGTTCTCTGACTATCTGGTTGATTGTGGTATTGTGTCACAATTAACTCCTCCTGGAACGCCACAGTGGAATGGCGAGTCTGAACGGAGGAACCGAACACTGTTAGACATGGTTCGGTCAATGATGAGTCAGACAGATCTTCGAGACCGCTGCGTACCTGCTGAATAGGAGTCCAACGAAGTCGGCTGAAACGACGCCATATGAGATATGGACGGGGAAGCGTCCCGCGTTGTCGTTTGTCAAAATTTGGGGTTTCGACGCTTTCGTGAAGCGTCGAATGACTAATAAGTTATCCTCCAAGTCTGATAAATGTTTACTTGTAGGCTACCCTAAGGAAACAAAGGGTTACTACTTCCATATTCCGGCAGAGAACAAGGTGTTCATTGCTAGGAATGCGACTTTTATGGAGCGAGAGTTCGTCTCCAAAAGAGTCAGTGGGAGTAGGATCGAACTTGAGGAAGTTCGAGAGCAACAAGTAGACGCTGAGCTGAGTGAACAAGTTGAAGACGTTCAACCCTTTTCTGTTTGAACGGAGGCGCTGTTAGCTGGAAGAGTTCCAAGCAGGCGACCGTTGCAGATTCTACTACAGAAGCTGAGTATATTGCAGCGTCGGACGCATCAAAGGAAGCTGTTTGGATCAGGAAGTTTGTTGGTGACTTGGGTGTCATTCCGAGTGCTGATAGCCCCATTGCTCTGTATTGTGACAACAATGGAGCGATCGCACAAGCGAAAGAACCCAGATCCCATCAACGATCCAAACACATACTCAGACGATTTCACCTTATCAGGGAGATTATAGACAGAGGAGACGTGCACATTTGCAGAGTGTCAACAGAGGAGATCATTGCCGATCCGTTGACGAAGCCTCTCCCTTCGTCGAAGCATGAGGGTCATGTTAGGGATATGGGCATTAGATGTTTAGCAGTTCATGATTAGAGCAAGTGGGAGATTGTTGGTTTAGTGCTCTATGATGTACTGATTATGAGCTTTGTTCAGATACATTCGATGTATTGATACTTTCTATGGTTTTATGAGAGTATTTGATTCATTACATGTTCTTGCATACTAGATGTGTTATGAAATCCATGTATCATTATGAATGATACTAAACTCCCTAGTCTTATGTCGTTATGGGAATATCGACATAATAAGACTAGTATGATGTGTGATTGATGATCACATAGATGATCATAGGTATTGGATACGATCACAATCATAGGTATTCGTTGGAGAACGGAATACTGGATTGACCCGCATGAGATTGTCACATGGACTAGCGTCATGACTTGAATCTCATATGACGGTTGCATGATTGGATCCTAAGACCTGAGATATCTACGGGATCCAACATGAGGAGTTGCGTGCTTTGATTACGTCAAACGTCCTGCGTAACAGGAGGACTATAAAGGTGTGTATCAGGTACGAAACGAATCATGTCTTGGATTGTAGATAGTCAAGACGGGATTTGTACCTCTCGTAAAAGAGAGAGATATCGCTGGGCCCCTCGTGTGAGCGAGACTGTAGAAATGTGTGGCCGCACTATAGACGAACGTCGTCTATTTCGGACAGTCGAACTCAGTGAACGAGAAAGCAATCGAATCAGATAAGGTGGCTTGTCCATGCCTTATGTTCGACATATGATATCGCGATACAAAAGGATCATCAGCCGGAATCATCACTGGCGTTCGTAAGATCACGAACAAACTCTATTCGAGAAAGGTAGTCATAGTGTCTTACTAGAGACCGCCTATGACTTGTATATCCGGAATAGAGATTTCGGACGACGGAAGGGGCTGGAACGGACGGACCGAAAGGGCCAGACCCGACGGTCCGCTAGGTCCAGACCCGACGGTCCATAGAAGGCAGACCGTCCGTTCTAGCTCGTTGGAACGGACGGTCCACGTGCATTTCTGGACCGTCCGTTCTGGGCTTCAGATTTTTCGAAAAATAAACCGAAATTAGGGTTAAATCACTTTATAAGAAGGAGATTAAACCCTAATGAAGAGGAGCCGATTTTAGAACACTTTTGACAGACTTTTGGTGAGATCCAAGAGGTTCGAAGTGTGATCGAAGTCCCGTTTTCTCGAAACACAAAACCGAATAACAGATTCGGGTCCTAGCAGACAAGTTCCAATCGTTGGAATCCATCCAGAGGTGTGGATACGTGTAGAGGGCGAGGTATTCTTCCTCTCTTTCGTGATAGAACGAATTGTTCAATTGATACAGGCCCCGGATCGATTGAGGTAAGCGTTCTTACTTTTCTACGATTCATAGAAGCATGGTTCTAGGATTTCATAAAATTTTTGTTTTATATCCGCTGCGCAAACCCTAGAATCTATCTCTTAGGAATAAGATTCGCTCTTGAGATCCCAAGAAACCCAACAAAATCACTTAATAAGAAGGAGGTTAAAACCCTAATGAGGAAAGCCGACTTTGGTGAACTTCTACAGACTTTGGTGAGATCCAAGAGGTTCTAAAAAGTGATATAAGTCTTGTTTTCTCGAAGCAACATACCGAATAGTCTATTCGGGTCCTAGCAGATAAGTTCCAATCGTTGGAGTCCATCCCGAGATGTGGATACCTGTAGAGGGCGAGGTAATCTTCCTGCCTTAAGTGATCGGACAAATTCTTCAGTTGATACAGGTCCCGGATCGATTGAGGTAAGTGTTCTAACGTTTCTACGATTCATACATGCATGGTTCTAGGGTTTCATAAAATTTTTGTTTTACATCCGCTGCGCAAACCCTAGAATCAATCTCTTAGGAATAGAATTCGCTCTAGAGATCCCAGGAAGTCCAACACTTAACATATAGATCATCGGGTTAAGGTTGTATCGTCCTCCAATAGCCTGTATCGTCTCTCCGTTTGGGAAGCAATTTCTCTTGTTGGAGACAATATCAAGGCCCCTGAACGAAAACCACAAACAGAATAATGAAAATAGAGCATACATCTGGTAGCCTGAAGCAAAGATTCCCAAAAAATTATAAACGCGAGTCCCAAAAAGTTTCAATCGTGGCGTTTTGAAAGAGAATTCTAAATCAACACAAACGATCAAAGCTGGATAGAAAGAAAAACAAATAGATCACGATAGACAAAGAGCGTACGAAATTGTGTCCACTCGACATGACCAAAAGCCATTGATCTGTCGGAAATTAAGATCTCCCCCACAAACCCACAATGTTAATCCAATAAAATCCGACACCAAAAACAAGAACATCGGAGTTAGGTTTTCTACGCAAGGAAAGAGGACACTCCCTGGAGTCATGGGCATTCGGATCGGGTTAATCAGGTTCGGATAAAACCGAACCAAATAATCGGTTATCAATTCGGATCGGTTCTTTTAAAAATAATCGATCGGTTACTGTACTCATAACCGATCGGGTCAGTTCGATTTAAGTAAATAACCGATCGGTTTTGGTTAACCGACTAAATCGATTTAAATAAAAAAATAGGGTTTGTTCTTTCTTTAACCTCCTCCCCTATCGAGTGTCGACTCCATCTCCAAATAAGTACATGAAATAAAAAATTATTTTTTCGAGGCATGTGAAACACAATTCACTTAAGTTTGATTTTCATGCTACCTCTAAAGCTTCGAGGCTATTGGAGCACGGTGAACTCTCAGGATACAACGACTGCGTATTCGGAAGAAGCTTTCCAAATACCAAACGAACTCTGAGAGAGATATGAACAAATATATGAATGCTCTTTTCTCTCTCTAGAATGCTTTTTTTTTCTGTGTTGAATGAACTAAGCCAAGACCCCTATTTATAGTAGAGGGGAGAATCTCAAAATAAAATCAATTTGAAATTTCAAATTCAAATTAGATTTTATTTTGATATTATCTCGATCATATTTGATAGATTTTCTGCAGATTTGAATCCGATTTGAATTTCAAAATCAATCAAGAATATTCTGTCAATATTCTGTAGATTTTTATTAAAGTTTCTAGAACTTTCCACGGACCGGGCTTCTCACGGGCTAGGTCCGTTTTGCTTCTATCAAATAAACCCAAATCCAACAATCCTCCACAAGAATCAAAATAGGGCCTTGAGTTAGGTGAACCTAAATGCATCTCATGCAACTAATGCAATGTATGCAAATAATGTGCAATGGAAAATTCGCTCATAAAGAGTAGGGGTGGGCATTCGGTTCGGGTATTTCGGTTATTAACCGAACCGACCAATATATACCCGAACCGAACCGAACCGAATAAAATTAAATAATCGTTTGGTTAAGATTTTTTAAAATCCGAAATAACCGAAACCGAACCGAACCGAACCGATTAAAAATTATTAACCGTTTGCTATAAATTTTTATAAACCGAATTAACCGAACCCGAACCGAACCGAACCGTTTCTATATATCTTCATTTATATATATTTATATACATATATGATTGTTTATATTATTGATTTAATCATTGTTTTTATTATATTTTAAACGTATTTTATCATTGTTATTATTGTTTTTAAAGTCGACTTTATTTATTTAATAGTTTTATATCAAAATATAAATTTAGATATTATTATTTTATATGTTAAAATAATTATGATAATATTTTATATTATATTTTATTTGAATATTTTTAATTATAAATAAATTGATTTTTTAAATATTATAACCGAACCGAACCGAATCTTTATTTGGTTATAGTTTGGTTATAGTTTTAAATAGATAAAACCAAGCCGAAACCGAACCGAACCAAACCGAATAAAATTAATTAGCTGTTTGGTTATAAATTTTAATAACCCGAAATAACCAAACCCGAAATAACCGTAACCGATTAACCCGTAACCGACCGTTCGCCCACCCCTAATAGAGAGTATACGTAAAGATAATTTCACCTTTGAACATTCCGTAGTGAAATACTATCGGATGTACTTGCTAAACAGTGAACGCGATGTCTTGAAGTATTCAGCTTTTGTATACACCAAGACAACAATACTCACGCAGCACCCTCTCTCTCGTTAGTCCATTTGTTGCACCCATTATGGCTCGGGGATAACACCTAGTGGATTTCATCAAGTACTCTAGAAAACTAGTTCTTTTGTCATTCTCATAGAAGCGGCCCACTTCATACTTGATATAGGAGATTTCTCTTTGAGAGTATCTCAATATACTTCACTCTCGTAGGAGATAAGAGAATCTTTAAGAGCATAAACTCAACCTAACCAATTCGTATCACTATTATCATAGGAATGTGAATAGATATCAGTCTCGAGTGATCTCATCGACTCCCCCTACAATTCGGTTGTCCTATTGAACCTAACACTTGGGGTTTGTCATTCTATGGGCTTTAATCCCATTTTCCTCGATAATATTTCTACCTGATCTATGTTAAGGCCTTTGGTCAGAGGATCAGCCAAATTATCTTTCGATCTCACAAAATTAATAGTTATGACTCCATCTGTCAGTAATTTTCTAACGGAGTTATGTCGTATGTGGATGTGTCGCGACATTCCCTTATAAACATGCATTTTTGTCCTTCCTATTGCAGACTGACTATCACAATGTATGCAAATTCCGGCCTTGTGCTATTCATAAGATGCATTAAGCTTTCTATGATTCTGGAATATTTTAATTGTTGAACTCCCTCACCGTGATGTTTTTTCAAATGAGAATTAACATCAATTGGAGTTCTGGCCTCAGAATTTCCATCTTTGTCAAATCTCTCTAAGATTTGTTTTATATAGTGACTTTGGGATAATACATAATTGTCTTGTGTCTTGATAATTCTCATACCAAGTATTACATCTGCTATTCCCAAGTCTTTCATGTCATAGTTATTTGATAATATGGTTTTCGTAGCTTTAATCACCTTGTCACTACTGTCAGTGATGATCATATCATCCACTTAAAGACAGATAATCACAAATTATGTCTTGTTACCTTTGACATATATGCAATTGTCAACCTCGTTGACTCGAAATCCATTTAATAACATTACACTATCAAACTTCGCATGTCATTGTTTAGGAGCTTGTTTAAGTCCATACAAGGATTTCACAAGTTTACACACTTTTTCCTCATGTCCGTACACTCTGCACCCTTCAGATTGAAGCATGTATACTTCTTCCATTGCACCATTTAGAAATGTAGTCTTTACATCCATCTGATGTAATTCTAGATTATGTAAAGCTGCTAGGGCTATAATAAGCCTTATGGATGTTTTCAGAGCGACTGAAGAGTAAACATTCAAAGTAATCGATACCCTCGGTTTGTCTATAGCCTTTAACTACAAGTCTTGCCTTGTATTTTTCAATAGAACCATCCAGTCTCATTTTTCTTTTGAAGACCCACTTATAACCCAATGGTTTGCATCCTTGTGGAAGATCCACTAGTTCCCAAGTGTGATTTTGTCAGATTGACTCAATCTCTCTCTTCACTGCTTCCTTCCAATAAGGAGCTTCGGGAGATGACATAGCCTCTTGATATGTTTGCGGTTCTTTATCCAACATAAACGTTAGATAATCAGAACCAAAAGAAGTTGGTTTCTTTGCCCGCTTCTTCTAGGCTCTTCGTCCTCTTCCTCTAATTGCTTAGAAGATTGTCTTAGGGTTCTTTTCGTCTGTCTTGGATTGAGTAAGGGAAACACATCTTCAAAGAACAAAGCGCCTCTTGATTCAACAATTGTATTCGCATGTATTTCAGAATATTCTTATTTATACATCAAGAATCGGTAAGCACTTGAATTGTGTGCATAACCAATAAACACACAATCTATTGTTTTTGGTCCTAACCTAGTTCGTTTAGGAATAGGGATAAAAACCTTAGCCAGACAACCCCATACTCTCAAGTATTTATAGCTAGGTGTTTTGTCTTTTCACAACTCATAGGATGTTTTGTCGAGCCTTTTATGGGGCACTCTGTTTAATACAAAGTTAGCATAAATCACTGCTTCCCCCACAAGTTTTGAGGAGATCCAGAACTTATTAACATAGCATTCATCATTTTTTTCAGCGTTTTATTTTTGCGTTCAGCAATGTCATTCTGTTCTGGCGTATAAGGAGCTGTAGTTTGATGGATGATACCATGATCTGCGCACAATTCTGCAAAAGGCGACTTATATTCACCTCTTCTATCGCTTCTCAAAGCTTTGATTTTCGTTCCAAGTTGATTTTCAACTTCGTTTTTATAGAGATTAAACATCTCTATTGTCTCATCTTTACTTCTCATTAAGTAGAAATAACAATATCGAGTACAATCATCAATAAAAGTAATGAAGTACTTCTTTCCACCTCTGGTTTGCACTTAATTCAAATTACATACATCTGTATGTATTAATTCCAAAGGTTCAGTATTTCGTTCAATATTTTTAAACGAAGACTTAGCAAATTCCCCTTCAACGTAGACTTCACATTTGTCCAATTTAAATTTTGGTAGTAGATTAAAAGACGTTAATCTTTGCATAGACTTACGATTCACATGTCCTAATCTACCATGCCATAATCTTGACTCATTCAAGTAAACAGAAGAAGTAGAAGCTTTATTAATATCATTTGCCGCATTGGTGTTACAAATGGTTATTACATTCATCTTGAACATACCATTTGCTAGATAACCTCTACCAAGGTACTGATACGTGTGTACCGAGTCTAGAATTTATAACCCGATTCACAACTCTCCGCAAGGATACAGATCGTCGTAACACGGGGTCGAACGCAAGGACCGGTAGCTAAGTCTAAACCCTAATCGAAACTAAATCAAAGCAAGCAAGTGAAAGTGATGGTGGAAGTATATGGAAAGAATAGAAAATAAGGAAGCAAAACAATAAAAACTAGTAAACTAGCAATCTAAGATGACCGTGGGTGTCGGGACCGTATTCGCGTATATGGGTATATGCTAAGCATGCGAGAATCACAATATTGAATTTGTATTCGGGAATCGTCAAGCAACAAAAGATAGAGAAATCACCTTCCGACATATAACTCACTATCTAAAGTTCTTTAAATCCATATCCCTATGTGATTTATCAAACTAGATGCATGAAGAACGTTATCATCAACCCTAGATCGATCAAACTATATTCCTATGTGAATAATACGATCTATTCTATCGATTTCGATCCGAAACTAAACCCATATTCTTATGTAGTTCAGAATCTAAAACAATTGGCCAAGGGGTCAGTAAACACCAATTGACATGAAGTGCAAATCGATAAAACCGAAATAAATCTAAATCGCAACCAAGTTAGGGTTCAAACATACCCAAAACACAAATGAATCCCTAATCCACAGCCGTGGATCTACTCACGGTTCATGGAAAATAACAAAAAGCTCAAAAGAAAAGAGATAAAAGAGAGGAGAGAAAAGCTCATGTAGATGTGTAGTCTCCACGATCGAATCTTCCTTCTTCTTCCCGAAATCCCGTGAACTTCTATTCTTCTCTCACCAAAAGCTCTCCAAAAGTCTGTATCTAAGTGTTCTCTAAGGCTCTCTGCTCTGTGGCTAGGCCTTTTTTATATAGGGTGGCTCCCAAGAGTCCTTTTCCCTTTGGGACTCTAAAAATCGCGAATTAGGGTTTTTCTCCGTCGAATCCGGTTCCATATGGAACCGGGCTGGTTCCACCTTCTGTTTTTGGGACTTCTGGACACTTGAACCGGCCCAAAATAAGTGAACTCGGACCTCTTGAACCGGCCGGTTCCATTTGGAACCGGACCGGTTTCACTCTTGGACAGATTTCTCAGGCTTCGTGATTTTGCTCATAACTTCCAGCTCCAATGTCGGATTTACACGATTTTGGGCCTACGCGAAGCTCTTGAAAGGATCTTTCCAATGATGCAAGTCTCGAATGATTTGGACTTCTGTAGAGAAAGTTATTGATCTCGAAACACGAATACCTCATTCGAAACACGTCTAGAATGCCTATGAATGCATGTGATTATCCTGTAAAACCTAGACAAACTCTTATAAAAATATAGAGAGAAATAGGAGTTATCAAATCCCCCTAGACTTAAACCTTTGCTCGTTCTCGAGTAAAGAACGAAGGAATAAAATCTGCAAAACAGGGAATGACGAACATCAAATAGCCTCATCATGAAACTCAAAAGCAAAACATCCATCCAATGCTAGCTTCCCGTGAATCGTACCCAAACCGGTCTATTATGATCGTTCTACCAAAGACTAATCTACCTAGCCATGGGATTTTTATTGCCACCTAGAACCCATTAGAATCTCTACAACTCACCAAGCATATTTCCGAACCTATCCTTATCTCAGCTTAGCCTCTTCGATCTAAGTTCTACTTCATACCTGGATTTTTACCTTTTTGTAGAATTTCTCTATCAAACGCTAACACCTCAGGTTTCTAGGACGTTGAAGTTGAAGGACATCGTTTTTTTTTCTTCTTTTCTTTCTTTTTTTTCTATTTTTTTTCTTTCAATGTGATGCCCGACCCAAACTTAGACCCGAACCATCGATCGATGCATCATGTCCTCGAACGATTTTCGTTGACGAGATTCTGACAGCGGAGTGTCGAGATGCTTTATTTTCCCAAGGTATTCGTTGAACAAGGTTTCATCGACCTCCAAGACTCGAAAAAGGTTCTAAATGAAACTTATAACCTGGATATAGTCGTTTCAACTCCGTAGGTTCCAAATAACAACTCCATCCCACAAACTATATATAGAAAGTCTGGAGAACTATCAATTCAATACGGTTCAACCAGGTTCTACAAAGTCACTAGATCATCAAGATATTCCTACTCTATCATCCCAAAAATCTTCCAAATGATGTTCAAAACGGGTTTTCGAGGTATGCACGTGAACCTATATGAACCTATATCTATATGTAATGCAATCCTAAGTAGATAGACCTGAATGTATGAAGGATCTATCCACCCCCCAGACTTGAACCATACACCGTCCACGGTGTAGACTCTCGCCCGGAAAAGTAGAATCAAAAGCAACGTGTGGACAGAACCAATAAGAGGGATAGAGAAGGCTTAGCTCTGCGAAATTCGTTCGCTCGCAATGAAGTTAACTCACATCAAACGCAAGAGCTCTCA
>NW_010970214.1:194413-207097 GCF_000463585.1 Tarenaya hassleriana | reverse complement strand
CTTTCTATCGTCTGAGAAACTGACATGGTCCGAGTTGCATGTGATACGGTCTGAGTCAAGTTTCTGAAAGAAGTCACTCATGCTTGTTGTGGCCCGATCAACCTCAAGTATATAGGAGATAGACTCATGTTCCGTTTCTCCTTCATTTAGCAATCGAGTAATCTCCCAAATCGCCTCCCAATTGTTGTAGATGTTCTCGTCACCTGTAATCATAGTAAGGGGGAGAGCAAACTAGTGTAGATGGTTAGTTTAAAAGAAACACTAAAACTATACATAGGACTCGATTCAAATATATACACAAAAGACTCGAAAAAAAAAGACACAACTCAATATATATACAAGCAAAATCTAGAATCGATAAAGACCTAGAAATAGGCTAACCAGTCCCTACCAACGGCGCCAAAAACTTGATAAGTGTGTATCGAGTTTAGAATTTATAATCCGATTCATAACTCTCCGCAAGGATACGGATCGTCGTAACACGGGGTCGAACGCAAGGATCGGTAGCTAAGTCTAAACCCTAATCGAAACTAAATCAAAGCAAGCAAGTGAAAGTGATGGTGGAAGTATATGGAAAGAATAGAAAATAAGGAAGCAAAACAATAAAAACTAGTAAACTAGCAATCTAAGATAACCGTGGGTGTCGAGACCGTATTCGCGTGTATGGGTATATGCTAAGCATGCGAGAATCACGATATTGAATTTGTATTCGAGAATCGTCTGTTGGTTTAGTGTTCTATGATGTACTGTTTGCGAGCTTTACTTAGATACATTTGATGTATTGACACTTTCTATAGTTTATGGATGAGTGTTTGATTCATTACGTATTCTGCATGCTTTATGATGCGCATGCACCGAGTCTTATATTTAATACCCGATTCGTACCACTATACGCTGTTGGGTTTCGCTACGGGTTCCTAGCATGCGATCTCATGGATCTAGGTTTTGGTTTCTAGGTTTCATGCAGCGGAAGAAAAAGATCTAAACCTAGCCAAACGTCACACGCAACCAAACCTGCAAAACCCGAACAGACCGTGTATATCACCGTGGGAATCGAGTACTTACCTCTTTCCTGAAGAAACGGAAGTAGGAGTCGATCCGGGGCCTGTTAAATCACCTAGGACTGAAGTTACAGTCCCTCTACACGTATCCACATCGACAGAAAGGATTCCAAATGCTTTTGTAACCGATCTGCTAGGATCTGTGAAGTATATGAAGTGGGATCTAATCCCGGGAGTTAGAACTATGAAAGAAACGATTTTTTCTGTGTTTTTGCTCTGTCTTAGGGTTCTTTTCGTCTGTCTTGGATTGAGTACGACGCCCAATACCCTTTTTATAAGATAGGAACCCTAATCCTTGTGGAAAAGTGACTTTTTCCGAGTATTGACTCGGTCCGAGTCAGAACTCTGACTCGGTCGAGTCAGAACGAATCAGTCCAAGCCCATTGTCAACTCTTGACCCGACCCATTAAGTATTGACTCGGTCCGAGTCAAAACTTTGACTCGACTGAGTCAAAACATCAGCCAAGCCCAAAACGCTTTCTGGGCTTCGACTCTCATGGAACTGACTCGGTCCGAGTCAAGTACTGACTCGGTCCGAGTCAGAAGACTGAAAATGTCCAGACACTGTGATTTGATCCGAAAACGGTTTTTCCGACCAAATCCAAGTCTTCCTTTCCGATACTTCACATATTCTTCACGTATAAGTCCATCCCTATTGGTGTGTGACCCTGTAGGCCCATTCGCAGTGGCAGTAGCCTCGAGACCCATTCCCGATCTACAAGTCATGGTTAGCCTCTAGCAAGACGCCATGACCATCCACGTTGAATTGAGTTAGAGGTGAACTAACCAAGGCAGCAACAGCTCGAGTTCTAATCTTTTATCTCCCGATATCATATGTTGAACAAGGGTATGGTTTGAGCCACCCTTCAAGTTCAACCGCTTTCTCGTCTTGGCAAATCGACTAATAAAATAGATGCAACTTCATCTATAGCGTGACCACGCATTTTCATAGTCCGACTTCCACGAGAGGGCCCAGCGATATCTCTCCTATTGAGGAGGTGACAAGTCCCATATTGCATGTCTATTATCTCCATATGATTCGTGAACGTATCTGATCAACGCCGTTATAATCATCCGGTTAAAGACGACGTTTGACGCAGTTAAGACACGCCACTCCTCATATCAGATACTCTAGACATCTCAGGTCTGAGGATCCAAGAACGAACCGCTGTATGAGATTCAAGTCATGACTCTGTCCATGTGACAATCTCATGCGGGTCAACCAATCACTCGTTCACAATGAGTACCCATGATTGTGATATGCATCCAATGCATCGATCACACCTCATACTAGTCTTAATTCATCATTGTTCCCACAATGATAATTGACCAGGGTGTTTAGAATCATTCTATAATGATTCAAGGATACCGAAATATAACAAACATGCCAATCATATAACGGGAATGTAATGCATTCATAAATCAATGAATCAATACAAAGTCAAAATGTCATATCACGGATCATCCTAGAGCATTACAACCAACAATCTCCCACTATGCTCTATGATTTATCCTACAAGCATCTAATCCCCATTCCCTTAACATGACCATCATGTTTTGACGAAGGGAGAGGCTTCGTCAACGGGTCGGCAATATTATCATCTGTTGGCACTCTGCTTATCTTCACGTCTCCTCTGTCGATGATTTTTCTGGTGTGACTGGAGTTCCTTAGTTTGGGTGATCGCACCATTGTTGTCACAGTACAGCTCAATGGGATCTGCAATGCTAGGAAGAACTCCCAGGTCTCCCACGAATTTTCTGATCCAAACAGCTTCCTTAGCTGCATCCGATGCTGCTATGTACTCGGCTTCTGTAGTCGAATCTGTCACGGTTGGCTATTTGGAACTCTTCCAACTGATAGCCCCACCGTTTAGGTAGAAAACATAACCTACTGCGATCTGAAGTCATCTCTGTCGGTTTGGAAACTATCATCGGTATAACCACTTTTAGCGAGCTCGTCTTCCAATCCGCCATACACCAAGAACAAATCCTTAGTCCTTCACAAGTACTTAAGGATGTTCTTGACCGCAATCCAGTGAGCCTCACCTGGTGTAGGCTGATATCTACTAGTCATGCTTAATGCATATGATACATCCGGGCGAGTACACAATATGGCGTACATGATGGATCCAATTGCCGAGGCATATGGAATCCTACTCATGCGCTCTTGCTCATCCTGTGTCTTTGGACACTGAGTCTTGCTAAGAGCCACGTCATGTCCCATTGGCAAGGCACCCCTCTTGGAGTCTTGCATCTTGAACCGATTCAAGACCTTGTCAATGTATGTACTCTGACTTAGACCAAGAAACCTTCTCGATCTATCTCTATAGATCTTGATTCCTAGAATATAGGCGGCTTCTCCTAAGTCCTTCATCGAAAAGACTGATCCTAGCCAGGATTTCACTCCTTGCAAAGTAGGAACATCATTTTCGATGAGCAATATATGATCTACATAAAGCACAAGGAAGACCACTGCGCTCCCACTGATCTTCTTGTAAACGCATGGCTCATCTTCGTTTTGCAGGAAGCCAAACGTTTTGATTGCCTCGTCAAATTGAAGATTCCAGCTCCTCGAAGCCTGCTTCTGTCCATAAATGGATCTCTGAAGCTTACACACCTTCCTCGGACTCTTAGGATCGACAAAACCCTCGGGTTGTGTCATGTACACATCCTCGAGCAAATTCCCGTTAAGGAATGCGGTCTTGATGTCCATCTGCCATATCTCGTAGTCATAGTATGCAGCTATGGCTAGCAGAATCCGTATGGATTTAAGAATCACGACTGGTGAAAAGGTTTCATCATAGTCTATACCATGAATCTGCCAAAACCCTTTCGCGACGAGTCGTGCCTTATAGGTATGCACGATGCCATCCATGTCGGTTTTCTTCTTGAAAACCCACTTGCATCCAATGGTCTTAATACCATCGAATGAGTCGACCAAAGTCCATACTTTGTTGTCGTACATGGACTGCATCTCAGACTCCATGGCCTGGTGCCATTTGTCGAAATCGGAACTTGCCACAACCTCTGAATACGACGTAGGCTCGTCATGTTCTAACAACATGAGTTCGTCGTTTCTAGTCACAAGAAATCCGTATCTTGTAGGCTCTTGGCGAATTCTACCAGATCTCCGAGGTTCACTAGGAGGTGATGTCTCAACAACTTGTGACACAGGTTGAACCGATTCGACTTGTTCACTCGGTTCTTCGACTATTTGTGGTTCTCCAACTTCTTCGAGATCTATTCTACTCCCACTAACTCTCTTGGAGACGAACTCTCTCTCCAAGAAAGATCCATTCCGAGCAACAAACACTTTGTTCTCAAATGGGTTGTAGAACCAGTACCCTTTAGTTTCCTTAGGGTAACCCACAAATACACATTTATCAGACTTGGCGGATAGCTTATCAGAAGCCAGACGTTTCATGTAAACTTCGCATCCCCAAATCTTCATAAATGCTAACCTGGGACACTTCCCAGTCCATATCTCATATGGAGTCTTCTGAACCGACTTTGTTGGACAGTTATTCAGTATAAGCGCTGCGGTTTCCAGAGCATATCCCCAGAAGGATTTAGGAAGATCGACCTGACTCATCATAGACCGTACCATATCCAATAAGGTTCGGTTCCTCCTCTCGGAAACACCATTCCATTGTGGCGTTCCAGGTGGAGTCAGCTGTGAGACAATCCCACAATCTGAGCTTCGGGGCTGAACAACGGAAATCACGAGGGGGATGGAGATCGGAGCCGATTCACACGCAAGCAGCTGCACTCGAAGTCGGATCCGGATCACTTAGAGGGAGGATGGGAACGAGATGGAGCTTCGGATCAGTCACGGGCCGGATGGCACTCGACGTAATCCCGGAGCAGATGAGGGGTGGATAGATTCGAAGGCTAGGAGGCGTCGGACACACCGGATGCTATTCCGCGGACACATCGGCGGCGACTCTTGGACACACCAAGAGTGAATGAGTCTCGGACTCACCAAGACAAGAAATCTCGACACAAAGGTGGAGAAAGAGACAAGAGTCTGCTGAAAATTCTGATTAACCAAGTTGAAAAATGTTTACAAGGGATAGTAGGAGTTTAAGTAGAAAGAGAAGACAACAAAACAATAAAAGCTAAACAACATGCAACCCTTGTGCATTAATGGTGATTAGGTGGTAGAAAAGAGCTGTTGAAAGTTGCTTGCATCTCAAGAAGCTTCCTTTTGTAGTGACTTGGACTTCAAGAAGCTTCGGGATTAGCCACGAGCAAGTTACATGTGGCTCGGGTTTCTTCGGGAGAAGAGAACGCTGCATTCTCTTCGCTTGATAGTGTCAATGCTTGATGGAAGTAGGCATTGAGCTTTCCTTGGAGTGCTCGTGTCTTTGCCCGGGTGATCGGAGGTTCGGCACGCACTTGAGCTATCGAAGAATGTGACTTCGGCTTAACATGTGTAACGGTTTCGGCCGAAGGGACAGCGGGTGGCGAAAGTGAACGTGTGAGCTCCGGCCCGTACGAACACTCCGTCTCATCGTCCATGCTATCATTCGTGGCTGTCTCCACATCTCCGATCCTAGCAGCTTCCTCGCTTCCTTCCCTAGCATCTTCCGTGCGCTCCAAGCTACCGATGTCCTCATCATGCCCTCCCTCTTGAAAAGATTTCGTCCTCGAAATGTCATAACCTGCATCAAAGGGAAGTAAATCAGCGACATTAAAAGAATTTGACACATTATATTCACTTGGTAGCTCGAGTTTATAAGCATTATCGTTGATGCGCTTAATCACTCGAAATGGTCCATCACCACGCGGGGCGAGTTTGGATTTTCTCTTGTCCGGGAATCTCTCGGATCGAAAGTGGAGCCACACCCAATCGCTTTCCTTGAATGTTACTTCTTTCCGGCCTTTATTGGCTTGGCGTGCGTATTGCTCTGTTCGGCGGGCAATGTTGTCGCGAACCTTCGCGTGGAGCTTCTTAACAAGCTCAGCCTTCGCATCCCCATCGAGATTGACGATGTCTTTGTTGGGGATGGCAACGAGATCCAAAGGAGTAGTAGGATTGAATCCGTACACAATCTCGAAAGGTGAGTGCCTCGTAGCGGAATGAATGGCTCGGTTATATGCAAACTCGATGTGAGGCAAACACTCGACCCAATTTCCAAGTCCTTTACCGAGAGTAGCCCTTAATAAGTTCGATAGAGTTCGGTTGACTACTTCGGTTTGTCCATCCGTTTGGGGATGACAAGTGGTCGAGAAGACTAGTTTAGTGCCGAGTTTCTTCCACAAAGTGCGCCAAAAGTGGCTGAGAAACTTTGAATCCCGGTCGGACACTATAGTCTTAGGAAGCCCGTGTAGACGCACAATCTCTTTAAAGAACAAATCGGCGATGTGTTTTGCGTCGTCTATTTTAGCACACGGGATAAAATGGGCCATCTTCGAGAAGCGATCGACAACTACGAAGATGGAATCCTTGTGATGGATTTTCGGTAGTCCTAACACGAAATCCATAGAGATGTCGACCCATGGATGCATCGGAATCGGAAGTGGTATGTATAAGCCGTGGGGATGGACTCGGGATTTGGCTTGGTGGCACTCAACGCACTTGGCACAGAACTTTAGTACGTCCTTTTTCAAATGTGGCCAAAAGAAGTGTTCCTGGACCATAGCCAAAGTCTTATCAATCCCGAAATGCCCGGCTAATGCTCCGCCATGAGCCTCGCGGAGGATAATCTCTCGAAGGGAACCTCGTGGAATGCATAGCCGCTTATCACGAAAAAGGTAGCCCTCATGGACGTAAAATGGTCCGTGATGTCCATGTGCACACTCGATCAAGATTGGTCCAAAATCCGGGTCGTCTTTGTAAAGCTCTTTCGTGTGCTCAAAGCCGAACGCACGAGCTTCCATGACCGATATGAGAGTGTGACGTCGAGACAAAGCGTCGGCTACGACGTTCTCCTTTCCCTTCTTGTACTTGATGATGTACGGAAAGGTCTCAATGAACTCCAACCACTTAGCGTGCCGACGCTTGAGAGTGGTTTGACCCTTGAGGTGTTTTAGGGTCTCGTGGTCGGAGTGTACGACAAACTCTTTGGCGAGCAAATAATGATGCCAAGTCTCAAGGGCTCGTACTAAGGCATAAAGCTCTTTGTCGTATGTTGGGTAATTCAGGGCAGCCCCGTTAAGTTTCTCACTAAAGAATGCCACAGGCCTCTTTTCTTGAATAAGTACGGCTCCTATGCCAATGCCGGAGGCATCGCATTCAATCTCAAAGGTTTTTTTCGAAGTTCGGAAGAACTAAGACGGGGGCTTTTGTGAGACTGTCCTTGAGAGCATCAAAGGCGTGCTCCTGCGTCTCACCCCAAGAGAAAGCGACGTCCTTCTTGGTGATGGTCGTAAGCGGAGCAGCAATGCTGCTAAAATCCCGCACAAATCTCCTGTAAAAACTGGCTAACCCGAGAAAACTTCGGACATGTCCAATGGTAGTAGGAGTGGGCCATTCGCGTATCGCCTTAATCTTCTCCTCATCCACTCGCAGTCCCTTAGAGCTGACCACGAAACCGAGGAAGACTAGTTCGTTTGTCCAAAACGAACATTTCTTAAGATTGGCATAAAGGCTCTCGGTCCTAAGGGTGCTCAAGACCTGTTCTAAGTGTGAGGCGTGGTCGTCCTCGCTTCGGCTAAAAATCAAGATGTCATCGAAGTAGACCACGACAAATTTCCCTATGAAAGCTCGTAGAACGTGGTTCATGAGCCACATAAATGTGCTCGGGGCGTTGGTCAAGCCGAAAGGCATGACTAGCCACTCGTATAGACCTTGTTTGGTCTTGAAGGCGGTTTTCCATTCATCGCCCTCTTTCATGCGTACTTGATGATAGCCACTCTTTAGGTCGATCTTTGAAAAGATCGTAGCTCCGCTTAGCTCATCAAGCATATCATCTAGCCTAGGGATAGGATGCTGATATTTAACCGTAATGTTATTTATCGCACGACAATCCACACACATCCGCCAAGTCCCATCTTTCTTTGGTACCAAGAGTACCGGGACAGCACATGGGCTTAGACTCTCATGGATGTAGCCCTTGTTCATGAGCTCACTGACTTGTCTCTCGAGCTCCTTGGTCTCCTCGGGGTTCATCCGGTAAGCAGGACGGTTAGGCAAAGGAGCACCGGGTACCAAATCGATTTGATGCTCAATCCCGCGTATTGGAGGTAAACCGGACGGAATTTCCTCTGGAAATACATCCTTGAATCGGTCAAGGAGCGGCCTAAGAGCGGGATGCTCGGGCAAGTAGTCTGAACGTAGGTCTAGATTATCCTTAAAGATTATGAGAATCATCGCACGTTCTTGTCGAAGAGCCCGATCTACTTGACTAGCCTTGAGATAGAAGTTTCCTTTCTTCGGTTCATTTTCCTGGGCTAGTTTTAGTTGCATTTCATGTACTTGCAACGGGCTAAGAGGTGCGAGCACTACCTTTTTCTTGTTATGGACGAAAGAGTATTGGTTCGCTCGACCGTCATGAGTTACTTCTCGATCGAATTGCCATGGTCGGCCGAGAAGCATGTGTCCTGCTTGCATGGGAACTATATCACACAAGACTTCGTCTTGGTATCGCCCAATACTAAAGGGAACTCGCACTCGTTCGGTCACCTTTAGTTCCCCTTGGTTATTCAACCATTGCAGTTTGTAGGGGTGCGGATGTTTCTCGGGAGTCAGTCTGAGCTTCTTGACCATGTAGGCGCTTGCCACATTGGTACAAGATCCGCTATCTATGATTAGTCCGCATACTTTACCGAGTACGGTGCATCGCGTATGGAAGATAGTCTCTCTTTGGGCGGTCTCTTTCGGATCTACCATGGCACTAAGGACACGACGTGTCACGAGTAGCTCGCCACTATCCGGGTACTCAACTTGTTCCTCAAGTTCTCCCGCCTCCTCTTCTGCCATAGATTCATATTCACCATTATCCATGAGGATCATGACTCGGGAGTTTGGGCAGTTACGGGCCATATGTCCACGACCCCGACAGTTATAGCACACGATCTCGCGCGCACGGGTGTCCTTAGAAGGGTCAACTACGGCTTTCGGGTTTTGGGAAGTGTCGATAGTTTTGCCTTTGTCCCGGATGTCCCGATTGGCCTTAGACTCGGAGTAGTCGCGTCTTAGAGGGACAGAAGGTTTTGGCCCAGACGGCAGGCTCGAGAAAGCCTTAGTTCGACTAATCCTCGATTGTTTCTTTTGCTCGTGCATTTCCACTTGCACGGCCAGATGGAGCAATTCTGGGAGATTACGATAAGGGTGGCGTTCGACTTTCCGAGCGATTCGCTCTTGCAGTCCATCTAAAAATTGAGCCATTATCGTCTCCTCATCCTCCTCAAGCTCAAGTCGGCTCCGAAGGTGTTCAAATTCCTCAAAATACTCTTCCACCGTTCGGGTTCCCTGCAATAAGCGACGGTACTTTCGTTGAAGGTCTCGGTGGTAGTGAGGCGGAACATATCATTTACGCATAAGATTCTTCATCTCACGCCACGTCCCTATAGGCGCATAGTGTCCACGCCGCCTCTCAAGTGTCTCGCGATCCCACCATGAGAGCGCGTTTTCTGCAAGTTGCGCTGCTGCGTATTGGACTTTCTTACGTTCGGAATATTCGTAGCATTCAAAGATATTATCCATTCTACGTTCCCAGTCCACATATGCCTCGGGATCTACCTTTCCTAGGAAGAGAGGGGGTTTAAGTTTCAGGTCGTTACTAGGGCCTCTAGTTGGTCGATGTCGTAGTCCTTCTTCTTCCTCGACATCGTCTGCCCACCTACGAGGTCTATCTCTCGGTCTAGGATTCATTCTCCGTCTAGGTATCTCCTCATGGTCTGACTCATCGTCATCGACCCTAACTCTAGCTCTATGACCCCTCGCTCGCGATCTCTCGTCATAGTCCGACTCCTCGTCATATATGACTCTCTCACGGGGTCTAGGTCGGTCGTTAAGTCTTTGTCTATGGTTTCCCGTACGCTCGGGGTGTCTATCAGCTTCCCTATCTCGGGCTCGGACCCTAGGAGCGATGTCACTCTCATCATCACTAAGAGTTTCGGATAAGGGCAATGGCCGAGGTCTAGATTGATCTACCGGGGCTCGGTTCCTAGGTTCCGTCTCTCTAATGGTTTGGGTTTCCGGTCTAGACCCTTCTAACTTAGAAATACGCTCCATCATTTGTTGTAGGGCTCGGAAAATCTCTTGGTTGCTAGATGATCCTATCTCCAATCCCTCATTGGAGGCATCGTGAGCACTCATGTTTATAATTCGCTCAAGTCTCGCAATATGCGCGTAATGTACTATACACTCAAACGAATCCCAATCAACGTGCACGAGCGTAAGTGATAGACGTGGATATCAAGGAGCAATCACTCAACGTGCAATGGCTAACAACAACAGTGAGCGAATACGGAAGTAAGAAACACACGTGCAAAGCGACTCACACACAACGTGCTAAGCAATGAACGTGCGAAGCTATTGATCAGCTAACGGAAAGCAAATATCACTAGCAACCCGCAACGTACGAACGATTCAAGCACTTTAAAGTGATCAGCGATTTCTTTCAATCAATCGTGCAATCGAGACGAAGCTATGAACGTGCAACACGCAACGCACACACGTAATAGGACAGATTCGATTTTACAAAGAAAACAACACAAGTAAGGGAACGAGTTAACCGTGGTTGGCGTGGCCTCGAACGACGATCGATTCCGTTTGTCCCTCCTTAGGATGTGGTCCCTTTTTGCCGGAAAACGGTCGTTGGGTCGAGCAAAGCTCTGATACCAAAATGATGTGAGCTTCGGGGCTGAACAACGGAAATCACGAGGGGGATGGAGATCGGAGCCGATTCACACGCAAGCAGCTGCACTCGAAGTCGGATCCGGATCACTTAGAGGGAGGATGGGAACGAGATGGAGCTTCGGATCAGTCACGGGCCGGATGGCACTCGACGTAATCCTGGAGCAGATGAGGGGTGGATAGATTCGAAGGCTAGGAGGCGTCGGACACACCGGACGCTATTCCGCGGACACACCGGCGGTGACTCTTGGACACACCAAGAGTGAATGAGTCTCGGACTCACCAAGACAAGAAATCTCGACACAAAGGTGGAGAAAGAGACAAGAGTCTGCTGAAAATTCTGATTAACCAAGTTGAAAAATGTTTACAAGGGATAGTAGGAGTTTAAGTAGAAAGAGAAGACAACAAAACAATAAAAGCTAAACAACATGCAACCCTTGTGCATTAATGGTGATTAGGTGGTAGAAAAGAGCTGTTGAAAGTTGCTTGCATCTCAAGAAGCTTCCTTTTGTAGTGACTTGGACTTCAAGAAGCTTCGGGATTAGCCACGAGCAAGTTACATGTGGCTCGGGTTTCTTCGGGAGAAGAGAACGCTGCATTCTCTTCGCTTGATAGTGTCAATGCTTGATGGAAGTAGGCATTGAGCTTTCCTTGGAGTGCTCGTGTCTTTGCCCGGGTGATCGGAGGTTCGGCACGCACTTGAGCTGTCGAAGAATGTGACTTCGGCTTAACATGTGTAACGGTTTCGGCCGAAGGGACAGCGGGTGGTGAAAGTGAACGTGTGAGCTCCGGCTACAAATATGCATTTATCAGACTTGGCGGATAGCTTATTAGAAGCCAGACGTTTCACGTAAACGTCGCATCCCCAAATCTTCATAAATGTTAACCTGGGACGCTTCCCAGTCCATATCTCATATGGAGTCTTCTGAACCGACTTTGTTGGACAGTTATTCAGTATAAGCGCTGCGGTTTCCAGAGCATATCCCCAGAAGGATTTAGGAAGATCGACCTGACTCATCATAGACCGTACCATATCCAATAAGGTTCGGTTCCTCCTCTCGGAAACGCCATTCCATTGTGGCGTTCCAGGTGGAGTCAGCTGTGAGACAATCCCACAATCTGCCAGATAGTCAGTGAACTCTTGGCTCATATACTCGCCACCTCGATCAGATCGAAGCAACTTGATCGTCTTGCCAAGTTGGTTCTGTACTTCGTTTCTGAAATTCTTGAACAATTCAAGCGTTTCAGATTTATGTCTCATCAAGTAGACATAACCGTACTACTGAAATCATCAGTAAACATAACGAAATACAGATAACCTCCTCTAGCGGACGAGCTCATAGGACCGCACACATCACTATGTATGAGTTCTAGCAACTCCGTAGCCCGTTCTCTTTTTCTAGTAAAAGGAGATTTTGTCATCTTGCCCATCAAACAGGAATCGCATGATTCGATAGATTCGTAATCAAAAGAATCAAGAAGTCCATCAGAATGAAGCTTCGCAATGCGTTTCTCGTTGATCTGGCCAAGTCGACAATGCTAGAGATAGGTCGGGTTTAAGCCGTTCGGCTTAAACCGCTTGGTACTAACGTTATAGATTGAACTGTGTCTAGACGGTTTATCATCCAAAATATAAAGGCCATTAAACAGGTAACCATTACCATAAAATAAAGCGCCTCTATAAATAGATAAAGTTTTGTTCTCAATAACAAAACAAAAACCATCATTATCCAAACATGAAATTGAAATAATATTCCTGCTAATGGCAGGTACAAAATAACAATCATGCAACTCCAATACAAGGCCAAAAGGTAAAGT
>NW_010970214.1:191061-194150 GCF_000463585.1 Tarenaya hassleriana | reverse complement strand
TGATCTTCCAGGTAGAGTCTGCAATTTCTATACCAATGCCCGATGGCATGACATAAATTACACTCTTCCTTCTTGGACTCAGGCTTTGGTTCAATGACAACGCTTGCCACTTTCCTCTTGCCCTTACCCTTGGAACGTTTCCTTTTGGTGGAACTCTTTCCAACAACTACCATACCTTTCTTCCCTTGGCTCCCAGCTTTCTCTTGGAATGACACATTCAACTGATCAACCATCAATGAATTATCCATGTCATTTAATTGCTCACGCAATTCCGAAGACATCTTTCCAAGCATCAAGCTGGACACGTCCAGATCATCATCCTCATGCTTCCAATAAGCATCAATGATCTATCTAGAAGCCGTGGTCAGATGCTTATCCTTCGTAAGGATAGATCGCATGGTGAGATAAAACAGATTCCTGCAACATATATGTTCTACAGAAAAAGATAGACAAACAGACAGAAAATATGCAAGCCGCTTAGTACACATACTAACACAGACAATAGATGCAATATGACAGGCTCCCACTAAGAAAAACACCCTCAATGAGTTTCTAAGTGAGCTAGGATCCATATTTCACATGCTTTTGAGTCAGCTAGGGCATGACGCTCAAAAACATGCTATTTAGGTAGACAACACATTGTCAATCACATCCTATGTGATTCATAGATGAGTATGGGATAGTGATACACTATCACTGCATGTTCCTCATCCCATCCTTACCATCAGGTCCAAGTCCGACTTGATAACCCAATTCAAGCTCAACCATATTCGAGCTATGAGAATCACGATTTCTCCATACTGCCTCACCAAGATAATCAGGCACGCTCAACTAGGGCATAACCCGTAACCATGATGATCGAGGCCTTGACAGTTGCTCTACTAATGGGCGGTAATAGCTTGAGATTTCATGAGGTATATGTGACTTGAACACAATGAAATCTTGACTGAATTCAAGTCAGTTCAATCAAGCTTTTCCGATCAGATCGGTAGAATCAGAATCTTGTCTTAGACACTTGAAACGATGCAACAATTGCATCTAACAAAGTCTAACGAACTGACTCGATCCGAGTCAATACTTGACCCGGTCCGAGTTAGAATCCGAAATCTCCCCAAATCAGTCCGAACCAAAACGTGACGAACTAGACAACCTTCTGTATTGACTTTGTCCGAGTCAAAACTGGCTCTGTCCGAGTCAGAAGTCTGTGAAGCCGAGTCTGTTCAATTTTGGTTCGTTCTGACTCGGCTGAGTCAACACTTGACTCTGTCCGAGTCAAAACTCTAATCTGTCGTACTGACTCTGTTGTTCTGACTCGGTCGAGTCAAAACTCTGACTCTGTCCGAGTCAAAACTCTGAGTTTCTCTCGTTCTGACTCTGTCCGAGTCAAAACTCTGGGAGACATTTTCAGGCCACGAAATCTAGGTTTTCACCCTAATTTGATGCGCCATCAAGCCGTCTTCGACCCCAAACTCATCCATGCATCAAATAACAATTATAACATCATTAAATATGCATAGATCAAGCCTATCATGCAATTTTAACCATGAAAATTCATATAGGCATGCGACAAGCACGGCGATATACAGAGAACCAGGCTCTGATACCACTGTTGGGTTTCGCTACGGGTTCCTAGCATGCGATCTCATCGATCTAGGGTTTGGTTTCTAGGTTTCATGCAGCGGAAGAAAAAGATCTAAACCTAGCCAAACGTCACACGCAACCAAACCTGCAAAACCCGAACAGACCGTGTATATCACCGTGGGAATCGAATACTTACCTCTTTCCTGAAGAAACGGAAGTAGGAGTCGATCCGGGGCCTGTTTAATCACCTAGGACTGAAGTTACAGTCCCTCTACACGTATCCACACTGACGGAAAGGATTACAAATGCTTTTGGAACCGATCTGCTAGGATCTGTGAAGTATATGAAGTGGGATCTAATCCCGGGATCTAGAACTATGAAAGAAACGATTTCTTCTGTGTTTTTGCTCTATCTTAGGGTTCTTTTCGTCTGTCTTGGGTTGAGGACGACATCCAATACCCTTTTTATAAGATAGGAACCCTAATCCTTGTGGAAAAGTGACTTTTTCCGAGTATTGACTCGGTCCGAGTCAGAACTCTGACTCGGTCGAGTCAGAACGAATCAGCCCAAGCCCATTGTCAACTCTTGACCCGGCCCATTAAGTATTGACTCGGTCCGAGTCAAAACTTTGACTCGACCGAGTCAAAACATCAGCCAAGCCCAAAACACTTTCTCGGCTTCGACTCTCATGGAACTGACTCGGTCCGAGTCAAGTACTGACTCGGTCCGAGTCAGAAGGCAGAAACTCGTCCCGACACTCTGATTTGGTCCGAGAACCGGTTATTCGACCAAATCCAAGTCTATCTTTCCGATACTTCATATATAAGTCCATCCCTAATGGTGTGTGACCCTGTAGGCCCATTCGCAGTGGCAGTAGCCTCGAGAACCATTCCCGATCTACAAAGCGAATCCTATTCCTAAGAGATCGATTCTAGGGTTTGCGCAGCGGATATAAAACAAAAATTTGATAAACCCTAGAACCATGCTTCTAATGAATCGTAGAAACGTTAGAACGCTTACCTCAATCGATCCGGGGCCTGTATCAATCGAAGAACTCGTCCGATCACTAAAGGCAGGAAGAATACCTCGCCCTCTACACGTATCCACACTTCGGGATGGATTCCAACGGTTGGAACTTGTCTGCTAGGACTCGAATCTCTATTCGATATGTGCAACGAGAAATCTCGAGACTTAGAACTCGTTTTTGGATCTCCAAAAACTCTCTCTTTTCTGCCAAAAGTCGACTCTCTTTTTTCTCTCACGAGTTAGGGTTTTTTAATCTCCTTCTTATAAGGTGATTTAACCCTAATTCGGTTTAATTTCTCTCACGACTGCTTTCTCGTTCACTGAGTTCGACTGTCTGAAATAGACGACGTTCGTCTATAGTGCGGCCACACATTTCTACAGTCTTGCTCACATGAGGGGCCCATCGATATCTCTCTCTTTTACGAAAGGTACAAATCCCGTGTTGACTATCTACAATCCAGTACATGATTCGTTTCGTACCT
>NW_010970214.1:183260-189906 GCF_000463585.1 Tarenaya hassleriana | reverse complement strand
GTGATAATCTCATGCGGGTCAACCAGTCACTCGTTCACAATGAGTACCCATGATTGTGATATGCATCCAATGCATCGATCACACCTCATGCTAGTCTTAATTCATCATTGTACCCACAATGATAACCGACCAGAGTGTTTAGAATCATTCTATAATGATTCAAGGATACCGAAATATAACAAACATGCCAATCATATAACGGGAATGTAATGCATTCATAAATCAATGAATCAATACAAAGTCTAAAATGTCATATCACGGATCATTAATCACTTGCGTGACGAGTCTTAAATTTGTAACCCGAAACACAACTAATCCGCAAGTATACGGATGTCGTAGTACCGGGGTCGAACACAAGGACTTAAGCGGTTAAGCTAGGAATCGACTAAAACTAGGAAAATGGTAAACATAAAGTTGGAGAATTGTTTTTGGTGGTTTTCAAGGTTGCAGAAAATTAAATGAGAGAAATAAAATCAAAGCAAGCAATAATTCAAGAGGAGATAATCGATGGAAAAGGTTATGGGAACCGGGTTTCACCGATCATGCAATAAATAAAATCAAAGCAAGCAATAATTCAAGAGGAGATAATCGATGGAAAAGGTTATGGGAACCGGGTTTCACCGATCATGCAATGATGCCGTAAGGAATTATGGACCTAGATCATGCTTGTTCTAAAGTGAGGGATTCCAAGACTAAGGTCGGGTTCGGTTCTCTCAAACTGAAAACCCGCTATCCAACAGAGTACTCTATCCACTTTCGTAGCTTAGAGTGAAATTCCCGAATGCATTAAATTCCCTTGTCACGATCCTAGATTGAATTGAACCGAATTTCTTCGCATTCAATCTCAACCCATTTCAATGAATGCACCAAGAATCAAGAATCCATGTCTCCATGAAATTCTCAATCATAAATTCTACCCATAAGATTTTCATCCAATGGGAAGCATTAAACACCATTCATTAAACTCTAGCAATCAAACCCAAACAATTGCATCACTCAATTCAACAAATCCTAGGTTTCCCTAAACATTCATTCAAGAGAGATGAGAGATAATCATGAAGAACAAAATTTCATTCATTGCAAGAGTTTGAAAGCATAAACAAGACACAATCTTGGGTCCAAAGGTTAATACAAGCATCCTTACATGAGGGCTAATCCCTCATCCCACAACAAGAAACTACTCACACATCTTGTTCATAAACACAAACTCAACAAGATGAAGCATAAAGAGAGAAAGGGAGGCAAATCTCCTTGTTCCTCCCTCAAGAATTCGGCCCTAGGTCTTTTGGAGGAGAGAAAATTACCTCCCTTCTGTTCCCCAAATCGAGCTCTCCTCAAAAGTCCGAAAAATCAGACCTAAATCAGTTCCAGGTCACGCGGTCAACCGGACCAAGGTTTGGTCTGGCGGACCGAGAGTAAATGAGGCACGACAACACGGCGCAAAAAATGGCCCTGGTCCGGCTGACTAGGATTGGTCAGCCCCGGACCAGGTCTTCAGTTGGTTCACTTCGGCGGACTGGGAAAATGCTGGCGGACTGAGATTTGTGCGGAAATGTGCTGGTCCGGCGGACCAAAACTGGTCAGCTATGGACCAGGTGCACTTCGGATCTGGTCAGGTCCTCTTCGGTTCGACGGACTGGCTGATTGAGAAGGCATGTGGTCCTGGTCCGGCTGACCAAGATTAGCCAGCTCCGGACCAGGCGTTGATTTTTACACGGTCGGAGTGGTTCGGCGGACCGGTGGGCACGTAACACACCTGGTCCGGCTAACCAGGATAGGTCAGCTCCGGATCAGGGTGAATTTTGGTCAGCTTCTCTCTTACTCAGCACCGAGCTGGCGGATCTGGAGTGAACGAATCTCGGTCCGGGGCAGACCAGATTTGGTCAGCTCCGGACCAACCGAATTCTTCACTCCTCTTCTCGTCTTCTCTCTTCTTCCCAGTCAAATGAACTGTGCACGATTGATCCGCCGGAGTACATTCCAGTCAGGGGCGGACCAAGAGCACGTTTTCTTCGTTTCCCGCCGAATTTCTGCATGTTGCTCTCGAGGTCATGCCAAAGTCAAGAAATGGTCCCGATGCCCTAGGATGGCTCTAAAAATGCCTAAGAATGTGTGAAAACCGTTTAGAAACCGAAGACATACTCGTATAAAATCCAGATAAAATCCAAGCCATCAAATCCCCCCAGACTTAAATCTTTGCTCGTCCTCGAGCAAATAAAATCAATGAAACACAAAGTCTGAGAAGGAGGTGAGATAGAATTCGGTCTTTGATGAGTTTCAAGAACTAGTTGCATGTCCACTGCTCAACTTATGGGAGTAGAATCGAATCTAGGCTAATTTAGCTATTCTCTCTTGTCAGCTAAACTTTCCTAAGTATGGGATTTCTATGTCATCCTTAGTCTACCATAAGAGTAATTCCAACTTCCAAGCACTCTCCTAAACCTATTTACCATTTTCCTCCTCCAAGACATGTTGTCTCTTCATTTATTTTGTTCGCACTTTTTTTTCTTTTCTTCTTCCTTTCAAGAAAGTGCTAAGAGAAGTAATATCCCGAGTTCCTAGGACGTTGAAGTTGACAAGTGTCTCCGCTTTTGCTTTTCTCTAATGATCATGACAACACTTGTCCCACAACTTAGACCCGAACCGTCGATCTTCGACGCACTCATGTCATCGAATGATTTTCATTAACAATATAGTGACAGCGGAGTGTTGGGATGTATATACTTTCTTCGCTTATTCCTACAACATTTTTTTTCCTAAGAGACTATCTATCCTATGGGAGAAGCTTCGGGAACGGTTGAATGCACTCTAAAAAGGGACTTGAAGCGATGTTAGATGCTCACCCCCCAGACTTGAATGAGACACCGTCCGCGGTGTCACTCGTATCCGAAGGGGTGGAATATGGGGAATATGAAAGAATATGATCGAAGTGGAGGAGGGTTAATGTGTAACCTTGGTGCCCAAGGTCGAAATGTACCTCCTTGCATTCCACTTTTGATGTATTCCACATTGTGTGTTGTCTTTTATTCCGAATCGGGATTCAACCTTAGATTAGAGCTTAAAACACACAAAGACCAAGTGAATCCGATAACAGTTAAGCGTACAAGACAACATAGCAAAATAACAACGCACGTCATAGATCCGAAAATGCAAAAGTGAAAAAGGAAAAGGAAAAGAAAAGGGTCCTGATGCAATCTCTGGCGACTCTACTGTGTTCCGACGTGGTCGGTCTCCATGTGATCGGCGTCGCCCGATGGTGGTGGTGAACGGCTGCGAGGTGCCCTCGGTGAGTATGACACATCCGGAAAGTAGGACTGTTGTGGTCCGTAGGCATGGCCGGGGTAAGGGTAGTCTGGTGGGAGAGGGACTGGCTGTACGATGTTCTGCATCCTCGTCACATAGGTAGAATCGTACCGGCGGTTCACTTCTGTCTGGTAGAAGTGGTAATGTCCAAACTGCGTGCGCATAGCCGCTACAGAGCCCTCTAGGCTGCCCAAACGATGATCGTATGAGTCTAGCCGACCGACAATGGTGTCCATGCGGTGACCAACGGTATCAAATCCTTGACGTATAAAATCTCTGAGCTTCCGTATGACCTCCTGGGATGTTGGTACAAAAGACGAGAAGACATTCCCTGTATAGTCATGTGCCTCAAGAGACTGAGATGAAGCTCTCTCTGTGCGACGTCGACGGGGTGGTGGTGCGGGCACGGCTGGTGCCTCCTCTCCGTCTATCTGGAACCGTAGACCCTGTATGGTGAAGGGAGGAAGGGGGTCCATAGGTAGACGAACTGTCCTCTCCCTTTCTTCAATATCAATATAGCGCCAGTAAGGTCCTCCGGTCGTGCTAGTGTCGATCGTCCTCTTCGCGCTGAGCATGGCGAGACGTAAGTCTGGGTACCCTATCGGTTTCTGCCACTGCAAACCCAAGTTGATGCCCACTCTCCTAGCTATCATGGACACTATTCCTCCTTGGTAGATGGGTACCCTGGTGGACTGCTTCGCTTGTGATATCTCGTGAAGGTGGATAGCCACCCTCGAGGCTAGGTCAAGGCGAGACATGCCCCAATCATCTCCGTCGAACGTGTCACGGAGTGCTCGTCTAAGCAGGCACAACTCAATAGTCTTGATATTCCCCTGCTCGCCACGAGTAAACAACACTCCCGCAATAAACATGTGCAAAATACGTATCACGGGGTGTCGAATCCTGGTCGACTTGCTCTTCCCTGTCTCAAACTCACCTGACCCAATAGTGGTCCAGAACTCTTGTAGTGCATCAGGGTCGATCGGATGGTGAGTCTGTCTTGTTCCTCGTGGGACGCCCAAGATCTCAGCAAAATCTATCCTGGTCGACTTGCTCTTCCCTGTCTCAAACTCACCTGACCCAATAGTGGTCCAGAACTCTTGTAGTGCATCAGGGTCGATCGGATGGTGAGTCTGTCTTGTTCCTCGTGGGACGCCCAAGATCTCAGCAAAATCTACCATGGTGAGGCAGTGACGGCGACCGGCTAGCTGGAACGTCATGTAGCCGCCCTCTACAGACCCATTTCTGGGTAGCCAACATCTGTATGTGGCGAAGAACTCGAGGGTCAGCGTGGTGTGCGTCTCCTCCCATGCCTCGAACAGTCTATCCCAACCCAGCTGGTGGAATAGGTACCGCACGCTCTCATATAGACCGAGCTGCTCGATCTCGCGGCTGATGAACTTAGATGGCGAAGCTCCCATCTGGTTCAATGTCCGATATAAGCTCTCTTCCTTGGGGGAGAAACCAACTCCGTATGGAGGGACAGTGTCATCCTCGACAATAGGCTCGAGGTCAGTAAGCTCCGTGATCGCTCCCTCTGGTATTGGCGGTCGGGTAAACTTCGGGCGCCTGTCTTTGTGACTCGTGGGGGCCATCTACAAAAAAGGAAGCAGCATATTCGACTAGGTTCACACGAGTCAACAAATAGCGAAAAATCGTGTATCACCTACATTCGGTCCGAGTCGGAATAAATCTGATCCACCGGACCGAAATGAGCGTGAAAAATCAATGTCCGAAGGGTGTGGTCCGGCCCTGACCAAGGCTGGTCCGCCGGACCGGAAAATTTTGCGAAATAGGGGTTTTGGTGCTTGTCCGGAGCTAACCGTGGCTGGTCCGCCGGACCAGATGACCTTGCGCTTTGTCTTCTTCTTCGCGAGCCTCGGTCCGCCGGACCAAGTCTGGGTCTGGCGGACCGGGACTGAGCTCGCGAGATTCCGCCATTTTCGAGCTTTCAAGCTCGAAATCGGACCAAATCACTCCCTAAAACTCATAGATCTCGACTAATCTAGGCCTATCATGCATGAATCTAGCCTTAAAACTTTGAAAACCTAGAAATCTAGGAGATCCGAGTGTTACCTCTTCGGTTTGAGATGAAAATTCGAAACGAGGGAGAGGGAAGGAGAGAGAGAGAGAGCGAAAGTTGGGGGAGAGAGAAGCGAGCTTCCGGCGAGGTGAGGACGCTGGCGACAGAGGGTGGCGGCACTGTGAGTGGAATCGATGGCAGTGCGCTCCGGCGGAGTGAACGAGGGAGAAGTCGGTCCAAGGCTTCTTAGTTCGGCGGAGTGAAATGAAGAGGGACCCGCTCTCCCCCGGACTTACCTTTTAATTGGCGTGTGATGTTTGTCCGGGGCTGAGTAATCTCCGGTCTGGGGCTGAGTCAACATTCGGGATTGCTCAGTCCGCGTTTCTGGTCCGTTTCGAAGGAGCTGAGTGCGATGTCCGCGGTCAGCCAGACCAATTTCTGGTCAGCAGCTGACCAGAAGTTCAGTACACTCTCTGGTTCGCCTCCCTTCCTCGGTCCGCCAGTGCGCGTGTGTGTGCGAGTGACTTGGTCCTCCGGACCAAGAATTGGTCCGGGGCTGACCAAGTCACTTTGTCCAAATTTTTCGCCAGAATTTTCCTCTTCTCCCGCGTATGTTCCTGTATTAAAGTCTGCAGCTGTAAACCGCAAGGAAAAATTTTCCCCTTTTGGAAATATCAAAACATGAAGCGCAATGTCAACCACCATCACAAGCATAGAACGAATCTCATCAATGCACCTAAATGATTCTAAGTGATATGCAAATATAAAAAAGGATACCAAAAAGGATATGTATAAATTCGGGGTGCCTCCCGAGAGCGCTTATTTATGGTCCTAAGCTTGACCGTGGGTTGCTCACTCATCTTGAGGGTCGGAGAAGCTCATCGAGCTCCTCTCTTTGGCATGCTCCCTGATAATGCAAATCTAGGTATAGAAATAATGCTCAAGTGATAAAAACCTAGATACAGCGAATACCGCAAGGATACGGATCAACTGTAGTACCAGGGTCGAACACAGGGAATAGTTAACTCTAGGAACAAGACTCGACCAAGAATTAGATCAGGAAATAAAAGATGAAATATGTGAAAAGCAAAAATAAATTCTAAGTAAATTCAGATAACTAAACCACCGTAGCTTCGGAATAACCTTAACGCGCAGGGATTGTTTCTAAGGATGAAGAATCTACGAATATCGAACTCTAAACGGGGATCTCAAGTTCTAATATCAGATTTGGCTCTCTCAAGTCCTAAATCCACTATCCAATAATCTAACCTATCGATCTCTCAACCTAATAGATTAAAATATCAAATGCATTAACGATCA
>NW_010970214.1:180393-182910 GCF_000463585.1 Tarenaya hassleriana | reverse complement strand
ACTCGCAGCGATCTCTCGACGACGGTTCTTCAATCTCTGCTTCCGGAAACTCTGTCTTGATTCTCTCTCGAGTTCTCTGGCTTCTGCTGTGATCTCTCGATCATCTCTGAAGCTCAAGACGTCTCCTATTTATTTGCTTGGCAGCTGGGCTTCTTCCTTTGCTGAAAACAGAAGTCTGGATGCAAAATAGGAAGTTTTCCCGTAATGCAACACGGCCGTGTCGAATGCAACACGGTCCGTGTCAATTCTCTGAGCAAAAACTTCACTTTAGACATGGGTTGAACACGACCGAGTTTGAATCAACACGGCCGTGTCGAATGACAACACGGTCCGTGTCAATTCTCTGAGCAAAACTTCACTTTTTTCAGCACGGACACAACACGGCCGTGTCGAATGCAACACGGTCCGTGTCGATTCTTCAACTCGAACATGTTTGACAGATTTGCTCATAGCTTTCTGGTTCAATGTCAGATTTGTGCGATCTTGGTGTCTATGCGTAGATATTGATGAGAGCTTTCCAATGAGGTAGAGAACACGTAATTTGGACTTGTAGAGTGAAAGTTATTAGACTTGCAAGATTTGACTTTTTAGGCTTCGTGTTTTCCCCCGGAACAACTCCAAATGTTCTCGTTTCGTCTGTGATGTTCCGTAGTCCATGTTTTCCACTCCTTTTGCTCTTTTTTATGCATGAATACCTGTTTTGACACCAAAGAAAGCAACCAAGCAATATCGAGACCAAATGTGCTCTAGAATGCCTATAAATATGCAAATGAAGCCAAATTTGCCCTAGAATGCCTACAAATATGTAAAACCGAGTGAAATACGCTAGACATCCTATATCAAAACATCATCCGAAATACGTGTTAACAAACTCCCTAGACTAAACCTTTGTTCGTTCTCGAGCAAATACTTCGTGAAAAACAATCTGAAAGGAGGGCGAGACAATGACATAACTCAAAATGATAATCGAGAGCGAAACCTCTATCCGACCTAGATCCCCGTGAACAATGATCAAGTCTGTCTAGTATGATCTCCCTCTCTAAAGGATAGTCTTTCCTAGATATGGGATGTATACCGCTACTAAGAACCAATCCAAGAACTTCAATCATCTACCAAGCATGTTTCTCGAACCTATCACGCCATTCTACCTAATCGTATCTAGTCTACACTTTCAGTATTCATTCTTTTTCTTCTTCTTTTTTTTTTCTTTCATCTAGCTAGTTTTTTTTCTTTTGCTAGCATCTCGGGTTCCTAGGACGTTGAAGTTGAAGGGTTCATAATCGCTCTTTTTGTCGATTTTATTCGTTGGATGACCCGACCCACAACTTAGACCCGAACCATCTAATCGATGCACTCATGTCCTCGAACGATTTTCGTTGACGAGATAATGACAGCGGAGTGTAGAGATGCTCACTAGCTTTTTCTGCACATTAAGAAATAAAAATGCATTTGATAATAGACTTTACCGATTCCAGCAAACATGGGAAAGGTTCTTATAGAAACGTTTATCTTGGCTAGACAACATCGGTCCCATGGGTTCCAACCAACGATTTCTATCCCACAAGCCTAAAGGTCAAGCAATCAATTCAACAAAACATAACCACGTTCAACGGATCACAATGTTTTCAAGACGTTTCTACTCTCTCATGCCATAGATCATTACATCAATACTCAAAACGGTTTTATGCACGTGATCTTATATGTCCTAAATACTATATGTAAATGCATAACCCTAACAACAAACTATATGATCCTAATGCATCCTATATGCACATGAAACTAAAAAGTGAAAATGCATGCAACACTACTCTATATGGATATGGTTTGGCGTTAGACGAATTCTCCCCCAGACTTGAACTGGACACTGTCCTCGGTGTCAATTCTCGTCTAGTAGAGACAACCAATAAGACGAGTCAAAAGAGAAGCAAATAAAAAAAGGGAAAAGAATACTTAGCTCGCGATGTTCGTTCACTCGCACTTAAGTCTGCCTACGTCTATCGCATAGCTAGCTTCCTTGCCTCCTCAATTCCTCATTAGAACTCAACCTGGTGATAAGGGACACAAACCAATATTCGATGCAAAGGGAAATGAAAGCTAAGGGGAGCGCTTGTTTAGGGTCTTTAGCTTGACCAAACTCTCTCAACTACCAGATGGGTCTAATGGGCGAAGATTATCGATCTTCTGCCAACCTTTTGTCCTATTTGGATCTGGTCCTCTCTTAACCTTGTGTATGTGGTCCCGGTTCTTAGGCGTTTTGAGCTTGTAAACTGAACAAATAGATTTCACACTTTCGTCTAGATTGTCATTTTGATTGAGCATGAATTCTATTGTCTCGTCTCCAATGGACATAGTAAGACGACCCGCTCTGACGTGGATGACGACATCTGCTGTGTTGAGAAAGGGACGCCCTAGAATGATAGGCATGCTTGAATCTGCATCCATGTCAAGAACCACAAAATCGACAGGTATGTAATAATCACCCACCTTAAGTGGCATATCCTCTAGTATACCTGCAGG
>NW_010970214.1:179832-180105 GCF_000463585.1 Tarenaya hassleriana | reverse complement strand
CATACTTTGGTTCTTCCTCACATGTCATCTTAACTGGAGTATCTGCAGACTGAATGTTAGAGGTGATCGCAGATCTAGAGTAAAAAGACACCTTTTTCAAGAGTAGGGGGGACGACATCCTCAAGTTGCTTCCCGCTTCTTAAGAACTAGCGCTTAAACTGGCTGGCCTCTTTTTGTTGCACAAGTTGTGAAGGGAATGGAACTGGAGGAGGTCTGGGAGGTGGAGGTACATACTTTGGTTCTTCCTCACATGTCATCTTAACTGGAGTATCT
>NW_010970214.1:177923-179360 GCF_000463585.1 Tarenaya hassleriana | reverse complement strand
CGGTTGAAACTCAAAATTGTTACGGTCGATGTCAGGCCGGCGAATGCATGAAAGCTGCTGAATGTACTTAGGCTGAAGGTATGCCCCATAAGTGTCATTGTTGTTCTCAGCAACTATAGCACGTTCCTCCATCTTCCTTTGTTGTCGTTTCTTCTTTCGATTGCGCTTAGCGGACTTCTCGATTTCAGGGTCAAGAGGTACTAGGTTGTCAGGTCCAAAACTCCTGGTCATACACCAGAAACCTGCACACCTGAAAGTAGAACAAACACAAAGAATAGATCAAGAAATCGAGGGAAAAGAAAAAGAAAAAAAAATTTAGATTCAAAGGAATCTTTATCCTAGCGCTAAGCTAATCCCCGGCAACGGCGCCAAAAACTTGATAACGCAAATCTAGGTACAAGCTTGAAATGGGCGTCGGTCTTCTGTTGATGTTCACGCATCTCGGTGCGAATGACTTCTTGACCCTGCATAAGCTGTGTGAACATAGACTTAAGATCGAGGTCAAAATCTACCTGTGGTGGAGGCGGAGACGAAGCGTAATTCTGCTGAGATTGAAAAGGCGCTAGGTAGTGTTGAACGACCTGATTTTGATGTTGCGGGGGAGCTCGAGGTCGAGGTTGATATCCTTGAGAAAAACCCTGATTAGACGGACCACCGAAATTTCCATGGGGAGTATTCAAGACGTTGGAAGAATTCGTGTACGAGAAGTTTGGATGATTCTTCCACCCCGAATTGGACACGTTCGAGTACAGGTTGTTATCTACATAGTAGACGTCTTCGATCTTATACCCGTTGGCTGATGTGTCTAAGTCTGAGATCTGATGGGCATTCTCAACCTGCATTTTAAGTTTTGCCAATTCTGCACGTAATGCCTGAATTTCAGATAGACTTTCCTTACCTGCACGACTTTCTTTGAGGCTAACGTTTCTGATAAACTCGTGAGAGGGAGCACACTCATTGGCCATCTTGTTGATTTGTTGCTCTATGAAGTTGAATGATTTTTCATTGAGGCTTCCTCCACATGCTACTCGAATAAGAACCCGAGTGTCCTCCTTTAATCCCTGCAAGAAAGTGGAAATAAGGTACCTTTTATCCCATCCATGGTGAGGACATGTTCTCTGGTATCCTTGAAAGCGATCCCAAGCTTCACGTAAGGATTCATCAGGTTCCTGCAAAAATGAGTTAATCTGTTGTTTTGCGAGCTGGGTCTTGCTAGCGGGGAAGAACCACTGCATGAACTTTTCTTGCATTTGTTCCCATGAGAATATGGAATCTGGAGGTAGTGTGTAGAGCCATTCCAGAGCAGTATCCATTAAGGAGAATGGAAAGGCCATGAGCATGAGAGACTCATCGGTAACTCCGCGGACTGTCCTCACCGACTGGCATAGTAGCTTGAATCGAGTCAAGTGAGGGATTGGGTCTTCATTAGGTTTGCCC
>NW_010970214.1:168484-176608 GCF_000463585.1 Tarenaya hassleriana | reverse complement strand
AAACTCCATCTTGATTCTCTCTCGAGTTCTATGGCTTCTGCTGTGATCTCTCGATGATTTCTGAAGCCCAAGACGTCTCCTATTTATTTGCTTGGCAGCTGGGCTTCTTCCTTTGCTGAAAACGGAGGTCCGGATGCAAAATAGGAAGTTTTCCCGTAATGCAACACGGCCGTGTCGAATGCAACACGGTCCGTGTCAATTCTCTGAGTAAAAACTGCACTTTAGACATGGGTTGAACACGGGCGAGTTTGAATCAACACGGCCGTGTCGAATGACAACACGGTCCGTGTCAATTCTCTGAGCAAAATTTCACTTTTTTCAGCACGGACACAACACGGCCGTGTCGAATGCAACACGGTCCGTGTCGATTCTTCAACTCGAACATGCTTGACAGATTTGCTCATAACTTTCTGCTCAATGTCGGATTTGTGCGATCTTGGTGTCTATGCGTAGATATTGAAGAGAGCTTTCCAATGAGGTAGAGAACACGCAATTTGGACTTGTAGAGTGAAAGTTATTGGACTTGCAAGATTTGACTTTTTAGGCTTCGTGTTTTTCCCCGGAACAACTCCAAATGTTCTCGTTTCGTCTGTGATGTTCCGTAGTCCATGTTTTCCACTCCTTTTGCTCTCTTTTATGCATGAATACCTGTTTTGACACCAAAGAAAGCAACCAAGCAATATCGAGACCAAATGTGCTTAGAATGTCTATAAATATGCAAAACCGAGTAAAATGCACTAGACATCCTATACCAAAATGTCACCAAAATACATGTTATCACTCCCCGGGGTTGTAAATCTTCAGCCTTTGCGCGTTGGTCTTAAACGTATCCCCTCCATAACCAGATAACTATATCGCTCCGTGAGGGCAGACGTGTTTAACCGTGAAAGGCCCCGACCAACGCGATCTCAACTTACCTGGAAATAGTTTGAGCCTTGAGTTAAAGAGAAGTACCTGATCACCTTCCCTAAAATCCCTCTGCAAAATCCGACGATCATGTCATCTCTTAGTTCTCTCCTTGTAAATCCGGGCATTCTCGTAGGCATCCAACCGAATCTCATCGAGTTGGTAAAGCTGCAACACTCGCTTCTCCGCAGCGGATTTCCAATCGTAATTAAGCTTCTTAATTGCCCAATATGCCCTGTACTCAAGCTCAACCGGAAAGTGACAAGCTTTTCCATAGACAAGTTGAAAGGGAGACATACCGATGGGTGTCTTGAAGGCTGTCCTATACGCCCATAGAGCGTCATCAAGCTTGGACGCCCAATCTTTTCTTGACCTTGACACCGTCTTCTCAAGTATCACCTTGATCTCCCTATTAGAGACTTCAACTTGTCCACTCGTCTGAGGGTGATACGGGGTAGCCACCTTATGTCTCACACCATATTTCTTCAAAAGCGCTTCTATGGTTCGGTTGATGAAGTGAGATCCTCCATCGCTAATCACGACCCTTGGCATCCCGAATCTCGGAAAAATCACCCTCTTGAACATCTTCGTCACCACTTTCGAGTCATTAGTGGGGCTCGCCATTGCTTCTACCCACTTGGTGACATAATCGACCGCCACAAAGATATATTGGTTCCCATAAGAAGATGGAAACGGTCCCATGAAGTCTATACCCCAAACATCAAAGGGCTCGACTTCCAAGATGTAGTGCTGAGGCATCTCGTGGCGGCGGGAGATGTTCCCCGTTCTCTGGCAAGCATCGCAAGAGGAGACGTATTGATGAACGTCTTTGAACATTGATGGCCAATAAAACCCAACTTGAAGAATTTTAGCCGAGGTTTTCGATGCTCCAAAATGACTAGCATAGTCCGAAGAGTGACAATGATGAATCACACTTCGGACTTCCTCTTCGGGCACACATCTCCTAAAGAGGCCATCCTTGCCTCTCTTGAAAAGATAAGGTTCTTCCCAAAAATAATCCTTGATGTCTCTGAAGAACCTCTTCTTCCCATTGTAATCCAGCTCGTGGGGGACATACCCGCTAACAATGAAGTTCACAAAATCAGCATACCACGGGTCTCTCTCTTTTACTTGGACAGCCATCACGCAATCATCTCGGAGACAATCATCAACGGGAATATCTTCATGTCGCTCAATCCGAGATAAGTGGTCGGCCACTCCATTCTCTGTACCCTTCCTATCTCTGATCTCCAATTCAAACTCTTGCAGCAAGAAAATCCATCTGATTAACCTCGGCTTGGCATCCTTCTTGGATAGGAGATATCTCAAGGCATCATGGTCGGTATAGACGATCATCTTCGAACCGACCAAATAAGACCGAAACTTCTCAAAGGCAAATACTATGGTGAGTAGCTCCTTTTCGGTTGTAGAATAATTCATCTGAGCATCGTCTAACGTTCTACTCGCATAGTATATTGCGTGGAGCTTCCTGTCTCTCCTCTGACCCAAAACAGCCTCCACTGCAAAATCGCTAGTGTCGCACATAAGCTCAAAGGGAGCTTCCCAATCCGGTGGCTGAATGATGGGTGGAGAGATCAATGCCTTCTCTTCAAAGTCTCAAAGGCAGCTCCGCACTCATGGGTGAACTCAAATGGCACATCCTTTGCAAGCAATTTGGTCAAAGGCCTCGAAATCTTCGAGAAGTCCTTGATGAACCTTCTGTAGAACCCGGCATGTCCCAGAAAACTCCGGATTCCCTTAACATTTCGTGGAGGCGGCAGCTTCTCTATTACTTCGACCTTAGCTCGGTCAACCTCAATCCCTCTTCTCGAAATCTTGTGGCCTAGCACAATGCCCTCTTGGACCATGAAGTGGCACTTCTCCCAATTCAGCACAAGATTTGCCTCAACACACCTGTCCAACACTCGGCGCAAATTCATTAGACACACGGGAAAGGAGGGCCCATGGACAGAAAAATCATCCATGAACACCTCCATAACATCCTCGATGAGATAAGAAAACACAACAGTCATGCATCTCTGAAATGTTGCCGGTGCATTACATAAACCAAAGGGCATCCTACGGTATGCAAAGGTACCATATGAACATGTAAAGGTGGTTTTCTCTTGGTCGCTAGGGTGAATGGCGATTTGGAAGAATCCCGAGTAGCCATCAAGAAAGCAAAAGTGGGAATGCAAGGCTAACCTCTCTAGCATTTGGTCGATGAAGGGTAACGGGAAATGGTCTTTACGGGTGTTGGAATTCAGCTTCCTATAATCAATACACATTCTCCAACCCGTAACCGTCCTAGTGGGTATCAATTCGTTATGCTCATTTTCTACCACAGTGATACCCCCCTTCTTTGGTACAACTTGCACGAGACTAACCCATGTACTATCTGAAATCGGGTAAATGATACCTGCATCTAACAGTTTGAGCACCTCTTTCTTCACTACCTCCTTCATGGTGGGATTCAATCTACGTTGATGCTCAATGGAGGTTTTGGAACTATCTTCTAGATGAATGCGGTGCATGCAAAGGGATGGACTAATGCCTCTAATGTCATCTAGAGTGTAACCCAAGGCCTGTCTATACTCTCTAAGCAATGCAACTAATTCAGCTAGTTCCACATCAGTCAAGGCAGCATTCACAATTATCGGGTAAGTAGAGTTAGGTCCGAGAAATTCATACCTAAGCCCTTGTGGTAAGGGCTTCAATTCCACCTTAGGCACGCTCTCTGGATACCAATCTTTCTTCCCGCTCGTCTCGACATCGGGCTGCTTGACTTGAATGGAGGAGACCAGAGCTTGATGACTTGGAGAAGGTGATGGCTCCTCTCCGTTTTCCTCGTCCCTTAGCCAAGGAAACTCGCGGGCAGAACAAGATAAGGGCTCAATGGCCCTGTATTTCCAGCCCTCTAGCTCAATCGATGAGCTGTCATCTAAAGTCCGAACAATGCTTCGGACTTCCTCCCAATCGCAGTACATGCTGTCTTGTACCGCGTTCAATGCCATCTCGAGGGGGTCTGACTCTCTATATTCATCCCTCACTTCGTCGACCAACGTGTCGATCAGGTCTAGGTAGAAGGAAGACTCTACCAAATGTGGTTGCTTGAGATTCTGATCAAGTCTGAATTCAACCGTCTCATCCCCGATCTTCATCGTGAGTCTCCCTTCTCTGACATGCACTACAACATCAGCCGTGTTCAGAAACAGCCTACCAAGTATGATGGGGATTTTAGAATCCTCCGGCATATCCAGAACCACAAAGTCGACGGGGACATAGAATTCCCCTACCTTCAGAGGCACATCCTCCAAGATCCCAGCGGGATACTTCACTGATCTGTCGGCCAATTGCAATGCCATCCTCGTCGGTTTCAGCTCACCGACATTAAGTTTCTTAAATATGGAGAGAGGCAGCAAACTGACACTTACGCCCAAATCGCAAAGCGCCTCTCAATCTCCACATTTCCCAATCTGCACGGGATAGAGAAGCTACCGGGATCAGCCATCTTCTGCAGTAGCTCCGTCTGCAATATGGCAGCACTCACCTCTGTACTAAGTGTCACTGTCTTCTTTTCAACCGCCCTCTTCTTCGTAAGAATGTCCTTCAGAAATTTAGTGTAGGCGGGATCTGTAACACCTACCTCATGAAAGGGCATGGTCACTTCTGTTGGGTTAGGAATGAAATGGGCGGATTTGGTTAGTCGATCCACGACTACCCAAATGGCATTCTTCTTGCTCGGCGTGAGTGGTAATCCGACCACGAAGTTGATGAGGATCTCGGAATCATGAGTGATACATCAAACTATATCTTGGAGGTAAAGGAGCGCATGGAGCTAATGATAGCTTGGAGCGGGAGCACGGAGCTAGGAGCTCAACGGGATAGCTTGGAGTTTAAGCAATGTTTGGAACGCAAGGAACACATGGAAGTTGCTCGGAATGAGGACACGGAACATGCTATAGAGGAGAGCTTAGACGAGATCGAGAAGAAGTACTCATGCGGGCCGGAGGTCACACATCCACTTCCACATGCTGTCCATTCGGCCGAACCGAAACCGCTCCACATGTCGAGCCAAAGTCCCATTCTTCGACAGCCCAAGTGCATGTCGAACCTCCGATCACCCGAGCAAGGACACGAGCACTCCAAGGGAAGCTCAATGCCCACTTCAATCGTGCATTGACGCTGCCAAGCGAAGAGGACGCAATGTTCTTTCCACCGAAGAAACTCGAGCCGCACGTAACTTGTTCGTGGTCGATTACGAAGCTTCTTGTGATCCAAGTCACTAACAAAAGGAAGCTTCTTGAGATGCAAGACACCTCCCAACAGCCATATTCAGCCCACCTACCTCATTTATGGCTCATGTCTTGCATGTGTTTGTTGCTTTAATTATGTTGTTGACATTTTCTTCTACTTAAACACTTCTCTTCTTTATTGTAATGGCAGTCAAGTTTATTGAATCAAAGTTGCAGAGTTTTCTCTCCTTCTTCTCCACTCTAAAGTGTCGAGAGCCTTAGCTTTGGTGTGTCCAAGCTCGGTCTTGTCGGTGTGTCCGCAAGCCAACACTCGGTTTGTCCGAGTTCTTACCGTCGGTGTGTCCGCGGGTTGGCACTCGGTGTGTCCGATGCTCCTATCCCTTCGTTTCCGCCATCCATTATCTGATTCTCTCTTGAATTCGAGTGCCACTTGAGTGAGCCGGTGATTGAGAGAGTTTCCCGTAAATCCCCTTCGATTATCCCCGTTTGTCGTGAATTCGAGTGCCGCTAGACGTGAGCCGGTGATTGCGATCAGACTTGCTCCCATCCTCCTCCGTGCGTGTATCATTTTGGTATCAGAGCTTCCCGAACCAACGGACATCAAAATCCGGTGATATCTATCCTTTTATCAACTTGTTTTCGTTGTTGCACCCGTGTTGAATTCACCGTAAATTGCTGATTGTTTTGTCTTTGTTGCAACCTTTCTTGTCTCACCATCTGTTCAAGTTGCTGTCAAACTCGTCTCCTTGAACGTGTATGATTGTCGTGAAGTGTCTGTTCATCTTCTCCTGCAATCTGATCAATTCGCATCAATTTTTCCTTTGACTAGATTGTTCTCTCACGTGATTGACCATCCTTGCATTGGATATTGTGTCATCATTAAAATCTGTTTGCTGTCCACTTCACTTTGACTTATCGAAGAGTTGTATGTAGTTGAATCCTACTTTAAAATAATATAAGCTGCTTAACTAATCTGTTCAAAAACAATTTCGTGTTGCATGCGATAGGGTCATTGACGTCTTGATTGCACATTGAACATTGGTTTCTTGTTTCATCATGATAGAAATTGCACGTCCTTCTTGAACCGTGATTGCGTAGGATTTGTTTGGGATAAAGTGTGTGAATTGCACATTGATTGCTGTTTACGTGCTTGAAACGAGTGTGAGCGAAATAAGTGCAAACGAGATGTCGCGCGAAGGAGCCAACGTGGAGTCTAGTGAGGGTGCTATCTTTCGATCTCTTCAACAGATCATGGATCGATTGGCTAGATTAGAAGAAACGAGACCACATATCCCACCCGAGCCTCGCGTTAGGGAAACCGCCATCCATCCTAGAACTGACCGAGATCCTAGTCTTGCAAACATTAGTGATGATGAGAGCGATGCAGGGCCTTGGCAAAGGCCGAGAGGGAGGGTTGTTGAAATAGATGACCGACACGAATTCCCTAGACAACGAACTCTTAGGCCGAGAGATAGGGTAGATGAAGAAGGGTCGGAATACCATGAACCATGTAGAAACCCCAGACCGAGAGGTAGGTTGGATAATGAGGAGTTCGAATATGAGGAACAACCTAGGAGGAGAGCCCAGCCAAGACCAAGACCTAGGGTGATGTTGGGTGTAATGCTCGTCGATGACTTAGATGAACCATACCCAGACCATCCTCGTGCTTACCGAGGGCAAATAGAGCTGAAACTCAAGCCTCCCCTATTCCTAGGAAAAGTCGACCCGGAAGTCTACCTCGAGTGGGAGCGGCAAATGAATGACATCTTTGAGTGTTACTCCTGGTCGAACCAAAGAAAGGTCCAATATGCGACTGCCCATCTTGCGAAGAATGCTCTCATGTGGTGGGAACAAAAGGAGATCGAACACCGACGAGCACATTATGATCCGATTTCCACTTGGAAAGAGATGAAAATCCTCATGCGGAAAAGGTATATACCCCGACATTGTCTTCGTGAATTACAACATAGATTTGATAACATCATGCAGGGAGACACAACGGTTGAGGAATACTACGGAGAATTTGAGCAGCTCGTTGCGTACTTAAGAATTGACGACGATGAAGAACTCATGATGCATTTCCTAGGAGGCCTACAAAAACGAATCGCTAGAAAGGTAAAACAACAAGTGTACCGTGACTTGAGACATCTTGTACATGCAGCGATTCAAGTAGAGCGACAAATCAACAAGAAGCCTTTGGAATTGGTGCTACCATAGTCATCTCTCGATGTTCCAGATATTCACTATCGTGATGTCCTTGTTTCCTACGCTCCTGACACGTGGTCGCACAAGTAGAATCAATACACGAACGAATGGATTCGTTACCTTGTAGGATAGTTGTTGATTCCTCGTGTTTGTCTTTATTATCCTTCATCTTGTGCTTGTCTTGGTTTTTGATGACGCTTTCTTTTGTTGGTGTTGCAGCAAGTACATTCACCAATTCCAAAGGCTTCTTGGGTGCTTGTTCCGAGATGTGGAGATTCGGTTATTGGAAGCACTATATAGTCCTTGCAGATTTTCTCCAATATCATCTTGGACTTTTCAAGTACTTTTTCATTCGACATCTCATCCACGTTCTCTTCGGCACCTTGGACAGTCTCGTCCATATCATTCTCCACTTCTTGAATTTCTTCGCCATGTATCATCTCGTTCTTCTCAACCACTACTATGAATGTATGTTTTGCCTCTTCTACCATAGTCATCTCTCGATATTCCAGATATTCACTATCGTGATGTCCTTGTTTCCTGCGCTCCTGACACGTGGTCGCACAAGTAGAATCAATACACGAACGAATGGATTCGTTACCTTGTAGGATAGTTGTTGATTCCTCGTGTTTGTCTTTATTATCCTTCATCTTGTGCTTGTCTTGGTTTTTGATGACGCTTTCTTTTGTTGGTGTTGCAGCAAGTACATTCACCAATTCCAAAGGCTTCTTGTTGATTTGTCGCTCTACTTGAATCG
>NW_010970214.1:167037-167538 GCF_000463585.1 Tarenaya hassleriana | reverse complement strand
GTTGTAGAGGGGGAAGAGGCGAGGTATATTCCGCCTCCTCCACAGGCACCCCCTCTACCATTTCCATCTCGGGCGAGGAAGTTTAATGAAGACAGCCAATTCGCCAAATTTACAGCTATCCCTTCGTTTCCGCCATCCATTATCTGATTCTCTCTTGAATTCGAGTGCCACGTGAGTGAGCCGGTGATTGAGAGAGTTTCCCGTAAATCCCCTTCGATTATCCCCGTTTGTCATGAATTCGAGTGCCGCTAGACGCGAGCCGGTGATTGCGATCAGACTTGCTCCCATCCTCCTCCGTGCGTGTATCACACTACCTCATGAAAGGGCATGGTCACTTCTAGCTTCTTCAACATCTCTGTAAATTTGGCGAATTGGCTGTCTTCGGGCCGCCTTAGATAAAGGCAAGGGCCATGTTGTAGAGGGGGAAGAGGCGAGGTATATTCCGCCTCCTCCACAGGCACCCCCTCTACCATTTCCATCTCGGGCGAGGAAGTTTAATGA
>NW_010970214.1:163827-166262 GCF_000463585.1 Tarenaya hassleriana | reverse complement strand
TTTCTCTCCTTCTTCTCCACTCTAAAGTGTCGAGAGCCTTAGCTTTGGTGTGTCCAAGCTCGGTCTTGTGGGGTTGCCCGAAAGCCAACACTCGGTTTGTCCGAGTTCTTACCGTCGGTGTGTCCGCGGATTTGCACTCGGTGTGTCCGGTGCTCCTATCCCTTCGTTTCCGCCATCCATTATCTGATTCTCTCTTGAATTCGAGTGCCACGTGAGTGAGCCGGTGATTGAGAGAGTTTCCCGTAAATCCCCTTCGATTATCCCCGTTTGTCATGAATTCGAGTGCCGCTAGACGCGAGCCGGTGATTGCGATCAGACTTGCTCCCATCCTCCTCCGTGCGTGTATCACACTACCTCATGAAAGGGCATGGTCACTTCTAGCTTCTTCAACATCTCTGTAAATTTGGCGAATTGGCTGTCTTCATTAAACTTCCTCGCCCGAGATGGAAATGGTAGAGGGGGTGCCTGTGGGGGAGGCGGAATGTACCTCGCCTCTCCCCCCTCTACAACATGGCCCTTGCCTTTATCTAAGGCGGCCCTCTGTGGTTCGTGTGAACCTTCTCCCTCTCCTCTGACAACTGGGGAGGTCTCCGGAAGGTGTCTTCCGCTTCTCAAGCCTATGGCATTAATATGCTCTCTCGGGTTAGGATCAGCCTTACCCTGGAATTGTCCTTGAGGTCTCGTTGCCTGGGAAGCAAGCTGAGCAATCTGATTGTCCATCATCTTGATATGTGTGTTGGGTTTTCCTGGGATCTCATGAGCGAATCCTATTCCTAAGAGATCGGTTCTAGGGTTTGCGCAGCGGATGTAAAACAAAAATTTGATAAAACCCTAAAACCTATCATGCATGATCTTGTAGAAACGTTAGAACGCTTACCTCAATCGATCCGGGGCCTGTTTCAATTGATGTGTTCGTCCGATCACTATAGGCAGGAAGAATACCTCGCCCTCTACACGTATCCACACCTCGGGATGGATTCCAATCTTTGGAACTTGTCTGCTAGGACACGAATCTTCTTTTCGATGATGTGCTTTGAGAAAGAGAGATTAAGATCACTACTTCAACCCCTTAGACTCTCTAAAAGGGTCTGAAAAGTTCTCTAGGTTGGCCCCCAAGTGTTAGGGTTCTAGTTCTCTAGGTACAAATCCCGTCTTGACTATCTACAATCCATCACATGATTCGTTTCGTACCTGATACACGCCTTTATAGTCCTCCTGTTACGCAGGACGTTTGACGTAATCAAAGTGCGCAACTCCTCATGTTGGATTCCGTAGATATCTCAGGTCTTAGGATCCAATCATGGAACCGTCATATGAGATTCAAGTCATGACGCTAGTCCATGTGACAATCTCATGCGGGTTAATCCAGTATTTCGTTCTCCAACGAGTACCTATGATTGTGATCGTATCCAATACCTATGATCATCTATGTGATCATCAATCACACATCATACTAGTCTTATTATGTCGTTATTCCCATAACGAAACAAGACTAGGGAGTTAAGTATCATTCATAATGATACATGGATTTCATAACACATCTAGTATGCAAGAACATGTAATGAATCAAATACTCTCATAAACCATAGAAAGTATCAATACATCAAATGTATCTAAATAAAGCTCATAAACAGTACATCATAGAGCACTAAACCAACAAGGAGCAAGCATGGACACCTCGGAGCAACCAGCCGAAGACCAGCCCTTGGACACGTCAAGTGATCATGACGTTACACGATCACTTGATCCCACAAAGCTCGATAACGACCATCACGCGAAGGATGCTCCACGAGCGTACCTTAGGGTCGAGCCGCCAATCACTCGCGCCAAAACTCGGGCACTTCGCCAACTACTATATGGTATCGTTGATCAAGTCTTGAGCGGGACACGGGACAAAGACGAGGCCGACGCACCCCGACATGGCCTGCATCACGTCTTCACCATCATGGCCGAACCCTACATGCAAAAGGAAGCTTCTTGAGCTGCAAGCAAAGTCCCAACAGCTATATTCTTCCAACCACCACATTAAATGCATGTTTGGCTCCTCTTGTGCATGTTAAGCACAATTAAGACCCCATTCTCTTTCTATATAATTTCGAATTCACTCTTGTAATTTTCAGACTTGTTGTTGAATGAAATTGCTTTTGAATTTATCTCTTTTCTCCCCTTTGGTGTGTCCAAAACGCGATCCGAGCTCGACGGTATGTCCGCGGCTGTCCTAGGTTCGGTGTGTCCGACCTTTGTCTCATTCCTTCACTTACTCACTTCGCCATTTCCCTCTTTGATTTGAGTTCGAATTCGAGTGCCTCATTCGAGTGCCGGTGATTGAACTCGGATCCCATCCACCTCCACTTCGACCCTTCCACCTAATCTCGAATTCGAGTGCCTCTTGCGAGTGCCGGTGATCGAGATTGGCAGGCTTCCATCCTCTTCCG
>NW_010970214.1:158091-161072 GCF_000463585.1 Tarenaya hassleriana | reverse complement strand
CTCTCGGCATCTCCGTCTTCACAAGAGCCCTTAGCGTCTTGTACTTTTCAGTACGCGCTAGCTCCTGAAACATGGTTTTGAGCTGTTCGATCATATAAAAAACTCTCTTCCCCTCAAACTGTCTCTGCAGATTCGGGGCCATGCTTCCCAACATGAGACATGAGATCTCGATGTCGTCAGTCTGATGCTTCAACCAAGCATCCTTGACGGCCCTCGTGGCGTTGGCTGCAGGCTCTGGTGGTAGAGCCCCTTCCAGGACGTAAGACTTCTTATCGTGCTTGAGAACAATTCTCAAGTTCCGATACCAGTCTAAGAAGTTCGTCCCGGTCAGCTTATCCTTCTCAAGGATAGATCGCATTGTCAAACTCGGTATGCTAACGGTTGACGCCATGTCCTACAAAAAAGACAAATAGAACATACAAGACAAATACAGATTCTATTAATGATCAACTACCAGCTAGCCCATCATCAATCAGTGTCTACATATCTATGATTTACTACCAGCTAGTCCATCATCAAACAATGACAACATAGATGCAAAAAACGAGCTATATTCCCATACAGAAAAATAACCCTATAATAATTTTCTATATGGGACTAAGATCCGTATTTCACACAAGAATAAATTGTTACACCTATCCTTATGCTATTTAGGTAGACATCTAATGTCAATCACATCCAATGTGATTCTCAGATCCTTTTATGAGACTATGATATTAAATATCATTGCCTACTCGTCTCATCTATACCGTTGTGTCTCAAGTCAAAACTTGATAACTCAACCTAAGGTAAACCACGTTCAAGCTGTGGGAACCACGATTTCCCACCCTGCCTCACAAAGATAATCCGGCATGCTCAGCTTTGGCATGACTCGTGTTACGGACGATCGATGCCTTGACAGGCGCTCTAGTAATGGGAGGTACACACTTAGCATTACTTAAATAAGGGATTTTCGAAACCACGCTTAGATCAAGCATCTACTTTCAAGCTATGAGAACCACCATTTCTCCATCTTGCCTCACCAAGATAATACGGCACACCCAGCTTTGGCATGGCCCATGACACGTACGATCGAGGCCTTGACAAGTGCTTTACTCGTAGAGCTCCTAGATCAAAAAGGTTTCTGTGCAACGATTGATCATAATCCGAATGGATAATCCAATCGATTATGCAATCCCAATCCCGAAGCTCCCACTCAATCAAACATATTTAATGTCTTGATTAAGTTACATACATTCATTCACTATGGACCATCCATAAGAAAGAATCATGTTATTCTGAATCACAGTTGATCGGTTTTAAGCAACAATTGCTCTAACTAGATCCCAAACGCAAAATCAAATTTTGGTGAAGCGTCGGGACCTAGACCGTTCAGTCTAGGCCTAGTCCGATTGGTCTAGGCGGTTCGGTCTTCGGATCATAGTCGGTCCGTTCGGTCTGGAATGGTCAGTCCGTTCGGACTGACTCTTCAAGCCGTTCGGTCTGACTCTCCAGACCGTTCGGACTTGCCCCTTCGGACTTTCTCTCTCGGACTAGTGACTTAGACCGGACGGACTGGCTAAGCAGTCCATTCGGTCTACACACCTTAGTCCGTTCGGTCCAACATCTTGGTCCGAACGGACTGAGGTCGTTTAGTCCAGGGAGACGAAAAGCCCTAGACCGTCCGGTCCAGAGGATCAGACCGTTCGGTCTAGACGGAAAAACGCGATCAGATCACGTTCTTCGTCGTTACGGTCCCGATTCAGATCAGATTTCAACCCCGTTTTCGCCTGTGAACTCAGAACAGAAGCCTCTTGCACACTATGACAAAGAACATGAAATCTACCCTAGATTCATCTCTTAGGCCGAGAGATAGGGTAGATGAAGAAGGGTCGGAATACCATGAACCATGTAGAAACCCCAGACCGAGAGGTAGGTTGGATAATGAGGAGTTCGAATATGAGGAACAACCTAGGAGGAGAGCCCAGCCAAGACCAAGACCTAGGGTGAACCGTAGGAGAGAGGCGGTCGATGACTTAGATGAACCATACCCAGACCATCCTCGTGCTTACCGAGGGCAAATAGAGCTGAAACTCAAGCCTCCCCTATTCCTAGGAAAAGTCGACCCGGAAGTCTACCTCGAGTGGGAGCGGCAAATGAATGACATCTTTGAGTGTTACTCCTGGTCGAACCAAAGAAAGGTCCAATATGCGACTGCCCATCTTGCGAAGAATGCTCTCATGTGGTGGGAACAAAAGGAGATCGAACACCGACGAGCACATTATGATCCGATTTCCACTTGGAAAGAGATGAAAATCCTCATGCGGAAAAGGTATATACCCCGACATTGTCTTCGTGAATTACAACATAGATTTGATAACATCATGCAGGGAGACACAACGGTTGAGGAATACTACGGAGAATTTGAGCAGCTCGTTGCGTACTTAAGAATTGACGACGATGAAGAACTCATGATGCATTTCCTAGGAGGCCTACAAAAACGAATCGCTAGAAAGGTAAAACAACAAGTGTACCGTGACTTGAGACATCTTGTACATGCAGCGATTCAAGTAGAGCGACAAATCAACAAGAAGCCTTTGGAATTGGTGAATGTACTTGCTGCAACACCAACAAAAGAAAGCGTCATCAAAAACCAAGACAAGCACAAGATGAAGGATAATAAAGACAAACACGAGGAATCAACAACTATCCTACAAGGTAACGAATCCATTCGTTCGTGTATTGACTGCTTAGTAGTCCGTTCGGTCTGGACACTTGGTCTGTTCGGACTAGTTTCATAACTGGGTCCGTTCGAACTAATGGGTCAGTCCGTTCGGTCCAACACTTGGTCCGTTCGGACTGAACTCCCTAGTCTGTTCGGTCCAACAACTTGGTCCGTTCGGACTAGATGCTTCGGTCCGTTCGGTCTACTCCTAGACCGGACGGTCCGGACCACTTATCCAGTTTTCTCGACGTTTTCTCGTGCATTTGTCCTTCCCTGC
>NW_010970214.1:136274-138773 GCF_000463585.1 Tarenaya hassleriana | reverse complement strand
TCTTCCGTCTTGGTTTTTCCGTCGTTTTTCTCGTGCGTTTTGTCCTTCCCTGCGTGTGTGACCCTGTAGGCTCATTCGACATAGCAGTATAACCCGAAATCCCTATTTCGGGTATACAAGTCATAGGCGGTCTCTAGCAAGACACTATGACTATCTATCTCGAATAGAGTTTGTTCGTGATCTTACGAACGCTAGAGATTATTCCGGTTGATGATCGTTTTGTATCACGATATCATATGTCGAATATAAAGCATGGACAAACCACCTTATCTGATTCGACTGCTTTCTCGTTCACTGAGTTCGACTGTCTGAAATAGACGACGTTCGTCTATAGTGCGGCCACACATTTCTACAGTCTCGCTCACACGAGGGGCCCAGCGATATCTCTCTCTTTTACGAGAGGTACAAATCCCGTCTTGACTATCTACAATCCAACACATTATTCATTTCGTACCTGATACACGCCTTTATAGTCCTCATGTTACGCAGGACGTTTGACGTAATCAAAGTACGCAACTCCTCATGTTGGATTCCGTAGATATCTCAGGTCTTAGGATCCAATCATGGAACCGTCATATGAGATTCAAGTCATGACGCTAGTCCATGTGACAGTCTCATGCGGGTCAATCCAGTATTTCGTTCTCCAACGAATACCTATGATTGTGATCGTATCCAATACCTATAATCATCTATGTGATCATCAATCACACATCATACTAGTCTTATTATGTCGTTATTTCCATAACGACACAAGACTAGGGAGTTAAGTATCATTCATAATGATACATGGATTTCATAACACATCTAGTATGCAAGAACATGTAATGAATCAAATACTCTCATAAACCATAGAAAGTATCAATACATCAAATGTATCTAAATAAAGATCATAAACACTACATCATAGAGCACTAAACCAACAATGTGAATCCAACCCATCCAATCTCTGCTCGAAGCTCTCTTGTTTCCCTTTGAATCCTTGCATCTCTTGACCCAAGCTGGAAAACGAGTTTTTCTGATCATGCATTAGCTGGGCTAACATCGACTTTAACTCTGACTCCTCTTCCTTAGCCTGAGGCGGAGGGGCTCTGTATCCTTGATTTCTCTGATTGTAGTCTTGGCCCTGATTCTGATACCCCTGATTCTGGCTCTGGTAGCCCTGATTCTGGTATCTAGGCTAAAATCCTGGGGGTCCCTAAGGTTTCACTCCGCTTTGATGTTGAGGGTTCAACGCTCCTTGCGGGTTGCCATAAGAAAAGCGAGGGTGATTCTGATTCCCCGGATTGTAGAAATTCGACTGATTGTTGTATTGATTTCTTCCCACATAGTCGACTTCTTCCATGGCTTCTTCTTCTTGTTCCACCATGTACATGCTGCAACTTGATGGCTGATTGTTGTATTGATTTCTTCCCACATAGTCGACTTCTTCCATGGCTTCTTCTTCTTGTTCCACCATGTACATGCTGCAACTTGATGGCTGAAAGCTCCGAAAGAACGGCTTGTAAAGCCGAAGACTCGCTGGCATCCCCTTTAACATCAGCCTTAGGCAAAGATCATCTGCTGCCCATTTCCCCTGAAATGCTTCTCCCTTTCGCCATCTTAGCAATCTGCGCCTCTAAAAGCCTCGAAAGAGAGATCATACACGCTGCCTCCACATGCTGCATCAACCCATCCTCTCGTGTCGTCCCTAAGGCCATGTATGAAAGTGGAGAGAAGATATTTGTTGTCCATACCGTGGTGCGGACACATTCTCTGATACTCCTTGAATCTCTCCCAAGCATCATACAAGGTCTCATCATCATCTTGAGCGAAGGAGTTAATCTTGTTCAGCGCCAACTGTGTCTTCATGGGAGATCATCATAAACTTCTCCTCCATCTCATCCCATGTAGAAATGGAATTTGGCTCCAAGGTATAGAGCCAATCCCGTGCCTTATCCATCAGAGAGAAGGAAAATGCCTCGATCATCGCGTCCTCCATTGTTACCCCTGGCGGCTTCTTGATGGTTCGACACAACATCTTAAACTGCGTAAGATGAGAATTCGGATCCTCATTATACCTCCCTCTAAAGCTCATCTAATTCAGCATCTGAATGAACTGTGGCTGCAGCTCAAAGTGGTCTAAGGGTGGTCTGTTGATGCACGAGAGTAACTGAGTATGCTTAGGCGTTGTGTACATCCCAAGAGTCTGCGGATTAGCTCGGACGTGCTCTCTTGGCTGCGCTTCCCCCCTTGCTGCCTCTTCTGCCATTCTGTCCTCTCTTCGTTTTCTGCGGATTTCCTTTTCTGTTCTGTCTATGTCCGGATCAAAGGCAAGCTCAAAATCTGAGTCGAGTTGTCTTCGAGTGGGACGTCTGCTCATGCACTAAGGGAACCTGCAAAAATAAAAGTCCAGAAAAAGGCAGAGAAGGTGAATCGAAGTAAATAAAAAGGCAGAGAGTAGGGAGAGACACCCGATAAAGTCCAGAACGATCCCGGAAAAGTCCAGGAAAATCGGAAAAA
>NW_010970214.1:132008-135197 GCF_000463585.1 Tarenaya hassleriana | reverse complement strand
GAGATGCTCAATGATGTCTTCAATCTTCAATCCAAGGCAAATCTCCTTGTTCCTCCCTCAATAATTCGGTCCTAGGTCTTTTGGAGGAGAGAAAATCGCCTCCCTTCTGTTTCCCAAATCGAGCTCTCCTCAAAAGTCCGAAAAATCAGACCTAAATCAGTTCCAGGTCACGCGGTCAGGCGGACCGAGAGTAAATGAGGCACGACAACGCGGCGCAAAAAATGGCCCTGGTCCGGCTGACCAGGATTGGTCAGCCCCGGACCAGGTTCAGTTGGTTCACTTCGGCGGACTGGGAAAATGCTGGCGGACTGAGCTTTGTGCGGAAATGTGCTGGTCCGGCGGACCAAAACTGGTCAGCTACGGACCAGGTGCACTTCGGATCTGGTCAGGTCCTCTTCGGTTCGACGGACTGGCTAACTGAGAAGGCATGTGGTCCTGGTCCGGCTGACCAAGATTAGCCAGCTCCGGACCAGGCGTTAATTTTTACACGGTCGGAGTGGTTCGGCCGACCGGTGGGCACGTAACACACCTGGTCCGGCTGACCAAGATAGGTCAGCTCCGGACCAGGGTGAATTTTGGTCAGCTTCTCTCTTACTCAGCAACGAGCTGGCAGACTCCCAGTCAAATGAACTGTGCACGATTGATCCGCCGGAGTACATTCCGGTCAGGGGCGGACCAAGAGCATGTTTTCTTTGTTTCCCGTCGAATTTCTGCATGTTGCTCTCGAGGTCCTGCCAAAGTCAAGAAATGGTCCCGAGGCCCGAGGATGGCTCTAAAAATGCCTAAGAATGTGTGGAAACCGTTTAGAAACCAAAGACATACTCGTATAAAATCCAGATAAAATCCAAGCCATCAATCATCCTAGAGCATTACAACCAACATCCGCAAGTATACGGTAGTTGTAGTACCGGGGTTGAACACGAGGACTAGGATGTATTAGTCTATCTCTAAGCTAGATTAGGTGGTCAAGTAAAAATGTGGTTTGTGATAAGTGTCGGAATACAAGAAAGCAAGTAAAATTAATCGGTTTGTAAAAACGATGATTTAAGGCGTTGTAGGTTCGGGATCCCTGAAGGTTCGCATGGACGGTTAGTGATGCTACAATACCTATGGGTTTATCTTCCAATTGGGGGTTTTAAGCACTTCCTCTAGAGTTTGTCTCTCCGAGCTTAAACTCACTACCTAGAGAGTCGATTCACCCATTTTCCAATGATCCAAATGATCTCTAGATGCGTTAATGTACCCTATCATGAACCCTAAGCAAGCTAAGCCATTTCCCAATGTGAATAACTCACTCATTTGTCATTTGGTTCCAAACATCATCCCCATATGTGTTCTATAGTCATATCAATTAGGGTTTCGCCCAAATCAATAGCATTAAGCACAAAACATCAAACCAATGGAAGAAAACTCAAAGACATCATAGATTAAGCTTAGGGAAAGCTTCAAAGAGCACAATAGGATATAAAAAATATCCTATGTCCATACAAAAGTGGAGATCACTCACCCACAACAAAGTCACTACTCCATAACTAGGGTTTCAAAACAGAAAGCCAAATGAAGAAACATGGAAAAGGAGAAGAAATGCTCAAGATGGTCTTCAATGGTGGTCCTCTTCTTCTCCTAGCCTCCTTGATCTCCAAAATCCCTCTTTTCTCCTCTTCCAAGTCAAGTCTCTCTCCAAAGTGTGTTGCCCCCCTTCTCTCTCCTCAAACTCCCCTTTTTATGAAAGTCTAGAATTAGGTTTTCTCCTCAAAACACGGGCTTTTCCTTTTTGGGCCGATTTTGATTTCAGGCGGTCGCTCATTTTTCAGGCGAGTCGCTCATTTTTCTTCCGGTCGCCCATTTTTCGGACGGGTCGCTCATTTTCCTCTGACACGCGAAAAAGCGAGCGACCGCTCACAAAACGGGCGACCGCCCATAAAATGGGCGGGTCGCTCGTTTTGTCTGAGCTTCCCGAGCATTCTCATATTCTTGTTCTTCCGTGCCCGCTTCGTGAGGATTCATCGTGGAGTCTTCCTGCAAGGAAAAACAAGCAAAACAACCTACCCATGGCCATCTAACATCCTATGATGCCTAGAATGTGAGAAAAATTGTGATGCATGACGTTATAAAACCGGTGAAAAACCCGTGTGATTGATAACTCCTATTCTTCTCTATATTTTGATGAGAGTTTGTCTAGGTTTTATAGGATAATCACATGCATTCATAGGCATTCTAGGCGTGTTAGGATACAAAACCCGGTTGTGCTCTAGTTTTGCAGAGTTACAGGTTTCGGAGATGATTGGACTCGAAAAGGAGCTAATTGGAGCGTTAAAGGAGAAGTCCGGATGAGATACTCATGTTGCGACATCAATAACTTTCTCTACAGAAATCCAAATCGTACGAGACTTGTATCATTGGAAAGAGCACTTCAAGAGCTTCGCGTAGACACCAAAATCGCGTAAATCCGACACCGGAGCAGAGAGTTATGAGCGAATTCGTGAAGACCAGAGAACTGCCACTTCAAGAGCTTCACGTAGACACCAAAATCGCGTAAATCCGACACCGGAGCAGAGAGTTATGAGCGAATTCGTGAAGACCAGAGAACTGCCGGTGCAGGGCCGATTCCGGCTGGAATCGGTCCGGATCAGGAACGCAGAATTCGACCCCAGGAATCTGGATCCGGTCCGGATCCACCTGGAATCGGTCCGGATCCAAATCTCTCGATCTATTTAAGTTAACCCTAGGTGCATGAAGAACGCTATCATCAACCCTAGATCGATTAAACCATATCTCTATGTGAATAATACGATCTATCCTATTGATTTTGATCCGAAACAAACCCATATCTCTATGTGGTTCAGAATCCAAGATAATTGATCAAGGGGTTAGCAAACATCAATCCAATAAAAGTGCAAATCAATAGAACCGAAACAAATCAAAACCAAAATCCAAGTTAGGGTTCAAACATACCCAAAACACATATGAATCCCTAACCCATAGCCGTGGATCTACTTACGGTTCATAGAAAACAACAAAAAGCTCATAAAGAAAAAGGTAAAAGAGAGGAAAGAAAGTCTCATGTCGATGTCTAGTCTTCACGATCGAATCCTCCTTCTTCTTCCCGAAATCCCGTGAACTTCTATTCTTCTCTCACCAAAAGCTCTCCAAAAGTGTGTATCTAGGTGTTCTCTAAGGGTCTCTCCT
>NW_010970214.1:124898-131382 GCF_000463585.1 Tarenaya hassleriana | reverse complement strand
AGACCACAGGGTACATTCCCGGGAAAGCCTGAGCCGAATCCACGAGAGCATGTCAATGCTATTCAGCTTATAAATGGAGAGAACCTGCATGATACAGTCCCTCTGACCATAGAAAAAAGGATGAAGTCCAGATGCACTGCTGAAGAGAAAGGGAAAGTCATAGATCACGAGACATCTAAGGTGCATATAGAGGAAGCCGAACCGCCATATGTAGCTCCTCCACCTTATGTACCACCCGTTCCTTTCCCTTCTCGGTTGAAGAAGCATGTTGAGGATACACAGTTCTCGAGATTTGCTGATATGCTTCAGAAGCTAGAGGTTACTATACCGTTCTATGAGGCTATGCTGCAGATACCCTCGTATTCAAAGTTTCTGAAAGACATCTTGACCAAGAAGAGGGTAATTGGGAAAGAGACAGTAGCGTTGAGCACAGAGGTGAGCGCTGCGATTCTACAGCATGAGTTGCCACGAAAGAGATCGGATCCAGGTAGTTTCTCGATTCCTTGCAAAATCGGGAACATTGAGATTGACCGTGCATTGTGCGATTTGGGTGCCAGTGTGAGCTTGCTTCCGTTGTCCATCTACAAGAAGCTCAACATTGGAGATCTTAAACCGACGAGGATGGCACTACAGTTAGCAGATCGATCCATCAAGTATCCTGCAGGTATTCTCGAGGATGTCCCATTGAAAGTCGGGGATTATTATGTTCCCGTTGATTTTGTTGTTTTAGACATGGACGAAGACTCGAAGATACCGATTATACTAGGCCGTCCGTTCTTAAACACGGCCGATGCGGTGGTTCATGTTCGTGCTGGTCGTCTCACAATGAAGATAGGTGACGAGACTGTGGAGTTCACCTTAGATCACAACATGAAACAGCCGTCTACCACCGATTCAGCATGCTATGTCGATGTGCATAAAATCCTCACTCAAGAGGCCACATCAGAGGAAGAACCGGTTGAGGACATCAACTACATTGGAAGGAATCAGTACCAGAATCCTTCTAATCTCTACAACCCGAATGCGCATAGGAATCATCCCGGTTTTTCCTACGGAAATCCGAGCGGAGCATTGAATGCGCAGCAACAGGGCGTTTCCAGAATCCCTCAGAATCCACCGGGCTTCACTCAATCACGTTTTTAGGTGCAGAATCAGGGATATGAGCAGCAGAATCCAGGATACGGGCAGCCGAATCAGGGTTACCGAGCACCTCAACCTGCGAAGAATGATGAAGCGGACATCAAGACGATGCTTTCCCAACTAATGCTCGATCAGAAGACATCATTTACTGAGTTGAAGACCGAGATACAGAGTATAAAAGTCAGGCAAGACACTTTTGAGAGGAGATTAGATGGAGTTGAGGCTCATCTGAAGCATGTGGACATGCAGATTGCGCAGCTTGCATCAGAACCCTCTAGACAACAGGGCACCTTTCCTGGAAAGCCCGAACCGAATCCACGAGAGCATGTCAATGCTATTCAGCTTATAAATGGAGAGAACCTGCATGATACAGTCCCTTTGACCACAGAAAAAGGGGTGATCTCCAGATGCACCATCGAGGAGAAAGGGAAAGCCATAGCTCACGAGACACCTAAGGTGCATGTAGAGGAAGCCGAACCGCCTTATGTAGCTCCCCCACCTTATGTACCACCCGTTCCTTTACCTTCTCGATTGAAGAAGCATGCTGATGATACACAGTTGTCTAGATTTGTTGATATGCTTCGGAAGTTAGAGGTTAAGGTACCTTTCTACGAGACGATACTCCAGATCCCTTCTTATGCAAAATTTTTGAAAGATATCTTGACTAAGAAGAGGGTGATTAGGAAGGAGACAGTATCCTTGAGCACAGAGGTGAGCGCTGCGATTCTACAGCATGAGTTGCCACGAAAGAGATCGGATCCAGGTAGTTTCTCGATTCCTTGCAAAATCGGGAACATTGAGATTGACCGTACATTGTGCGATTTGAGTGCCAGTGTGAGTTTGCTTTCATTGTCTATCTATAAGAAACTCAACATTGGAGATCTCAAGCCGACGAGGATGGCACTACAGCTTGCGGATAGATCCGTCAAGTATCCTGCAGGTATTCTCGAGGATGTCCCATTGAAAGTCGGGGATTATTATGTTCCCGTTGATTTTGTTGTTTTAGACATGGACGAAGACTCGAAGATACCGATTATACTAGGCCGCCCGTTCTTAAACACGGCCGATGCGGTGGTTCATGTTCGTGCTGGTCATCTCACAATGAAGATAGGTGACGAGACTGTGGAGTTCACCTTAGATCACAACATGAAACAGCCGTCTACCACCGATTCAGCATGCTATGTCGATGTGCATGAAATCCTCACTCAAGAAGTCTCCGATCAGTTTCGGGAAGTCGATCCTTTAGAGATATCTCTCCTAGCATCAAACGAGAGCATATACAGCAATTGGGAGGATATCCGAGAGCTTACGCGAGCATTGAACGAAGGATCGGACGAAATTGGAGTTTTACAGAAGCTTGATCCGGACCGAATCCACCTGGAATCGGACCGGATCCAAACTGAAGACAAACTGGAAACGGACCGATTCCACCTGGAATCGGACCGGATCCAAACTGCCTCCGAAGATGGATTTTTACAGAAGGTCAATCCGGACCGATTCCACCTGGATTCGGACCGGATCCAAATTGAAGACAAATTGGAAACGGACCGATTCCACCTGGAATCGGACCGGATCCAGTCTCTGAGCAAATCGGACGTTTTTCACATCGATGTACCCGATTCTTCTACGAACGTCTCCGAACCCTCCACGACGATTATTAAAGACGTTCAAGAGACCAGAGAGCCACCACCTAGCATGGGGACGCTGAATAAAGTGGATTGGATTCTAGAGAATGTCCCGAATGTCAAATTGAAGCCCTTACCTCAAAGGCTTATGACAAAGGAACACATAGGACCATCATTGGAGAGAGGTACGTATCCTGCTCATAATCCTATATCTGTTTTTGAACTTTCTATTACAGGTTGTCGAGCAGGAGCAATGAGCAAGAGAGGATCGAAACGATCAAAATCATTGCTCAAACGTCCACAAGATCCACCTCCTTCACAAGTTTGGAAACCCAAGGAGGATAGAAGGCTCAAGCATCCACGAGGTCCAAAAGATGCGCTTAACGCTGAACATCTAGGGTGGCGAAAGATCGATTATCTTCGCCTCTCAGACCCTCCCATCATTTGAGCAAGATAGGTCGAGCTAATGACGTTAGACAAGCGCTTCTCGGGAGGCAACCCGAGCACTAGGTAAGTTTTCTTTTTCTTTTTCTTTGTAGCATAGGTAGTAGAGACCATGATTGTATTTTGGATCCTCCGGAATGCATTGCTATTATTATGCTTTTGTTCGGATAACGTTTGTTGTTCTATGAGCGTTTACACCGGCACACGAGAGATGAGCATCGACTTCTGAGAGACAATGTTGGATAGGTTTCAGTCTACATAGTTTGTGAGAGCTCTTGCGTTTGACGTGAGTTAACTTCATTGCGAGTGAACGAATTTCGCAGAGCTAAGCCTTCTTTATCCCTCTTATTGGTTCTTTTCATACGTTATTGTCGATTTCATTCTTCCGGATGAGAGTCTACACCGTGGACGGTGTATGGTTCAAGTCTGGGGGGGTGGATAGATCCTTCATACATTCAGGTCTATCTACTTAGGATTGCATTTAGTTTAGGTGCATTTTATCATAGCATATAGACTTAGGAAAATTTTTCATTTTCTGCATATCACTTTGCATTAGTTGCATTTACACGTTTCCCTTTTTGTTTTTTCATATAGATGATTTTTGTTAGGTTTGCATGATTGCATTCGATCATATAGATTTAGGATCATATAGGTTCACGTGCATACCTCGAAAACCCGTTTTGAACATCATTTGGAGGATTTGTGAGATGATAGAGTAGGACTATCTTGATGATCGAGTGACTTTGTAGAGCGTGGTTGAACCGTGTTGAATTGATAGTTCTCCAGACTTTCTATATATAGTTTGTGGGATGAGGTTGCTGTTTGGAACCTACGGAGTTGATACGACCATATCCAGGTTATATGTTTCTTGTAGAACCTTTTCCGAGTCTTGCAGGTCGATGAAATCTAGTTCAACAAGTGCCTTGGGAAAATAAAGCATCTCGACACTCCGCTGTCGAAATCTCGTCAACGAAAATCGTTCGAGGACATGAGTGCATCGATTGATGGTTCGGGTCTAAGTTGTGGGTCGGACATCGCATCAAAAGAAAAAAAAATATATAAAAAAACAAAGAGAAAAGAAAAGAAAGAGAGAAAATGATGTCCTTCAACTTCAACGTCCTAGAAACCCGAGGTGCTAGCGTTCATTAAAGAAATTCTACAAAAAGGTAAAAATCCAGGTACAGAGTAGAACTAAGATCGAATACGCTAAGTTGAGATAAGGATAGGTTCAGAAATAGGCTTGGTGTGTTGTAGAGATTCTAATGGGTTCTAGGTGGCAATAAAAATCCCAACGCTCCAATTAGCTCCTTTTCGAGTCCAATCATCTCCGAAACCTGTAACTCTGCAAAACTAGAGCACAACCGGGTTTTGTATCCTAACACGCCTAGAATGCCTATGAATGCATGTGATTATCCTATAAAACCTAGACAAACTCTCATCAAAATATAGAGAAGAATAGGAGTTATCAAATCCCCCCAGACTTAAACCTTTGCTCGTCCTCGAGTAAAGAACGAAGGAATAAAATCTGCAAAATAGGGAATGACGAACATCAAATAGCATCATCGCGAGAGATCAAAAGCAAAACATCCATCCAATTTTAGGTTGGATCCGGACCGATTCCAGGTGGATCCGGACCGGATCCAGATTCCTGGGGTCGAGTTGTGCGTTCCTGATCCGGACCGATTCCAGCCGGAATCGGCCCTGCACCGGCAGTTCTCTGGTCTTCACGAATTCGCTCATAACTCTCTGCTCCGGTGTCGGATTTACGCGATTTTGGTGTCTACGCGAAGCTCTTGAAGTGCTCTTTCCAATGGTATAAGTCTCGCACGATTTGGACCTCTGTAGAGAAAGTTATTGATGTCGCAACATGAGTACGATTTCGGGAAGAAGAAGGAAGATTCGATCGTGGAGACTACACATCTGCATGAGACTTTCTTTCCTCTCTTTTATCTCTTTCTTTATGAGCTTTTTGTTGTTTTCTATGAACCGTGAGTAGATCCACGACTATGGGTTAGGGATTCGTTTGTGTTTTGGGTATGTTTGAACCCTAACTTGGATTTCGGTTTTGATTTGATTCGGTTCTATTGATTTACATTTTTATTGGATTGATGTTTGCTAACCCCTTGATCAATTATCTTGGATTCTGAACCACATAGAGATATGGGTTTGTTTCGGATCAAAATCAATAGGATAGATCGTATTATTCACATAGAGATATGGTTTAATCGATCTAGGGTTGATGATAGCGTTCTTTATGCACCTAGGGTTAACTTGAATAGATTGAGAGATTGACGAGTTACTCTGTAGGTAGGGAGTTAGTAGACCGAGAGGTGAATTCTCTATCTTTGTTGCTTGATGATTCCCGAATACAAGTCATAATCGTTATTCATGCATGCTTAGCATATACCCATACACGCGAATACGATCCCGACGCCCGTAGTCATCCTTGTTTGATAGGTTACTCGTTTCACTTGCTTTCTTATTTCGTTTCATATAGATTCCATACACTTCCATCATTACTTGCTTGCTTGCTTTGATCTCTTTTCGATCTAGATTTGGATTTAGCAACCGGTCCTTGTGTTCGACCCCGTGTTACGACGATCCGTATCCTTGCGGTGAGTTGTGAATCGGGTTATATATTTTAGACTCGGTACACACGTATCAGTGATCAAATCCCCCCAGACTTGAGGTTTGCTCGTCCTCGAGTAAATGTGCAGTTATAAAACTATCCAATGGGTGATAAGATACAGTCGGAGAACAAGTGGGGGTTTTGAGTGGATTGGTTGTACGGGTTAAAGTCGCTGCGAATGAAATCGGGTTTGGTATACTCTATCTTTTCCAATACTCGAGCGAAATCTTATCAATGGGATTTTCATTGCTTCCTACAGTCTAGGATGAAATATTTCCTACTTGCCGAGCATGTCTCCTAAACACATCCCAAATGAGAACCCCAAAAGTCACTTAGCCTATAACTTCAATGTTTTCTCTTGCCCCATATCTTTCCTTTTTATTCGTGTTTTAGTGTTCTTTTTCTTTTTCTTTATTTCTCCCTTTTTTTTCATATGATGCAATCCCGGGCTTCTAGGACGTTGGAATTTGACGAGTTCACTCTTTTTTTTTCTTTTTTTTTCTTTTGTGTCCTTGTCCCACAACTTAGACCCGAGCCTTCATTTCCGACGCACTCATGTCTCCGAATGATTTTCATTAACGAGATAATGACAGAGGAGTGTCGGGATGCATCGTATTTTCTAGGGCTTGTTGCTTCCTATAGGCTT
>NW_010970214.1:123661-124831 GCF_000463585.1 Tarenaya hassleriana | reverse complement strand
CCATCTAGACTTTAGGAGACAAAATCATCCCACGTGATATTCATTCGCTCTAGGATTGGATCAGCTATTTCTACCTCGCTCGACAATCCATTCAACCCTTTAGATCAATCTAAACTTAGCTCCTAAAACCTTTCCAAGACAATCCTTACTCTATGTTCCCCCCACATCATTATCCGGCCAAATCTTTGAGGGAAAAAACCTTATGCAAGTGTATGCATGCATTCCTATACCTATATGCACATATGCAACCTATTGATGACGATCTATGCAAGTATGTACAAAATGCAAGACTCTCTTTTTTTTTTTAATATGGAATGCATGATTCTAAGTGCAAATGATGCATGATGTGTATGGTTCATGGGTACGATGTGCGTTCGTTAGTGCATTCCCTCTCCCCCAGCCTTGAATCAAACACCGTCCACGGTGTTGACTCTCGGCTAGTGGAGAGATTCCAAAAGAGAAAAAAGGAATGGAATGAAAGGGGTGAGTGTGTTACCTTTTTCGATGAGGTGGAGTTGCATTCCAATTTCTCTTTTGCGGATGTCATAAGCACGTGAAACCTATGCAATGTGAGAGAACTACAATTCTATGTGATGTTAGCTAAAATGAATGCAAAGGAGTGAGAGTTAAGAGAGGGGACCGAGCGGGCCTTTAGCAGGACCCCTGGGATGAGGACTCTTGTCCGGAGTCTGTGCCGAGGTCTGATGAGACTTCAAAATGGATTCCTTCTTCGGTAAGAGGGGGTAGCACAAAATAGGCCATGTCGAATGATCGATACCTACTCTCGACGTCCACGAACCTCCATAATATGTCCCCGTTTTGTTCCTTGACAAAATTGTTCTGCAAGAGATGCATATAGTTGATCTTATCCCCATGGATGAAATCATGTGCATATGCTCTAAGATCTATGCCCAATCGCTCTGCAACCATGGTTACGATCCCTCCAAAACAAATTGACTCAGTGGTGGAAGTGATTACCTTGTGCATATGCAGTGCTACCCTTGACACGGCGTCCGCAACCTCAAGACGGTTGTTCATCATGAAGTGGAGAGGTTCCATGAGCATGTTTAGTTCCGTGATGGAGACGGTTCGTGTATCCTCGCGTGCAAATAGGGTGGATGCCATGAATTGCTGAAGGTAGCGGACTGCGGGATGTTGTATCATGGAGGC
>NW_010970214.1:111518-123165 GCF_000463585.1 Tarenaya hassleriana | reverse complement strand
CAACACGGTTTTCACCCAAAAGCCTTGAGAAGTGGGCATTTTGTGGCTTGAAGTCTTGTAACTCCGGTATTGTGTCTGAAATGTATTTTCGTACCCTCCTCCAACGGTTGCTGGAATCCACCTGAAACATGTGAAAAACATCATCGAAAAAAGTGGTCAGAAGGAGTGAGCGGGTCGCCCAAAAAATGGGCGGTCGCTCGGCCAGGTGATTTTTTTGCTCAGAGAAAACGAGCGGGTCGCCCAAAAAAATGGGCGACCACTCGTTCTCTTTCTCGACCATTTTTTTTTCATGCAGGCGACCGCTCGAGAAAACGAGCGGGTCGCCTGTTTTGTCTGTTGAATTTTTTTCTTGCCCGTTTTCGAGTATTCCGTTGATCAGAAATTTTCCGCTGTTCGAATTAACAGAAATGACATGCATTCAAGCAATGACATGTAGTTCAAAACAACCCAAGAGTCTAAAATCCGAAGCATAGTTCAAAACAACCTAAACATGCCATGATTTAGCAAAATGTGATCCAAAACACCGGTAAAATAAAGCATCAGAGTTGAACTCGTCCTAAGATAAGGTAGATCATGGTGCTGCCTTCTTGCTGCCCTTGCTGGTCTTGCTTGCTCCGGAAGTTGATGATGCATCGGTCTCGCTATCGTGGAGGGAATCTTCGTCTCCGGAGGCATCTTCATCCATCATCTTCTCAACCGTACGGATGATCTCGCGTTGGGCACTCTCAATAGAACAGTTGAGAGTGGCTTCAAGCGTGGCAAAGTGATCTTCCATCGATTCTTCGATGGATGCGAGACGAGGTCCAAAACCCTCTATGGTGGTGAGGCGAGTATCGAAGCTCTCCAGCTTTTGGATGATAAGGTCTAACCTGGGATCGGGGATAGGTGTTGAGGTCTCTTCACCATCATAAATTAAGAGCCTTCCCCTGCGACCTCTTCGGTCTCCGGTACGTGTCGGAGGAGTCTCAAGGAAGTCTAGGCGCAGTGTCGCGTGGGTAAATGTCTTTATCTCCTCACATGGCAGACGCAAGTATTGCTTGAGTCCATCGTCACCCAGATAGATCCATTCCTCTCCTATCATCCGGACGTGGCTTCGAGTCTTGAGGGAGTCCATGTCGAGGAGGCAATGCCAATCGATGACGTCTTCTTTGTAGAATGTAATCTCCGTGTCTACCCTCCGAGCAATCTTTGTGATGATGCCTCCAACGCATATTTTAACGTCCTTAGCCTTCGTGTTGGGCATGTTGTACAGATGAATTGCTACCCTTGATGCTAAATCCATGGTCGACCATCCTCCTCGCACACAATCATCGAGTGATGGCCCGTCGTGAAATTCTTGAAGCGCCAAATATAGGTAACCCATCTCGAGCTTATGGATCTTACCCGGTTCGTCACGAGCGAATATGGAGTTAGACATGAATTGATGAGCATATCTGATCGCCGGGTGCTAGATCCAAGAAATCTTGCCTTTAGAACTGGAATATCTTCGGATGGCTATTTTCTGCCAGAATTCTTGGAACACATAGGCGGATATCGTCAGTATGAGCGAGTGTGTTCCCTTGGGGACGCCTAGGATGTCTGCAAACTGGGACATGTTGAGCCGCACCCATTTTTTGTTCAACATGAATTCCATGTAGGCGTTCTCTATGGAATTTTCCTCGGGGAAGTAGCATGTGTAGGTCGCGAGGAACTCCCGATTGATGCTTCGGAAGATTGGTTCTGCACTTTTGTACAGTCTCTCCCAGCCCAATTTCTCAAAGATGTAGTCGACGTTCGCTTGAATTCCCAGCAGCCGAGTGGTGCGATCACATACGAACTTGCTTCCCCGTTGTTTGATCGTGTTTAGGTGTCGAGCTTTCGTATAGGCCTCGTCATGCCTATCAATCTTCACGGTTTTCATCGGTCCCTCTATCAAATCATCGATCGGTGCCTCTAAAATCTCGGTGATTGTTCCGGGTCGCATGTCCCTCTTTTTAGAACCTTCTCGCTCTTGAGAAGAACTTGAATTTTCACTTGTTCGGGGTCTTTTCGAGCCATATTAGAGAGGAGGTTTTTCGCGAGAGAGAGAGCTTGCTCAGCGGCGAAGTGACGAGACGACGGAGGACGGACGACGGCGAGTAGCGGCGGCGGTTCGACCGAAAAGGAGAGAGAGAGATTTTGCCGAAGTGAGTGAGGAAAGGGGAGGAGTTGCGGGCGAAAGAGAGTGTGAGAGAGAGGGTGGGGTCTCAATACCCTCTCTCTTTTGTGTCCTTTTTTCGTTTTTTTTTATACGGGCGGTCGCTCGTTTTATGGGCGACCGCTCGTTCTTTTCTTCATTTTGCGCAGAAGAAACGAGCGGGTCGCCCAAAAAATGGGCATCGGACGACTGCTCGATTCCCTTTTTTTCTCTTTCTGATGAGCTGATCGCTCATAAAATGAGCGACCGCCCGCTTCCCCCTGTTTTTCGACGCAAAACGGATCTTTCCTCGCGCTCGTGTTGTATTTGATCAAAGAGGTTGTTACGAGGGGATTTTGGAGGTTTGATTAAGAAAAGAGAAAAGGAACAAAGAAGGTGAAGAATGTACATCCCAGTATGAACCGGGTTGCTAGTTAAGGTCGTAGCTAGACCGAAATGCGGTTCAATCAGAGTACAGAGGTACCTCCTTCTGGTCTAATACTCCCTGGATTGTCGAGTTCTACCGCTCCATGAGAGGTAACGTTCTTTATGATGAACGGTCCCGACCACCTTGATTTAAGTTTTCCTGGAAAAAGTTTTAGTCGAGAATTAAATAAAAGAACGAGGTCACCTTGTTGGAAATTTCGATTGAGGATGTGCCGGTCGTGCCACTTCTTGGCCCGCTCCTTGTAAATCCGCGCGTTTTCATATGCGTCCAAGCGAATTTCCTCTAGGTGATGGAGCTCTAGCACTCGTTTTTCCGCTGCGGTTTTCCAATCGTAATTCAATGCCTTAATCGCCCAATATGCCTTATGCTCCAACTCAACCGATAGGTGGCAAGCTTTCCCATAAACGAGTTGAAATGGAGTCATCCCGATAGGCGTCTTGAATGTCGTTCAATAGGCCCAAACCGCATCCTCAAGCTTCAAAACCCAGTCCTTTCTTGACTTGGCCACTGTTTTCTCCAAAATTTGTTTGATCTCTCGGTTAGAGACTTCTACTTGACCGCTCGTTTGGGGATGGTAGGGAGTGACTACTCTATGGTGAACACCATATTTAGTCAATATGCTCTGAATCACTCTATTAACAAAGTGTGATCCTCCATCACTTATCACCACTCTTGGGACTCCAAACCGAGGAAATATGACTCTTTTGAACATCCGTGACACAGTGCTTGAATCATTCTTCGGACTAGCAAGTACCTCCACCCATTTCGTCATATAGTCTACTGCCACAAGAATGTATAGGTTGCCGCAAGATGATGGAAACGGTCCCATAAAGGCCCCATAAAATCTATTCCCCAGACGTCAAATGGTTCCACCTCCAATATAAAGTTCTGTGGCGCTTCATTTCTCCGCGAGATGTTACCCGTTCTTTGACAAGCATCGCATGAGCTTACAAAAGCGTGGACATCCTTGAACAAAGTTGGCCAATAGAAACCCGATTGTAGGATCTTTGCGGCTGTCTTGGTCGAGGCAAAATGCTCTGCGTAATCCGATGCGTGGCAATGATGTATCACTTGCTTCACTTCTTCCTCCGGAATGCATCTTCGAAATAATCCGTCCTTACCTCTCTTAAACAAGAAAGGTTCATCCCAAAAGTAGTCTCTAACATCGTGGAAGAACTTTTTCTTCCCGTTGTAGCTTAGCTCCGGGGGTACCACCTTGGCAACCAAATAGTTGACATAATCTGCATACCAAGGAGTGACGTTCTTGATCTCCAAGGATAAGATGTGTTCTTCCCTTAGGGAATCGTCGATTGGTATAGCTTCGGGTATTTCCAATCTAGATAGATGATCCGCCACTGTGTTCTCCGTTCCTTTCCTATCGCGGATCTCTAGATCAAACTCTTGCAGAAGCAACACCCATCGGATCAATCTTGGTTTAGCATCCTTCTTCGTGAGCAAGTACCTCAAGGCGGCGTGATCCGTGTATACGATCACCTTAGAACCCACCAAGTATGATCTAAATTTCTCGAAGGCAAACACTACAGCAAGGAGCTCTTTCTCCGTGGTGGAGTAATTCATTTGAGCGTCATCGAGCGTTCGACTTGCGTAGTATACGCCGTAATGCTTCTCATCTTTCTTTTGTCCCAATACGACCCCGACCGCGAAGTCGCTAGCATCACACATTAACTCAAAAGGAACACTCCAATCCGGGGGTTGAATGATCGGAGGTGATACTAGTGCCTTCTTTAATATACCAAATGCCTTGTGGCACTCCCCATTAAACTCAAATGGGGCCTCCTTGCCCAAAAGCGCAGTCAAGGGTCTCGTTATCTTCAAAAAATCTTTGATAAATCTCCTGTAAAATCCGGCGTGACCCAAGAAACTTTGGATTCCTTTAACGTTAGTCGATGATAGTAGCTTCTCAATCACTTCCACTTTCGCTCTATCCACTTGTATCCCCTTGTCCGAAATCCGATGACCAAGTACAATGCCCTCTCGCACCATGAAGGGCATTTCTCCCAATTCAAAACCAAGTTCGCCTTGAGACACCTGTCTAACACTCGATGGAGATTGGTTAAACACGCATCAAAGGAGGGTCCATGGACGGAAAAATCGTCCATGAACACCTCCATAATATCTTCAATGACATCGGAGAAAATAGCCATCATGCATCTTTGAAAAGTTGCGGGTGCATTGCATAATCCAAATGGCATGCGTCTATATGCGAAAGTGCCGTAAGGGCATGTGAATGTTGTTTTCTCTTGGTCAATCTGAAAGAAACCGGAGTAACCATCGACGAAACAAAAATAAGAATGCAGTGCAAGTCTCTCTAACATTTGGTCAATGAATGGAAGGGGGAAATGATCCTTACGGGTGTTTGTGTTAAGTTTTCGATAATCAATGCACATTCTCCATCCCGTAACAGTTCTAGTCGGTATGAGTTCATTGTTTTCATTTGGAACGACCGTGATTCCTCCCTTCTTAGGCACGACTTGCACCGGGCTAACCCAAGGGCTATCCGAAATCGGGTAAATAATACCCGCATCTAACAATTTCAAAACCTCTTTCTTGACTACTTCTTTCATGTTCGGGTTTAGCCTACGTTGATGTTCGATTGACGATTTGGTATCATCCTCTAAATGTATGCGATGCATGCAAAGAGAGGGGCTAAGACCCTTGATGTCTCCTAGAGTGTAACCTAGGACTTCCCTATATTGCCTAAGCAATTTGGTGAGTTTTTCTACTTGATCCTCATCTAATGCATCATTAACGATAACGGGATAAGTAGAATTTGAACCAAGAAAGACATATCTAAGCCCTTGGGGTAAGGGCTTTAGTTCCACTTGTGGAGCATGTTCGAGGTCCCAATCAGTGTATGATTTCTCTTTTGAACCTTGAGATGAGTCAAGAATGGTATGGGTGGTCGACAGGATGCTTCCGGGGTCCAAGTCTTCATCTCCAGTTGAAAACGAGCTGGTCGCCCATTTTTCGGGCGGGTCGCTCGCTTCTACAGTGTCTGGATCATTTTCGCTCAGAGAAAACGGGCGGATCGTCCATTTTGACGGGCGGTCGCTCGCTTCTACAGTGCCTTGATCGTTTTTGCTCAGACAATTCGAGCGTGTCGCCCATTTTTTTACACTGGGTCGCCCGTTTTTGGTCTCGGTCGCTCGAGTGAACAGTGTTACTGCTCAGACAAAATGAGCTGGTCACCCATTTTTCGGGCGGGTCTCCCATTTTACGCTGCACTTCGCCATCAGGTCTTGAAAGTGGGTGGGTCGCCCATTTTTCGGGCGGGTCGCCCGTTTTTGCTGAAATTTCATTTTCGGCTTCTTGACCGTCCAACGCTCGTCTTATCACTTTAATCTCCTTCCAATTACTATATAAATTTGTTTCTACGACCATTAGTGACGCTTCAAGTGGGTCTACCTTACAAAATTCTCCAATCACTTCTTCAGTCGTTGCTTCAAGTATATCCGCATAACACACCATATCATTGGTCGAGGGTTGCTTCAAATTCTGGTCAAGTGAGAATTCAACTGTTTCATCTCCAATCTTCATAGTTAATCTCCCAGCCCGAACGTGCACTACGGCATCCGCTGTACTAAAAAATGGTCGGCCTAAAATGATCAGAACTTTGGAGTCTTCATCCATGTCTAGCACAACAAAATCGACCGGTACATAAAACTCACCAATCTTCAAAGGTACATCTTCTAATATTCCCGCTGGGTACTTGATCGATCTATCCGCTAATTGTAATGCCATCCTTGTCAGTTTTAGCTCACCGACGTTCAATTTCTTGTAGATTGACAAGGGCATTAAACTTACACTCGCTCCAAGATCACACAAGGTTCGATCGATGTCGATGTTTCCTAGCTTACAAGGGACAGAGAAACTTCCCGGATCAGCCATTTTCGGGGGAAGTTCATGCTTCATGATTGCCGCACTGATCTCGGTACTAAGGGCTACTGTTTCTTTTTCCACAACCCTTTTTCTCGTCAAGATGTCTTTCAGAAACTTCGCATATGAGGGCATTTGGAGAATTACCTCATGAAAGAGAATCGTAATCTCCATTTTTTTCAACATCTCCGCAAACTTCCTTTCCTCATTAAATTTCCTTAGACGAGAAGGGAAAGGGATTTGAGGTACCTTAGGTGGCGGTGGAATGTAGACGGGTTCTTTCTCTTGATCGATCACCTTAGAAATGCTCTCATCTATCACTTTGCCTTCTTCCTCCCTTGTTAGCCCTGGAGGTGGTGTCTTCTCAACCATCGGAGGGGTGATCTCCGAGAGTTGTTTTCCACTCCTTAACTCCACTGCATTGATGTATTCCCGAGGGTTCATCTCGTTCTTACCGGGAAGCATGCCTTGCTGTCCTGATGAGGAGGAAGATGCAAGTTGAGCCACTTGATTGTCCAAGATCTTCAAGTGAGCTTGTACTCCTTCCAATTGTTTCTTGAATACAACTTGTTCATTCTCAATGCTCCCAATGGACACTCCTTGCGATTTTTGAACTTGAAGGATTTGCGTAAGCATGTCCTTAATGTCCGGGTCTTGCTCCTTAGGTTGCACTTGCTGTGGCCTATAATTGGAATTCTCTTGATAACCTTGACTCCCTTGGCCTTGTTGTTGATACTTTGATTGAAAACCCGGAGGTCCTTGGTTGTTCCGTTGGAAAACGGGTTGAGGATTTATCGCATTCGACGTGTTCTTGTAGGAGAAATTGGGATGATTTCTCAATCCCGGGTTGTATAGGTTGGATGGATGAGTTTAGTAAATCCCGACGTCTGGACCGATCGGTCCAGACCTGGACCAATCGGTCTGGAGCTTTTTAACGTCTGGACCGATCGGTCTGGAACAATTTCACACGTTACCTCTGGACCGACCTGTCTACGTCTAGACGATCGGTCTGGGTTAGCTGGACCGATCGGTCCAGACCTTCTGGACCGGACGGTCTGGCCTCCGCTCCACTGGGATTTTCTCATCTCTTTTCGCGCATTCGTCCTTTCCTGTGTGTGTGACCCTTTAGGCTCATCCGATATAGCAGTATAACATGAAATCTCTTATTTCGGTTACACAAGTCATAGGCGGTCTCTAGCAAGACACTATGACTACCTATCTCGAATAGAGTTTGTTCGTGATCCTACGAACGCCAGCGATGATTCCGTTTGATGATCCTTTTGTATCACGATATCATATGTCGAATATAAGGCATGGACAAGCCACCTTATCTGATTCGACTACTTTCTCGTTCACTGAGTTCGACTATCTGAAATAGACGACGTTTGTCTATAGTGCGGCCACACATTTCTACAGTCTCGCTCACACGAGGGGCCCAGCGATATCTCTCTCTTTTACGAGAGGTACAAATCCCGTCTTGACTATCTACAATTCAACACATGATTCGTTTCGTACCTGATACACGCCTTTATAGTCCTCCTGTTACGCAGGACGTTTGACGTAATCAAAGTACGCAACTCCTCATGTTGGATTCCGTAGATATCTCAGGTCTTAGGATCCAATCATGGAACCGTCATATGAGATTCAAGTCATGACGCTAGTCCATGTGACAATCTCATGCGGATCAATCCAGTATTCCGTTCTCCAACGAATACCTATGATTGTGATCGTATCCAAATACCTATGATTATCCATATGATCATCAATCACACATCATACTAGTCTTGTTATATCATCATTCCCATAATGACACAAGACTAGGGAGTTAAGTATCATTCATAATGATACATGGATTTCATAACACATCTAGTATGCAAGAACATGTAATGAATCAAATACTCTCATAAACCATAGAAAGTATCAATACATCAAATGTATCTAAATAAAACTCATAAACAGTACATCATAGAGCACTAAACCAACACTGCGTTCTCTCCCACATCACCTTTCACTGAGCTTCTCCTACTGAACTCGTTGGACGTATGGCTGCGTCCCTTGGCCAGTTTTGCAATTGTCACCTCTAGCTCTTGGAAAGGGATGTCATATATGTCACCTCCACACGTTGCATCAATCCAAAACCGAGTATCATCCTTCAACCCATGGATAAAGATGGACAGAAGGAAGTGTCTTTCCATTCCATGGTGAGGGCACATTCTTTGATATTCCTTGAAGCGTTCCCATGCGTCATGGAGATTCTCCCCATCCTCATGTACCATTAATCCGATTCCTCACATGTTGAGTCTTGGTAGGGGAGTAGTATTGCATAAGGAATTGCTCTTCTATCTCACCCCATGTCGATATAGAGTTTGGCTCAAAAGTGTAGAGCCAATCTCTAGCTCTCTCTGTAAGCGAGTAGGGGAAGGTTTCAAGAAACACATCTTCAAGAGTAATCCCCGGTCCCTTCTTGATTGCCTTACAGTTCATCTTGAAGTTCGTAAGATGAGCATTCGGGTCCTCATTTGGTCTCCCACGGAAACTCATGTTGTTGAGCATTTGGATGCATTGCGGTAGGAGTTCAAGTTCTTCTAGTGGTCCCCGATTGATGCATGATAGTAACTGAGTATGCTTCGGTTGTGTGTACGTTCGAAGCGTTCTAGGGGCTGCTTGGGCTGGACCTCTTTGGGCATTGGCCCCTCTCAACAGCTCTTCGGCCATCTTGGGTTGTTCTCTTCGTGCGTTGTTTTCTCTCAGCATTTTTTCGGCCATTCCCCACTGTCTTTGCTGTCTACGAGCGAAGCGTAGGGTCCTTTCTATTTCAGGGTCGAAGATGAGTTGATCTCTACCGGTTGTGCTTCTTGTCATGCACCGGAAGAGCTGCACACCAAAGAGACGAAACGAACCGAAAGTGCTGTGAAACGGTTATGTCGCAAAGTAGTCCAAGCAAGTACCCAAGCAATGGTGATCTAGCAAAAATCTAGACTAACACGAAAACGCCTAGTCCCCGGCAATGGCGCCAAAAACTTGATGCGCACGCACCGAGTCTTATATTTAATACCCGATTCGTACCACTATCCGCAAGTATACGGTAGTTGTAGTACCGGGGTCGAACACGAGGACTAGGATGTATTAGTCTATCTCTAAGCTAGATTAGGTGGTCAAATAAAAATATGGTTTGTGATAAATGTCGGAATACAAGAAAGCAAGTAAAATTAATCGGTTTGTAAAAACGATGATTTAAGGCGTTGTAGGTTCGGGATCCCTCAAGGTTCGCATGGACGGTTAGTGATGCTACAATACCTATGGGTTTATCTTCCAATTGGGGGTTTCAAGCACTTCCTCTAGAGTTTGTCTCTCCCGAGCTTAAATTCACTACCTAGAGAATCGATTCACCCATTTTCCAATGATCCAAATGATCTCTAGATACATTAGTGTACCCTATCATGAACCCTAAACAAGTTAAGCCATCTCCCAATGTGAATAACTCACTCATTTGACATTTGGTTCCAAACATCATTCCCATATCCCTATGATCAATGTGTTCTATAGTCATATCAATTAGGGTTTCGCCCAAATCAATAGCATTAAGCACAAAACATCAAGCCAATGGAAGAAAACTCAAAGACATCATAGATTAAGCTTAGGTGTCCATACAAAAGTGGGGATCCCTCACCCACAACAATGTCACTACCCCATAACTAGGGTTTCAAAACAGAAAGCAAAATGAAGAAACATGGAAAAGGAGAAGAAATGTTCAAGATGGTCTTCAATGGTGGTCTTCTTCTTCTCCTAGCCTCCTTGATCTCCAAAATCCCTCCTTCTCCTCTTCCAATCAAGTGTCTCTCTAAAGTGTCTAGCCCCCCTTCTCTCTCCTCAAACTCCCCTTTTTATGAAAGTCTATAATTAGGTTTTCTCCTCAAAACACGGGCTTTTCCTTTTTGGGCCGATTTTGATTTTAGGCGGGTCGCTCATTTTTCTTCCGGTCGCCCATTTTTCGGGCGGATCGCTCATTTTCCTCTGACACGCGAAAAAGCGAGCGACCGCTCATTTTTTGAGCGACCGCTCACAAAATGGGCGACCGCCCATAAAATGGGCGGGTCGCACGTTTTGTCTGAGCTTCCCGAGCATTCTCATATTCTTGTTCTTCCGTGCCCGCTTCGTGAGGATTCATCGTGGAGTCTTCCTGCAAGGAAAAACAAGCAAAACAACCTACCCATGGCCATCTAATGTCTTATGATGCCTAGAATGTGAGAAGAATTGTGATGCATGACGTTATAAAACCGGTGAAAAACCCGTGTGATCACTTTAATATGTTATGAAATCCATGTATTGTTATGAACAATACTAAACTCCCTAGTCGTGTATCATTATGGGAATAATGATATACTAAGACTAGTATGATGTGTGATTGATGATCATATAGATGATCATAGGTATTGGATACGATCACAATCGTAGGTATTCGTTGGAGAACGGAATACTGGAATGACCCGCATGAGATTGTCATAAAAATTTAATAAACCCTAGAACCATGCTTCTATGAATCGTAGAAACGTTAGAACGCTTACCTCAATCGATCCGGGGCCTGTATCAATTGAAGAATTCGTCTGATCACGAAAGGGAGGAAGAATACCTCGCCCTCTACACGTATCGACACCTCGGGATGGATTCCAACGGTTGGAACTTGTCTGCTAGGATCCGAATCTGCTATTCGGTTTCACGCTTCGAGAAAACGAGACTTGGATCACCTTTCAAAACTCTTGGCTCTCACCAAAAAGTCTGTAGAAAAGTTGTAAAGTCGGCACTCAAAGTCTCTTTCTGTATTAGGGTTTTTAATCTCCTTCTTATAAGGTGATTTAACCCTAATTCGGTCTAATTTTCGAAAAACCCGAAGCCTAGAACGGACGGTCCAGAAATGCACGTGGACCGTCCGTTCCAGCACCTAGAATGGACGATCTACCATTAGTGGACCGTCCGTTCCAGAACGGACAGTCCGTTCTGGACCGTCGGGTCTGGACCTGGCGGATTGTCCGTTCCGGACTTCTGGTCCGTCCGTTCCGGACTTCTGGTCCGTCCGTTCCAGACCCTTCCGTCTTGGTTTTTCCGTCGTTTTCTCGTGCGTTTTGTCCTTCCCTGCCTGTGTGGCCCTG
>NW_010970214.1:108490-111094 GCF_000463585.1 Tarenaya hassleriana | reverse complement strand
TATCTACAATCCAGCACATGATTCGTTTCGTACCTGATACACGCCTTTATAGTCCTCCTATTATGCAGGATGTTTGACGTATTCAAAGCACGCAACTCCTCATGTTGAATTCCATAGTTATTTCAGGTCTTAGGATCCAATCATGGAACCGCCATATGAGATTCAAGTCATGATGTTAGTCCATGTGACTCAATCCAGTATTCCGTTCTCCAACGAATACCTACGATTGTGATCGTATCCAATACCTATGATCATCTATATGATCATCAATCACACATCATACTAGTCTTAGTATATCATTATTCACATAATGATACATGACTAGGGAGTTTAGTATTGTTCATAACAATACATGGATTTCATAACATATTAAAGCATGCACAATACGTAATGAATCAAACACTCATCCATAAACTATAGAAAGTGTCAATACATCAAATGTATCTAAGTAAAGTCGCAAACAGTACATCATAGAGCACTAAACCAACAATCTCCCACTTGCTCTAATCATGGACTGCTAAACATCTAATGCACATATCCCTAACATGACCCTCATGCTTCGACGAAGGGAGAGGTTTCGTCAACGGATCGGCAATGTTGTCATCTGTCGACACTCTGCAAATGTGTACGTCTCCTCTGTCTATGATCTCCCTGATAAGGTGAAATCGTCTGAGTATATGTTTGGATCGTTGATGGGATCTGGGTTCTTTCGCCTGTGTGATCGCTCCATTGTTGTCACAATACAGAGCAATGGGGTATCAGCACTAGGAATGACACCCAAGTCACCAACAAACTTTCTGATTCAAACAACTTCCTTTGCTGCGTCTGACGCTGCAATATACTCAGCTTCTGTAGTAGAATCTGCAACGGTCGCTTGCTTGGAACTCTTCCAGCTAACAGCGCCTCCGTTCAAGCAGAAAACATAGCCAGACTGCGATCTGTAGTCATCCGGGTCTGACTGGAAACTAGCATCGGTGTAACCCTTTACAGCGACCTTGTCTTCCCACCCACCGTATACCAAGAATACATCCTTAGTCCTTCTCAAGTACTTCAGGATGTTCTTGACGGCGATCCTTTCGGTGTAAGATCTGTAGTCATCCGGGTCTGACTGGAAACTAGCATCGGTGTAACCCTTTACAGCGACCTTGTCTTCCCACCCACCGTATACCAAGAATACATCCTTAGTCCTTCTCAAGTACTTCAGGATGTTCTTGACGGCGATCCTTTCGGTGTAACCCTTTCGGTCATCCGGGTCTGACTGGAAACTAGCATCGGTGTAATCCTTTCGGTGTGGCTCACCTGGATCTGACTGGTATCTACTCGTAATGCTCAACGCGTAGGATACATCCGGTCGAGTATAAAGCATGGCATAAATGGTGGATCCAGTTGCCGAAGCATATGGAATCCGATCCATGCGTTCTCGCTCATCAGGTGTCGTAGGACACTAACTCCTGCAGAGAACTGTGCCACTGCTCATCGGTAACGTTCCTTTCTTGGAATCTTGCATCTTGAACCGTTTCAAGACCTTATCGATGTAAGTACTCTGACACAATCCTAGAAGACGCCTCGATCTATCTCTATAGATCTTTATACCTAGAATATAGGCCGCTTCTCCTAGGTTCTTCATAGAAAACTGCGTTCCAAGCCAAGACTTAACGTCTTGCAGGGTAGGAACATCATTCCCTATAAGGAGAATGTCATCCACATACAGCACTAGAAATACAACTGTGCTCCCACTACCCTTCTTGTAAACACATGGCTCGTCTTCGTTCTGTGAGAAACCAAACCTTTTGATTGTCTCATCAAAGCGAAGGTTCCAGCTTCTCGAAGCCTGCTTCAGTCCATAAATGGACCTCTGAAGCTTGCACACCATCCTCGGGTTCCTTGGATCGACAAAACCTTCGGGTTGTGTCATGTACACATCCTCGGTCAAGTTCCCGTTAAGGAACGCGGTCTTAACATCCATCTGCCATATCTCATAGTCATAATATGCGGCTATGGCAAGTAGGGTCCTGATGGACTTCAGCATGCTACGGGCGAAAAGGTCTCATCATAGTCAATACCATGAATCTGACGGAATCTTTTCGCCACAAGTCGTGCCTTATACGTGTGCACGTTGCCATCCATGTCGGTCTTCTTCTTGAAGATCCACTTGCATCCGATGGGTTTTATCCCTTCAGATGCATCAACCAGAGTCCATACTTGGTTGTCTGCAATGGATTGCATCTCGGACTTCATAGCCTCATGCCATTTCTCGGAATCCGGACTCGCCATGGCCTCTGGGTATGTGGTAGGCTCGTCATGTTCCAATAACATGAGCTCCTCATTCCCAGTTACGAGAAATCTGTATCTCACAGGCTCTTGGCGAATCCTGCATGATCTCCGAGGTTCACTCGTCGAAGGTTGAGTCACAACCGGCAGTGAAATAGGTTGAACGTCTTCAACTTGTTCACTCGACTCAGCGTCTACTTGCTGCTCTCGAACTTCCTCAAGTTCGACCCTACTCCCACTGACTCTTTTGGAGACGAACTCTCGCTCCATAAAAGTCGCATTCCTAGCAATGAACACCCTGTTCTCTGCCGGAATGTAGAAGTAGTAACCCTT
>NW_010970214.1:107662-108188 GCF_000463585.1 Tarenaya hassleriana | reverse complement strand
GGCGTTCCAGGAGGAGTTAATTGTGATACAATACCACAATTAACCAGATAGTCAGTGAACTCTTGGCTCATATACTCGCCACCACGATCGGATCGAAGTGTCTTGATCGTCTTGCCAAGCTGGTTCTGTCCTTCGTTTCTGAAAGCCTTGAACATTTCAAGTGTTTCACACTTATGTCTCATCAAATAGACATAACCGTATTGACTGAAATCATCAGTGAACGTAACGAAATACAGATAACCTCCTCTAGTTGGACAGCTCATTGGTCCGCATACATCACTATGTATCAGATCCAATAACTCTGTCGCTCTCTTTCCTTTCCCTTGAAAGGAAACTTTGTCATCTTGCCCATCAAAAAAGACTCGCAAGATTCAAGCGACTCAAAATCAAATGAATCCAGAAGACCTTCAGAATGAAGTTTCTATATGCGTTTCTCGTTTATATGGCCTAGACGACAATACCAGAGGAAGGTCGGGCTTAAGTCGTTCGGCTTAAACCTTTTAGTACTCACGTTATAGATGGATGA
>NW_010970214.1:94444-94757 GCF_000463585.1 Tarenaya hassleriana | reverse complement strand
GTCCGTTTCCCTGGTCCGGCTGACCGAGAATCGGAGCGCAGATTTCTGGTTTTGGTCCGGGACTGACCAACTTGTCAGCTCCGGACCAACTCGTGCTTTTCCCTAGTCAGTCCGCGGTCCGTCTCGGACCCGTGTTGTTCTCGCCAGGTACAGCTCCTCTACACGTATCCACACCGACGGGAAGGATTCCAAACGATTTAGAACGAATCTGCTAGGATTAGTGAAGAAAATGATAACTCAAGAGACGGGATCCAATCCCGGGACAATAGAAATCCAAGAGAACAGCTTCTCTAGGGTTCTAGGGTGTTTCTCT
>NW_010970214.1:91259-92509 GCF_000463585.1 Tarenaya hassleriana | reverse complement strand
TATGATATCGAATATCATTGCATACTCGTCTCATCTGTACCATTAAGTCTCAAGTCAAACTTGACAACTTAACCTAAGGTAAACCATATTCAAGCTGTGGGAACCACGATTTCCCACCCTGCCTCACAAAGATAATCCGGCACGCTCAGCTTTGGCATGACCCGTGTTACGGACGATCGATGCCTTGACAGGCGCTCTAGTAATGGGAGGTACACGCTTAGCATTACATAAATAAGGGATTTTCGAAACCACACTTAGATCAAGCATCTACTTTCAAGCTATGAGAACCATCATTTCTCCATCTAGCCTCACCAAGATAATACGGCACACCCAGCTTTGGCATGGCCCATGACACGTATGATCGAGGCATTGACAAGTGCTTTGTTGGTTGTAATGCTCTAGGATGATCCGTGATATGACATTTTGACTTTGTATTGATTCATTGATTTATGAATGCATTACATTCCCGTTATATGATTGGCATGTTTGTTATATTACGGTATCCTTGAATCATTACAGAATGATTCTAAACTCCCTAGTCAGTCAATATTGTGGGAACAATGTTGAATTAAGACTAGCATGAGGTGTGATCGATGCATTGAATGCATGTCACAATCATGGGTACTCGTTGTGTACGAGTGACTGGATGACCCGCATGAGATTGTCACATGGACAGAGTCATGACTTGAATCTCATAAAGCGGTTCGTTCTTGGATCCTCAGACCTGAGATGTCTAGAGTATCTGATATGAGGAGTGGCGTGTCTTGACTGCGTCAAACGTCGTCTTTAACCGGATGATTATAACGGCGTTGATCAGACACGTTCACGAATCATATGGAGATAGTAGACATGCAATATGGGACTTGTCACCTCCTTAACAGGAGAGATATCGCTGGGCCCTCTCGTGGAAGTCGGACTATGAAAACGCGTGGCCACGCTATAGATGAAGTTGCATCTATTTTATTAGTCGATTTGCCAAGACGAGAAAGCAGTTGAACTTGAAGGGTGGCTCAAACCATGCCCTTGTTCAACTTATGATATCGTGAGACAAAGGATCAGAATTCGAGCAGTTAATGCCTTGGTTAGATCACCTCTAACTCAATTCAACGTGGGTGGTCATGGCGTCTTGCTAGAGGCTAAACCATGACTTGTGGTTCGGAAAAGGTTCCTAAAGTCACTACCACTTAGAATGGGCCTACAGGGTCACACACCAATAGGGATGGACTTATACGTGAAGAATACGAAAAATG
>NW_010970214.1:90876-91135 GCF_000463585.1 Tarenaya hassleriana | reverse complement strand
GCCGCTGACCAGATTCTGGGACAGGCGGACCGAGAGAGAAGGCAAGTCGGACCGAGCTGACTAAGAAGGGTCTTGGTCCGTGGGCCTCGGACTAAGCTTGGTCCGCCGGACCAAGCTCCTGGTCCGGCGGACCGGGATCCGGAATATTTCCAAAATTCGAATTTTAGGTTTTCTAATCTTATTTAAGTTTGGGATTTCGTCCAAACTAAAAGAGAACCGACCTAAAAACTCAGAGAAACATCCTAGAACCCTAGAGAAG
>NW_010970214.1:81918-83124 GCF_000463585.1 Tarenaya hassleriana | reverse complement strand
TAACCGGTTTCTGTGCATTGATTGTACACAATCCGAACAGACCATCTATTCGATTATGTATTCCCAATCTCGAAGCTCCCACTAAATCAATCATATCCAATATCTTGATCAAGTTACATGCATTCATTCACTGTGGACCATCCATAAGAATGAATCATGTCTATTTGAGTTACAAAGCAACGATTGCGTAATCGGACCTAGAAAACGAAAAATTTCAGAATCTGTACCTCAGACCGTCTGTTCTGGATGTAGAACGGTCGTTCTCGACTTCAGAAGCCAGAATGGATGTTCCAGTCCGAGCCCAGCAGACGGAACGGACGGTCCAGTGCGGACCTTCCGTTTTGATCTGTGCAGTCCGCCACCCCTGGACCGTCCGGTCTGGCTTACCCAGAACGGACGGTCTAGGGTTCATCTACGTGATCAGATCTCGTTTTCCCACGTCATCGGCCCTGATCAGACCCGAAACTGATCCGAATTCTCCTGTTGACAAAAAATTCGAACTCCTGCACTCTATGCAACATGAAACATGCAATCTACCATAGATTCAACCATCAAACATGCATAGAATTCAAAGCAAACATGGATTCAAACAATTCAAATCCTAAAACGTGCATGATCGGGTTCTACGAAATCAAAACAGAGCAACCAGTCTCTGATACCACTGTTGGGTTTCCTGAGATCTCATGAGCGAATCCTATTCCTAAGAGATCGATTCTAGGGTTTGCGCAACGGATGTAAAACAAAAATTTAATAAACCCTAGAACCATGCTTCTATGAATCGTAGAAACGTTAGAACGCTTACCTCAATCGATCTGGGGCCTGTATCAATTGAAGAATTCGTCTGATCACGAAAAGGAGGAAGAATACCTCGCCCTCTACACGTATCCACACCTCGGGATGGATTCCAATGGTTGGAACTTGTCTGTTAGGACCCGAATCTGCTATTCGGTTTCACGCTTCGAGAAAACGAGACTTGGATCACCTTTCAAAACTCTTGGATCTCACCAAAAAGCCTGTAGAAAAGTTGTAAAGTCGGCACTCAAAGTCTCTTTCTTTATTAGGGTTTTTAATCTCCTTCTTATAAGGTGATTTAACCCTAATTCGGTCTAATTTTTTAAAAACCCGAAGCCTGGAACGGACGGTCCAGAAATGCACGTGGACCGTCCGTTCCAGCACGTAGAACGGACAGTCTGCCCTTAGTGGACC
>NW_010970214.1:57032-81727 GCF_000463585.1 Tarenaya hassleriana | reverse complement strand
GACTTTGGCTTGAGTTCGAGAGCCTTCATAGAAGTGCCGGTGATTGAGCCATCGTCCCGTAATTCCCCTTCGATTCCATCTATTTCCCAAGAGGGAATTCGAGCGCCTCCTTCGCGAGTGCCGGTGATTGCAATTGGGCCATCTCTATACAACTCCGAAGCCGGTGCGTGTATCACCAGCGATATCTCTCTCTTTTACGAGAGGTACAAATCCCGTCTTGACTATCTACAATCCAGTACATGATTCGTTTCGTACCTGATACACGCCTTTATAGTTCTCCTGTTACGCAGGACGTTTGACGTATTCAAAGCACGCAACTCCTCATGTTGGATTCCGTAGATATCTCAGGTCTTAGGATCCAATCATGGAACCGCCATATGAGATTCAAGTCATGATGCTAATCCATGTGACAATCTCATGCGGGTCATTCCAGTATTCCGTTCTCCAACGAATACCTACGATTGTGATCGTATCCAATACCTATGATCATCTATATGATCATCAATCACACATCATACTAGTCTTAGTATATCATTATTTCCATAATGATACATGACTAGGGAGTTTAATATTTCTTTCAAAAAAATAATCGAAAAAACAGACAATTTCTTTCAAAAATTAAGTTTTTAATAAAAAAAAATCGAATCCAAACCGAATCAAACTAAAGTTTTATATAAAAATCGAATGATTATAGTTTTTCTATAACCAAAATAATCGTACTCGAATATACCCGAATCGAATCTAAACCGAAATCCGAAATGACCACCCTAATCCCTTTATGAAATTTGTGAATAAAACCTTTCTCATCTATCTAATCTGTATTTATAACTATCCATTGCTGAAACTACTAACTAATACTAACAACTAAAACATCCCATATCACTATAGTCTAGGTTCAATGAATCTACTGCAACAAAAAACAAACACGATGTTAATTTCTAAAGGGAAAGAAAAGATAGACTTCTTTCTTCAAACCTCTTTCCTGGAGTCCCTCTGAGTGATGCGATCAAAACCAAGCTGTTCTGACCAATTTTCAGTTTGATCTGACTGAAATGGCGGACAAAATCACGGCTCTATCTCAATTCTTCATCAATAATCCTCAAGTTGTCCCTTACAAATGGTACTTCGCCGTTTTATTTCCTACTTCTGTTATTTCTTCTCTTGTTTTGCTCCTAATTCTCTTGCTCTCCTGGGCAATTTCAGGGCTAAGAATTACATTTCATCTTCTTCGGTTGAGATTACACGAACAAATCGGACACGGGCACTCCCAGGTTCCGTAAAATTTCAGAAGCTTCACACCAAACACAGACAGAGAATGTGTTCGTTACCTTGCTTTGCGACCTCTGAAAATGGTGGGTTCTTTAGAAATGGGATCGGTGATGGTGATGGGATTATAATTGTCGATCATGGTTCTCGTCGCCGTGAATCCAATCTTATGCTTGGTGAGATTTCTGGGTTCTTATTCGATTTCTTATTGTTCTCTTCTTTTGCTTCTATGGGGGTTATATATCATTGTGTAGTGATTTCCGAGTTTCAGATGAGTTTGTGAAGATGTTCAAAGACCAAACTGGATACCCAATTGTGGAACCTGCTCATATGGTAATTCTTCTAATACTCTCTCACCTTTCTCTTTCTGAGGAAGGTATAGACAGCATGAACATTTTCAGTTAATTGTTTTGGGATGAACGAAATGTTTGTAAAACGAAAACAAATACCTGCAAGTAGAAACAATTTGGTGCTCTTAGATTGTTGTTGTATGTTCCAAGTTGTTTTATTAGCAAGTAATGTTTTGTTCATTTCACAAATCTTAACCAGCAATAGGGTCGCTGCTCTTGGCATATGATGTTTTTTTAAATTGTTTTGTCCTCTTATTGATCTTTATGTAAATCCAAATGCCATATGACGTTATAGATACCTCTAGGAGGAAATTAGATGATCTGATTTGTAATGATGGGTTTTGCAGTTGAATTAAAATGTAAGTTATTGTGTGAGAAAACTGTTGCGATGAATACTTTTGGTTTCTTTAATTGCAAAACATTAAAAGTATTTAAAAAGGTTGGCCTATGTCGTAGAAATAGATCCTATGTTGTAGTAGAAATAGATACCAGTCCTTGTATAAAATGCATCAGGACGTACATTTTTCCCGTTGTCCCCGGGACGGGCAATAAGCAAAGTTTTTCCTTTCAGATCATTTGTTTGATATAATCCGCTGTCTCAGCCGCTATAGCGTGCATATTGTTGGGTATTACTCCAAGTATATCATTTTTAGTTTTCTGGCCATCTTTTGGATTAGAAATTCATCTGAATCAATAACTTCTCTTCACCCTTTGAGCTTAAACTAGCTTGACACTGTTTATGTCACCCTTCATGGCTGTTATAGCGTATCTAAAAAGGAAATTTTTGTCAGGAATTGGCAGAACCTTCTATAAAAGATGCATTCAGCATATGTGTTCAAAAAGGGGCGAAACGGGTAGTTATTAGCCCGTTTTTTCTCTTTCCTGGAAGACATTGGCAACAGGTATAGTTTTATGTATCTGATTTTCAGGTATTTCTTCACACTAAATCGAAGTATTACCTGAGGATGTATACTTCAAAGAGGCTAAATAAAATGGTGATTCTTATTTGAGTTTTAGGATATTCCGTCTTTGACTGTTGATGCTGCAAAGGAGTTCCCCGGCATAGCATACCTCATAACTGCGCCTCTCGGGCTTCATAATCTCCTCGTGGTAAGATATTTTCGGTAGAAGATCTTAATGTGTTTGAGATTTTGCTAGTTTCCTTAATTCATATTTCATAGTCACTTTCCTTCATAATCTTCTCGTGGTAAGAAATATATGGTAGAAAATCTTCCGACATGTCCTTCAGAGAGAAAAAAATTCTAAATTTCTCGACATTAGCTCGATGTTCTTCAGATTTTGATGAATGCCAATTTTACTTGTATCATATTGTGGTTTCATTCACAGTAATTTCATTGATCCTTTGATCTTTCTTAAAAGCTTTTCTTGATCAAATTTTGTTTGGAAGTGAGAATATTTATTGTTTAATCTGAAAATTTGTGTTTTTTTTTGCAGGACGTTGTGAACGACAGAATCAAACATTGCTTGGGGCATGCACAAGGTGATGCAGATGAGTGTGAGGTTTGTGCAGGAACTGGGAAATGCAAGCTTTACAACGCTGCTTAGGTTCAGAATTCAGAGGCCCAAGGCAATATTTTGTATAAGATGCGTCATCATTCCGGATGTATGGATATTCCGGTTGGTGTATGTATAAACCGAATCGAATGAACAATTCTAACCTAATGAATACAAAATCTGATTAACTGAATTCGAAACAAATACGAAAATAATTGAAAATCAAATGAATGTAAAATCTTTTAATAAAAAAACATTTTAATGAAAATCTGTGTACTAACTAAATCTCCAAAAAAAATTGAAGAAACTCGTCACCTGTCCATTTTACATTTTACATGCCATTGCTCCAAGCCTCCCCAGGATTGCTCCGGTTTCATTTACATAGATATTCCGGTTGGTTTTTCTTAGACTTCAATTGAAGTTTTTGGAGTGATTCTCGCTTATAATTTTTATAAATGATTTTACCAACTAGCTGTATTTAAACAGTTGTTTCCTTGAACTGCAAACATGATAAAATGTAAAAACCTACACTAGAATGGATTGCAAAATATTAGTGGAAGTTTTCCTTAGTTATAGCAATAATAATTTTAGCTGTGTATGATATCATTTTCTTAAACGATCTTTAATGGTTTTTTCATTTTTAATATTAGGGACAAACACCAAAAAAATCTCACACATTAACACTTACTAAAATTAAATCCTACACTTTGATCTTAAATGATAGTTAAGAATTTAATTAATGATTTTAAAATGTTGCATTTAATTTTAATAAATTGAAAATTTTATGATTTTTTTTTGTGTTTGTCCCTTAATATTAAAGTGCATAAATGAAAAGAAATATGATTTTATACATCTCTAAAATTCGAAATTTTATCAAATGTTCTTGCCCAAAAACAAGAACGTGGACAGGTTAAAATAATTATGAATATTCAGTATAAATGTCCAGCGTAATAACAAGAACATGATCATTTGAAAAATTGAACCTGAACTCATAATCTAACAGAAAATAACTTAAAAAATAATAATCATTGAAGAATAATATATTTTTGTAAAAAATTGAAATCGGATGAATAAAACTAGAAATAAATTAAAAATTTTAACATAAAAAACATATGAACACAGTTTTCTCCAAAACATTAAAATTTAAACTAAAATATAACCAAACCGAAATCTCAAATATCATCTATTAAAAATACGGTTTAACTCAGTTAAATAACAATACTACAAAAATTAAATTAATAAGTGATTTATGCAAACTCACGAACCCAATCATGAAGATAACAAATAAAGGCAATAGATAAAAAAAAAATAGTTATGAGATTAATCGAAAATATAAAAAGAAACAAAACATAGAAATTCTCCAATTTCTATTTTTCTAAAAGCTAACTCAAAATCAGTGTTATCAATAGCGTATAGCGGTCCACGGCGTCAAACAAAATATAGGCCATGAATATATGGCGGACGCCATGGCGATTTATGGCGGTTCAAAAACTATATCATATTTATAAGGATAAACAAAATAAATCATCATCATAATATAAAATTATGTCTAAAATTATATATCATCATTATAATATAACATTATGTGTCTAAAAAAATATGAATATGAACACTTGAAGATAAATATGAACGATCCTATAACCTATACATATATATATATACATGTAACATATGCTGAGGTAGAAAGATGTTCATAAAAAAATAAATAACAAAAGAGTGATAGAAACTTGTCATTGAATATACATTAGAACGTTGTAGAAACTCTACATTCTCCTTTTTTTGCAAAGTTTTTATTTTTCTGTTTTGGCAATTTTCCTTTTTTCATTTGGAAACGTTTCCAATTCTGCCGATTTGGTTAAATTGTTTTCCTTTTTTATTGGTCTTCGCCACATGGCCCGCCACAACGCCATACAATTTGACGCCATAATGGGGGGAATGGCGGCGCCATGGCCGATTTTTAACAACACTGCTCAAAATATAAATCATTATCATAAATTTCAAGCAATTCCACAAATTTCATCGCAAGAGATTACAGTAAAAAGCTGAAGAGACTTCATGTAAATAATAAGGTAAAAGTTAAAAGTACAGGGAAAAGATTTTACCCCCAAAGCGAAGACTGTAAAATCTTCCAAAACAAATCAGTTGAGTTTCATTGATGCAAAGGTTGCAGCCAAATCCAATGCCGCATTCACCTGAGAAGCATCAGTTCCCTGAAAACCAAAATCGACAATTAAATAACCTTAATCAGACCCGATTTTTCATACCGATTATAAGCGGTGAAAATATCGAACTCATGTATTATGGCTCAGTTTCTAGTTTGGTCTCCACCCAGTAAGATGAACATAGATGTTTCAACTTGGAGGCAATTTTCATTGGACCTAACTTCTACATATATTTATGGTTCTTATTCTGAACCAAAAACTGTACCGCTAAAACAACAAACGAATCCTAAAACAAAGGCGATGATACGGGTCAGTTTCCATCTGGTTTCTACTCCGCTTGCTAGTTCGGTTCAAAGTGTTCTTCCACGAAATCTCAAGTTTGCGATAGACCCGAGATCAGATCTATTGAAGAAACAACAATAAAAATTATAGATTTTTCCCAACGCTAATGGGGTTCAAGGTCCCGGTTCACCGAGGGATGAACAGTATCCTACTTTACGACCAAAACTCTTTTGGATGGTTTATTCATATTGTAAGGGCTCCCTTTATAGAAAGAGCTATTGCCTAAAAGGATACAAAATGAGCTATGTCGGACAAATCTGAAATCTCCAAAATATTCCTAAATGCTCTTTAAATATTATCTAGATATTATAATCCTTAAATGATAAAACTAACAAAAATCCCTAAATTCTAGGAGTATATCAGTTTGTGAGAATTATGGTACCTGTCCTGTTGCAAGACCACCTTTTCCTTTTCCACATCTCCCATTTAGAGGCCCCAAAGCATTTGATAACCACTCTGTCACGTCCAGTTGCTTGTACTTCCCTGGAACTCCAGCACACACAACGGCCTTTTCCTTAAATGATAAAACTAACAAAAATCCCTAAATTCTAGGAGTATATCAGTTTGTGAGAATTATGGTACCTGTCCTGTTGCAAGACCACCTTTTCCTTTTCCACATCTCCCATTTAGAGGCCCCAAAGCATTTGATAACCACTCTGTCACGTCCAGTTGCTTGTACTTCCCTGGAACTCCAGCACACACAACGGCCTTTTTTGTGGCTTCATCCGTACTGAATACCATAATTGACATGCCCTGCCACAATTTTACCAAAACTTTCATTGATTATTTTTACTTTCTATTGTCAAAACCCATGAAGTAAAGGCACCGTGTTTTACCTTTTGTTCCATGACTTTTGAAACTGCCTCCCGCACAGCGGCTGCATCAAGACCAACATCAACATTGGATACACAGAAGGGCTTTCCATCCGAAGCTGCAGCCTCGGCGGTCTCCGTTGCCACTTTGACAGCTTTCCGGATGTTTTCTTCTGCTATTTTCTTCTGAGCCTTTCTCACTTCACTCTGTCGAGAAAAGAAAACAGCTCAGTATTCTTTTGATCATATAAACCATGGCAAGATTTGGGTTATAATAAAACCAAAGAACGGATGATGAGACAAGATACGTAGTATGAGGCTCAAAGCCATCACCTGTAGCAGAACAATCTTGGCCCTGATATCTGCTTTTTTGGGTGCTGGAATAACTGCTGCATCTACCCGGCTCTTCAAAGCAGCAACTTTCTGAGAAGTAGAAAAAACTCGCTGATTATCGTTTGCATTGACAATAGATAAAAAGGAAAATCCTTCATTGCACTTCCTAAATGGTTCTGTGTCTGTGTGACAGAGAGCCAACCTTTTCCAATGCGCTTCCCAATTCTTTGGATGCGTCCTCTACCTCTTTTTCAAGCATGGATGCCGCAATCACCGCATCAAAAGCACAATCAGTAGTCACAGCAGTTATCCTACGGATGCCTTTGGCAATTCCCTCCTCAGCTAAAAGAGCAAATGCTTTGGCTTCGCGGGTGTTTGATATATGGGTTCCTGGAATTGTAAGAATAACAATGCTGAAAATACCTGCATAACAATGACCTCTTTATTTCTAAAAAAGCCAACACCAATAGAAACTGACCTCCACATAACTCAGATGAAATTGATAACCATTCATTGTTTTCAGGATCAGATAAAAGGTCCTCGACTTGTTTCCCAACTGCCACCACTCTGACAGGATCAGGGTAGACCTGAATGTAACAAGAGATATTTTTTTACAATTGTAGGAACAGAGAGGAAAAAATATAAATTGAGACTAGAGCGAGAATCAAAGCCCAGCTTACTTCTCCAAATACTGCTCTTAAACCCTTGATACGCTTGGCTTCAGAAAGAGTCACTTCCTTCGCATATACATCTAATTCAGCCTTAATCTGATCATTCACAATGAACTCGATCTTTCTCAGCTGTTCAGGATCAACCGGCTTGCCTATTTAAAATTTGGAACCCATTAGACCAGAAAAAAATGGCCCATATGTCAAAATAGTAAAGATAAATTTGACTGTACCATGGGAAAAATCAAATCGCAATTTTTCAGGAAGGACAATGGATCCTTTCTGATCAACATGATCTCCAAGCACCTCCTGCACTCATTGGAAAAAATATATTTTGAACCACATGAAACTTACTTGATGAATGGAAACAAAAATATAGTAAAATCATACCCTTAGGGCAAAGTTCAACATATGTGTACAAGTGTGATTAGGAGCAATGAGTTTACGTCTCTCGTAATCAACCTGTGTGCATAAACAAAGAAAAAATTAGGTTGTACCAAATATGTATAATGAGACAAGAATCTTATTACACATGCAGTTACCTTGCAGGTGACTTTATCCCCCACACTGATCTTTCCGGTTTCCCCCGTGAGATAACCAATATGAAGAATAAAACCACCAAATATTTGCACATTGCAAACTTTGAACGTACCGAAAGAGCCTTCTATCACCCCTGTGTCGAAAATCTATCACCAAAGCAATAATGTCAAGAACATTGGGCAAGGAATAATATAGCATATTCACAACTGTCAAAGTGTATTTCGGAAATCAGTATGCAAGAATTTCCAGAACAGTATATTCTCGCAATTGACCATCCAAAACTAAGGCATAGTGCAATCCAAAATGACCATACTTCTTCCAGCCATGTTTACATGAATATATCACAATGAATGTGAAAGCAGATCAGTCTGTTATCTATGCTTGCTCATAAGCAGAAATGAGGGAAAAAAACATGATTGAAGTATATCAAATAAAGGATGAATACCTGACCACCCTGCTCTGCATAGAAACTTGATGACGCCAATACTAGTCCCACATTATCGCCAACGCCAGAACTTTCCATGAACGCTGAACCAGTGTAAATAGCTTTCACATCACTATCATGATCCTACACCAGGAGGTAGACAAACAGTTGAACAAGGAAACTTTGATATGCATATGAAACAGATATGGCATGAGAATATCACCCATTCAGAAGAAAACCCAATTACATTTAAGAACACCTTTCTTTCGACAATGAAGCAATTAAAAACTTTGAGCGCAACATATGAGTTAGACGAGAATAGGTAGGAGAAACCTGGAACCATATGTATTTGAAAGAATCGTTAGTGGCTGAAACACCACTCTTGTGCAAATTAGATGTAGCATCAGCGTCCATTGAAATTGCACCACCAGCTTGCTGCAAAAAAAAATAAAATAAATTAGCAGTTCAGCTGAAGGATACTGTAGTTCCAGAATTGTCCCCTTATCCAACGTCAACAGTTCATAGAAAAAACAGAGAAAAACCATACTACCTTATTCTGGGCACTCCTAGATCTTTCCCTTGCCTCTTCCATGGCTTTGTTGAAACCCTCAACATCAACCACTAAGCCTCTTTCCTCAGCCATCAACTAAAACACGAGAATTTAATTTAATAGAAAGATCACACAGATTACCAGAAAAAAAAAAGACATGGGTGAACTCAATACCTGAGTCAAATCTAATGGGAAACCATACGTATCCCAAAGGACAAACGCATCCTGCAAAGACAAGACAAAGGAAGTTGAGATCAGCAATACAATACACAGAAGACTTCCAAGATAGCAGTACAGACTATCCAACAACAAAAAGGCGCAACAGGCAGCAGTTTCATTTCCTCGATTTCAAAACCACATGTAACAAGAATGGAAAGAAAACCAAAGAGAAAGAGTTATATACATACCTGTCCACTCAGTTTTTTTCTCTGAACTGCCTGAGCAGCTTTCTCAAATTTCTCAATTCCCTGGAATTATGTAGATAATGAATCAAAACTATACTTGAAGCAGCCTGTATAACAAATAGTAAAACAAGTTCACGCCTATCTCTAAAGATGATGTTATTCAAAATGGTGGCAAACAAAAGCCATTTTAAATCAAATAACAGGGGTGCTGGGATTCGCAAAGATCAGCACTCTACCCGTGGAATAATTTTATCAGAAGGAAAAAGGAAATGAAAAGACCACTATGATACTGAAGATGAGAAGATGGTAAATCTAGAATGTCATTGCCAAACAATAAAAACCAGCAGATATCAGCCGATCAGCATAAATAAGTTAGAGGATAACAATTCATAGAAAGACAAAGCAACTAAAGAACTATAAAATTAATGTTGACAAATACTCTGAACCCGGCATTCTCACCTTCCCCAAGGTCTTGCAAAAGCTTGCTTCTTCATCTTTGATTATCTCTCTGATGCGAGCTTCATGTTGTTGCAACTCCGGAAAGACATCACCCATGACTCGAATGACAGAGCTTACGAGGCTACAATTTAAGCATAAACTGTTCAGTGACCGGAATCACATGTAAAGATGTAGGATGCCAAAGGAAGCTCTTGGCTTATATTACAAAACAAGACACCAAGGGAAAAAAATGCCGAAAGAAAGCATACAGCAAAAATCGCAATGGAATTTCCTACCCATTGAAAAAGCCTTCCTCAGCTTTTAGAATCTCCTTCCCATAACGTACCGCTCGACGAAGAATGCGACGCAGGACATACTCACGACCCTCATTACCTACAAGAGGGTGTTACTTTAGGTGATATTCTCTAAACTACACGAGTGGAAATTTTTGGGAGAGATTTTCACTACAGCAACAGGTAGATTGAAACATGAAGAAAATGTGAAAAAAAAATGCCATCTAATCTAGCATATGTAACTCACAATTAATTCTAGTAGAGAATAGAATAATGTGAAACAAATAAATGATAAACTACTGAACAGTCTGCAGAGAAAAATAATGTAACAATACCATCTCGATTAAGAGGGACAAGGAAAAAACAAGTAATACCTGGACAAGATCCATCTGCTATAGCAAATGATAAAGTTCTAATATGATCAGCAACAACTCTATATGCCATGTCAACGTTGTCCACATCTTCTGAACCAACTTTTCCAGAGTATGATCGAGCTCCTGTGGCCTATAAAATGTAACAGATTTTGGCATATCAATACGAAGATTCAGGGCATTTAGAGAAGACACTTGATACTTCCCAAGTTCTCGATCATGAGAAAAATATCTCAAGATACAGAAATCCCTAACAAAGAAATGATCTTCAGCACAACCACATGAGGCTGGTAAGACAAAACAAAATACATATCTAAATACGATACCCCAAATCATTGAATCAGGAGCATTAGCTTTGTGCAAAAAAGCTAGTAGACTGTGTTCCAGAGAGAATAACAATACGTGATTAAGGAAAGGATCTCAACCAGAAAGGATAATAGAATCTATAAAATAACTGGCAACCAAGATCCAGATGACAACAGGACGATAATAATGATGATATCAATGGAGAGAGAAGACAAACGATAGACAAGGAGTCCAAGAGTAAATCAATGGAGAGCAACAAGATGAAAATGTAACTGAGAAAGTGCACCACATTAACTAGCATGTCAAGCGTTTCACAGAATACCTTCTGGATGGCATCAAATATAGGCATAAATACATCTGTGTCATAATTGCTCATTTTGTTCTGAAGAACCGAAGTCAATCTCTCGAAACCCAGTCCAGTGTCCACATGCAAGGCAGGCAGAGATTTGAGTGAGCCATTGTTTTCCCTGTTGAACTATCACAGAATGACACAAAATAAAACTCATATAAAGGTGGAATTTGAGAATAAATCATTCAAGGCAAATTAAGACTTAAAAGATCAAGCACGGCAAATTTAGCACAGAAACAAATGTTTCAATGCTCTAGATGCAAAAATGAAGGAAAGCTAATCTAAACTGAAACTATAATAACTAACACAACAGAAAACTTGTACCTGAATAAAAACAAGATTCCAAATCTCTATACAAGTTGGATCGTCATTGTTAACCAATGATGCGGCGTCACGGTTACCAACTCGATCAAAATGTATCTCAGTGCAAGGACCGCAAGGACCAGTGTCTCCCATCTCCCAAAAGTTATCCTATGAATTCAACAAGATGACAGTTTGAGAAAAAAGAAGAAAACAATAAGCAAGCCAAAGAAAAATATCATCAACCTTGCATATGCTAAGATTTTTGTAACATGGAAATCCTAAACATTACTTTCTACAACTCCAACCAACAATGTAATATTACTATCATTTTCCAACTCCAATGATAGTAATATTACATTGTCCGTATCAATGTCCAAGTTTGAATACAAATCCAATCCCATGAGTAACCAAAATGCCAGTTATATCACTCTCAACATAAATAAGAGGAGATAACCACGAGGGTAGACAAAATGCAAAATAGAACGAGACTACAGGTAGCTACTATTTCAAAGGAACTTTACGAAGAGAGACTGCCACAAATTGTCGTATTTTGAAATATTTATGAGATGATGGAATCAAACATACTTTGCAACCAAAGGGTAGCACACGACCAGGTGGAAGAAACTTCAGCCATATATCTTTAGCCTCGGTATCAGGGGCCAGACCAGCTTTTTCATCACCACCGAAATAGGTCGCATAAATCCGATCCGTGGGTAGCCCATAAACCTGAGCAGAATTTCAAACAAGAACAAAAGGGAAGGCTAATTCGTCAGATCATAAGGACATATGAAGGCAAGTGAAAACAAGGTAATCGGTTTAAAATTCACAATACATAGTCATGTTGAACGAACAACGATTCTCTGAACATCGTGCTCAATCACATTAACAAAAATATATGCCTTTATTAGACATTACAAGAGAGAAATACTCAGAAGCTTGACAACCATAATGTAAAGGAGATAGCTCCAACTACCTTGGTTAAAAGTTCCCAAGCCCATTCTATTGCTTCCTGCTTGAAGTAATCACCAAATGACCAGTTGCCGAGCATTTCAAAGAAGGTGTGATGGTAAGTATCTTTCCCAACATCGTCAAGATCATTATGCTTTCCCCCGGCGCGGATACATTTTTGGGTGTTACATGCACGGGTTAGCTTGCTCAGGGCAGTATTCGGGTCAACAGTCCCCAAAAATATTGGCTTGAACTGGTTCATTCCTTCAGAAACAAAAAATAGAGAGACAACTCAACGCATATTTATCTTTCGAGCTTTGAAATGTTCTCTCAAGACATAGCAGCAATAAATCAAACAGCAGAGCTTAGAATCAAAATCAGAACATTTGACATAACCCATAAATTAGCCGGATCACCAAAAAAAAACCTAAAATACTTCAAAAATAACCTGCAAGTTCGAGGAAAAGGAAAGAAAGAAGCAAACCAAACATGACTGAAACTTCATAGTTTCAAAGTTCCCTAAAATCAACTACAGCAATTCCCAATTCCTCAATTACCATCATTTCCGAAACCATCCAAACTTTATAGAATATGATTCCCACCGATCAATCAGACCGGAAACTCCCGGTCCCTCGATTAAAACAGATAAGAAAACCAAATTATATGTCCGAAAAGAACAAGAGCTCGTACCAGCGTTCGCAAAGAGTAGAGTAGGATCACTGTGAGGAACAACAGGGCTCGATTTCCAATTGACATGGCCCTTTCCTTCGAAGAACTTGATGAAAGTGTCCCTCACTCTCCTCGCCGGCCATTGAATTTCCGACGACTCGGAACCCGGCATGGTTGCTGTGGAAAACGATTTCGACAGCAAAGACGAGGAGAAGACAAAGTGAGAGAAGAAGGAGCGGCGATAATGGTGAGAAACCCTAGATGCAGAGGATGAAGTTTTGTAGGATGAGAGATGGAGAAGAAGAGAGGCGTTAACCAATCTCATTCAAAGAAACCCTCGTCTCCTTGTCCCATTTCCCCTGTCCTTTAAAAAATATTTAAACTTTTTTCCTAGAAATAACAGACTTTTTTTACTTTAAACCTAACTCAAATGGATCGGATAAATGTGGGTTAGATTGGCTTAACCCAATAATAATTGTTTATTGGTTTGGTTTAATCCATAAAACTTATATAACCCTAATTAATCTATTTAATTTACCTTAATTATCTTAATTGTTATATGATCAAATAGAAAAAAAAAAGTGTCATATGAGAGTAAACTAAAAATATAAAAAGTTTGTACGAGAGGTTATTAAAAAATATCTTAAAATATACGTTCAACTAAATTATATTTTAAATTTTATAATAATATTTTTCTAATTAAAAAAAATAATAAAGAATCAGAGTGAATTGGTCTATTCATAAATTCGAAATATGTAAATGTGTATATACACAATATGGTTATTCGTCGCTTGTATGTGGATATCAATATATGGACACGTATAATTCATATATATATATATATACGTATAATATTATATATTGTATGTATAATTATTACGTATTACAATATACAGGTAGACATTTATATATCTAACAATCCGGATTGATCATGGAATACGAAATTGTATATAACAATATCATTGTTATTTAACGGTTACCACAAAATATTAAAATATTTAGGAAGGAAAACATTTATGTAAGAAAATATTATATATTATATATATGTAAATAATTAAAGATTCATAGAGATACAAAAAAAAGATTTATCAACTATGAAAAGAAAATTTTAAACCATTAATAATGAGATAGATATATGAAAACAATAATCAACACATATGAGATGTACGCTATACACTTGAACATATGAGCAAGAAAATGTAAGAAAATGTAACATATGAGCAAGTAAACGTAATCTTTTCCTGATCAGAGGGATATATAGGGATCTGAAAGAAATCTGAGTACCCATCGAGGAAGCAGAAGTAGGAATGCAGAGCGAGTCGCTCGAGCATCTGATCGATGAATGGCAATGGAAAATGATCCTTCCTTGAGTTGGCGTTAAGCTTCTTGTAATCGATGCACATACGCCATCCGGTGACAGTCCTTGTCGGTATCAACTCGTTCCGATCGTTCTTGATGACTGTCATCCCGCCTTTCTTTGGAACAACCTACACAGGGCTAACCCAAGGGCTATCGGAGATAGGAAAGATAATACCTACGTCTAGAAGTTTCATAACTTCTTTCTTGATGACCTCTTGAAGCTTCGGGTTGAGACGACGTTGATGTTCGATAGAAGTCTTTGTCTCGTCTTCGAGGTGGATCCGATGCATGCACAAAGAGGGAATGATGCCCTTGATATCTCCGATCGAATAACCTATCACTTTCCTGTACTTACGCAGCATATCTAGCAATTTGTGGACTTGGGAAGAGTCCAGATCGACGTTAACAATAACAGGATAAGTAGATTTAGATCCAAGAAATTCATACCGAAGTCCAGTGGTGAGAGGTTTGAGTTCAAGCTCTAGTGCGGTGTCGGGATCCCATCCGAAAGTTGACGAAGAATCTGAATGGTTAATGAGTGCAAGAATAGATGTATCATGAGAATCGAGTGATGTACCTGAGTAGGAGGGGTCGAGGGAAGCCATGAAGATGAAAACGTAGTGTTTTGCAGTTCTGAATGAGCAACCGATCGGTTGGAGACATTGGATCTGATCGGTTTCAGTTTCTGTAAGATTGACTCGAAAATCTGACCTTCAAACCGATCGTTTCCTATGCATGATACGATCGATTCTGATTTCTGTACCTTGAAACGATCGGTTCTCAGGACCGAACCGATCGGTTCTAAGTTCTGTAACTTTGGCTCACAAATTCGATCTGCCAACCGATCGTTTCCACCAGACGACACGATCGGTTCTGATTTCTGTAACTCGAAACGATCGGTTCTCAGGCCCGAAACGATCGGTTCGAATTTCTGTAACTTTTCAACATTTGAAATACTACCGAAATGATCGGTTCCAAGGTGGAAACATATCGGTTTGTCTCTCTGTGAAATTTCGGCCACCATTGTGTCGATGGAATTTTCGTGATCTAGAATCCGTTCGTAAATCCACATCTGTTCAATATCGGTATAGATGCTATCCTACGATAAAAGAGTCAGTTCCAAGGGTCATCGTGATGAAATTGATGCAATACTTTTCAGCCAAGGATCCGAAAACATCGAGGAAGCACGCAAATTCGGTTGAAGACGGTAGCTTGAGATTTTTGCCCAAAGTAAACTCTACCGTCTCGTCTCCAATCTTCATGGTCAGTCTACCTGCTCTAACATGGATAACAACATCTGCAGTGTTAAGAAACGGACGACCAAGAATGATGGGTACCTTAGAATCTTCATCCATGTCAAGAACCACAAAATCCACCGGAATGTAGAAATTTCTGACTTTTAGTGGCACGTCCTCAAGTATTCCAGTAGGGTATTTAACGGATCGATCGGCTAATTGGAGAGCCATTCTGGTAGGTTTTAGCTCGCCCACATTCAGCTTCTTGAAGATGGAGAGTGGAAGAAGGTTGATGCTTGCTCCTAGATCACAAAGCGCACGATCGATGGAAACATTGCCTAATGTGCAAGGGATTGAGAAGCTACCTGGATCCGACCCAAGTCCGACCGCTTGGGTGGCAGCTCATGTTGGATCAGAGCACTACACTCAGCGGTGAGTGCTATAGTCTCTTTCTCAACGACTCTCTTCTTAGTCAGGATGTCCTTCAAGAACTTAGTATACAAGGGAATCTGCAAAATAGCTTCAGTAAATGGTATAGTTACCTCGAGTTTCTTCAGCATTTCCGCGAATCTGGCAAACTGACTATCTTCGCTATGCTTTCTCAGACGCAATGGGAATGGTATCGGTGGAGGTCTAGGAGGAGGAGGCACGTAAGCTGGTTCAGGAGTATCGTTAGGAATATCTGAAGCTTTGGTCTTCGAGCTTTCGCTTTGCTCAACCATCGGTGAGTTTCCAGTGTCTACCTGCTTACCATTTCGCAAAGTAATAGCATTAACATGTTCACGAGGGTTAGACGTCTCAGGTTTACCTGGAAGAACACCGGACGGTCTTTGAGAGTCTACTGCGAGCTGGGCAATCTGATTGTCCACAACCCTAAAGTGGGCGTCAATATTCGCGAATTGAGTGCGGAATTCCTGAGTCTGCTTCTCATGTGCCTGAATGAGCTGTTGAATAAGAGCATGTGTATCTTGAGAAGGGTCGCGATTACCCGGAGGTGTAGGATTATTGTACGACTGTCCTAGAGTTCTGTAGTTGGAGTTCTGATTAGGGCCTTTGGATTGAAAAGCAAAGCCGGGTGGAATCCTCTGGTTTGGATTATTGGATATTCTGAAGTTGTTCGGTGCGGGATTCTCAACATTGTTCGACTTGTAGGAGAGATTTGGATGATTCCTCCAGCTTGGGTTGTACGAGTCCATGTAGTTATTGTTGGCTACGTAGTTCAGATCTTCAACCATCTCCTCAATCGCATAAAGACCAAGATCCTCCTATGGATGTGTCGGAGCATCTGTGGTAGAAATCAGGTTGGCACTTCCAAATTTAGCATGAAGTGCTGCCAACTGATCAAGAACCAGTTTCAAGCTGGGATCGCCGTCTTTCCTCGATAGATCGCGAGAGTATTCGCTCGGAGCATCTTCCTCTTGAGCCATCATTTTAATATGTTGTTCTAGCTCGACGAATGACTTGTTCTGGATGCTTCCATCGCAAGAAGCTCGGATCAAAGTCTTGGTATCCATTCTGAGTCCTCGGAAGAAGGTGTTGATCAAATAGTTCTTGTCAAGTCCATGATGAGGGCAAGACTTCTGATATCCTTTGTACCTCTTCCAAGCGTCATAAAGACTTTCTCCATGCTCTTGCTTGCTTGAATGAATGACGGAAAGAGCTGCTTGAGTGCGGTGAGCTGGGAAGAATTTTGACATAAACTGCACTTCCAACTGCTCCTAGGTGTGGATAGAATTTGGTATCAGATCATAACACCATTCCAGAGCAGCATCCAAGAGAGTCCAGAGGAAAGCTATTAAGCGAAGTGCATCCTCTGTCATCCTGTTGTCTCTCTTGATAGAACAACACATCATTTTGAAGCGAGTTAGATGCGCGTTCGGGTCTTCGTTCGGCCTACCCCGGAAAGCATTGTTGTCGAACATCTGAATAGCAGATGGGTTCAGCTCGAAACTAGACATGTCGATGGCCGGTAGTCGAATACCAACCAAAAGCTCGGTGTGCTTTGGCATATTGTATTGAGCAAAGGTTGAGTTAGCATTGCCCTCAACATCACCGAGAAAAGCAAGATCTCGATCGTTCTCCATCTGTTTTCGTTGACGTCGGATGTATCTAGAGGTTCTTTCAAGTTCAGGGTCAAGAAGTACTAGATCTGATGTTCCAGCACTCCTGGTCATGCACTAGAGAAACCTGCACAACAGACGAAAAATGACAGCAAACAAAGAAAACGTGAGAAATCACTTAAGAAAAAGAGAAACAAAAAGATCCAGACTAGATAGAGTCTAATCCTATTGCCTAAATTGTCCCAGGCAACGACGCCAAACACTTGATGTCAGAAATCTAGGCGAATAAATTCGATCAAGTTATAATAACCTAGACTCAACAAATACCGCAAGTGTACGGATCGATTGTAATAACTAGGGTCGAACACAGGGACAAAAGTTAAGCAAAGAATTCAATTCCAAATCCAAGTCTAGATCCAGAGAAAGTATGAGAATAATATGAGAATGCGATGGAACGTGTCAAAGCAAATAACTAAAATTGGTTGTAAACTATGGAAGACAAACACTGCAGGCTTCGAGATTGCTTTACATGCAAGGATCTTCTCTAAAGATGTAGATCTCTATAATTCATAAATTCAATTCGGGGAATTCAAGCTCTATGATAGAAATTAACTCTCTCGAGTCTTATCTCACTATCCAGACTTTATCATATTAATCTCTCGATTCAATAGTCTAAATCCTGGATGCATGAACGAACGCTATCATAATTCCTAGGCAAATATTCATCTCTCGATGTAATACATGTTCTATCTATTGAGTTATTTCCAGATTATAATCCCATATGTCTATGCGAATTAAAACCCTAAGTTCATTCAATCAAATGGCCAACAAGACCAAAAGCATTAATCTCAACTCAATAAACCGAATAGAATAGATAAATCCACAGAGTCTGGAATTAAAAAAACAACAGATCCCTACATAACAAATCCTTAACCCGCAGCAAGGGGACTACTCGCTACACATCGAGACGAAAGGGTTCATATCAATACAACAAAACATTGTAAAATAGAATAAGGAAGAAACTCTTAGTCGATTTATCGGCTTCGTGATCTCCGTCTTCTACTCCAATCTTTTACTTCCTGATAATCTCCCCCTTTTCTCTGCTCTTAGGTCACTTTTATGCTCAAAATTCGGAATGCCTGTGACCTAGAAGCTTTCTCCCTTTTATTTCTTTTTGTTTTGGCCGAAATCGGAATGTTTCCAAAAACTCCGCAAGAGAACCGATCGTTTCGTCATATAGTGAACCGATCGGTTCATATTTCTGAGCAAATCTTCAATTTCCGCAAATCGAACCGATCGGTTCTCTCAACACGAACCGATCGGTTCCGCCTTCTGAGTAATTCTTCTGTTCTTGTCCAAGAGGCAAAATAATCGTTTCGGGATGCCCTGAAACGATCGGTTCTTGCTTCTGATTCCAAATTCGGTTGGTTTTCGCTCATTTTTCCGATCGTAGTGCGTAGTACCTGCAAAGATTAAATCAAAGCGAAATCGAAGCTAAACACGCACTTAAATGTCTCAGATATCATAAAGTCTGGTAAATATGTCGGACGAATCATATAAAAATCCATGATATATTGCGTGTTATCAAAACCCGACAACAATATATGAAACAAAGTAAGATCGACCAAGATAAAGGTTTTGGAACCAATATTATAAAAGTTTAAGAACTACAAGAAAGATTTGCAACTCGTAAAGCAAAGTTCAGAACGAACAAGTTGGAGAATAATCTCACAGAACTCAAAACAATAGGTTTATATAGGTAAAAGAAAACTTAGGAAATAAGAATACAATAAAAGTGATCTTCCTTGAAATCAACCATGGTAGTTAAGTTGACTTCAAGCAATGAGACGCATGATTTCGAGGCTTGTAAATAAAGTCAATCTTTTGTAATCACCAACATCATCCTCGACTCCCGTATGTTGATTCTCGAAATACGCTCTTTGCTTTGACTGATTGCCCATAAATTCTGCAATGTTTTCCCGAAGTTCTTGGCTCGTGCTCCCGAGATCGGCTCAATCGGAACATATAGCTCAGCCTCGTGCTCGTTACCGGAATTTGTCCTCGAGCTCGTATCATCCTCCCCTTCTTCAAAAAGATTCGTCCTCGAATCTACATCAATATCAAAAGGAGAAAGATCAGAAACATTGAATGTTGAACTCACTTCATACTTACTTGGCAAGTCGAGCTTATATGCATTGTCATTAATTTTCTCCAAGACTTGAAATGGTCCATCCCCACGTGGACTCAGGTTCGACTTTTGTTGGGTTGGAAACCTCTCCTTTCGAAAATGAAACCAGACCCAATCTCATGGTTCAAAGGTGATGTGTTTTCTCCCTTTATTGGCTCGATTTGCAGTTTGCTCGTTTGTAGAATGTGTTGCCTCACATCTTCATGAATTTTTTTCACCAAATCTGCTTTACGCTTTCCATCAAGGCTTACAATCTCACCAATAGATAATGGAACCAAGTCCAACGGGATTAGTGGATTAAAGCCGTAAATGACCTCAAATGGAGAAAACTTAGTAGAAGAATGTACAACTCTGTTATATGCAAATTCAATGAACGGAATGCAATCTTCCCAAGATTTCAAATTTTTCTTAAGGATTGCACGCAACAAGGTTCCCAAAGTTCGATTTACAACCTCTGTTTGTCCGTCAGTTTGTGGATGACAAGTAGTGGAAAATAATAATTTCGTTCCCAACTTACCCCACAAAATACACCAAAAGTGACTGAGGAACTTGACATCACGATCGCTCACCTCACAATAGTCCTGGGAATGCCGTGCAAACGCACCACTTCTTTAAAGAAGAGGTTAGCCACATGAGTTGCATCATCCGTCTTTTTACAAGGAACAAAATGAGCCATTTTTGAAAATCGATCCACGACTACAAAGATTGAATCCTTATCGGTTCTAGTCCTAGGCAATTCCAACACAAAATCCATTGACACGTCGGTCCATGGATTACTAGGACCAGGCAATGGCATGTAAAGTCCATGTGGTTGGATTTTAGATTTAGCTTTCTTACACGTCATGCATCGTGAACAAATTTTCTTGACATCACGTTTCATATGAGGCCAAAAGAAATGTTCTTTCAAAACATCTAATGTCTTGACGACTCCAAAATGTCCCATCAACCCTCCCCCATGAGCTTCACCAACAAACAACTCTCTTATGGAACTTTGTGGAATGCAAAGCTTATTTTCACGAAACAAAAAGCCATCATGTCGATAAAACTTTTCAAATGCTTTCTTTTCACATGCAACAAATATTTTGTCAAAGTCATGATCATGCAAGTATAACTCTTTCAAGAATTCAAAACCTAATAGTTTGGCATCAAGAGTTGAGATAAGAGTATACCTATGCGATAATTCGTCAGCCATAATATTTTCCTTTCCTTGCTTGCATTGGATCGCATAAGGAAACATCTTGATGAACTCGATCCAACGTGTATGTCTTCGATTCAGCTTGTTTTGTGTCTTTAAATGCTTCAGAGACTCATGATCGGTGTGGACTATGAACTCTTTAGACCACAAGTAGTGTTGCCATGTCTCAAAAGCTCTCATCAATGCATAGAGTTCTTTATCATACGTGGAGTAATTCAAGGTTGCGCCGCTGAGTTTCTCGCTAAAGTAAGCAATAGGCTTTTTCTCCTGCATAAGAACTGCACCGATGCCAATTCCAGGAGCATCACATTCGATTTCAAATGTTTTTAAAAAACCGGTAAAACCAATAAAGGATAAGAAATTAGTTTTTCTTGTTGAATGCGTTCTCTTGCTCCTTTTCCCACTTAAATCCCACATCTTTCTTGATGATCTCCGTTAAAGGATCAACAATGGTACTAAAATTCCTCACACATCGACGATAAAATCCTGCAAGTCCATGAAAACTACGAACCTCCGATACGGTTGTAGGTGTGGGCCAATCTCGGATGGCCTTTACCTTTTCGCCATCCACCTCTACTCCCTTAGAACTAACAACAAAACCAAGAAACACAACGCTATCCAAGAAAAAGTTGCACTTCTTAAAGTTAGCATATAATTTCTCTTGTCTCAGCACTTCAAGAACACATCTTAAGTGGCTCAAATGATCATGCTCACTTCTGTTATAGATCAGAATGTCATCAAAAGTATACAACAGCAAATTTTCCAATAAAAGCACGCAAGACATGGTTCATAAGGCACATAAAAGTGCTAGGTGCATTCGACAAACCAAATGGCATTACTAACCATTCATACATCCACCTTTAGTTTTAAATGTCGTTTTCCACTCATCACTTTCTTTCATGCGAATTTAATGGTACCCACTTTTCAAATCAATCTTAGAAAATATTGTGGAATCATGCAATTCATCAAGCATGTCATCTAAACGAGGAATAGGGTAACGATATTTTATCGTTATCTTATTCACAGCCCTACAATCAACACATAGTCTCCAAGTATCATCTTTCTTAGGTACTAACAATACGGGCACAACACATGGACTCATACTTTCTCGAATATAACCTTTGTTCAGTAACTCATCGATTTGCTTTTGCAACTCATTGAATTTTTTCGGATTGCTCCTATATGCTGGTCGATTCAGGATTGGTGCCCCTGGGATGAAATTAATCTAATGCTCAATCCCTTGTATTGGTGGTAATCCTGGTGGCATCTCTTCGGAAAACACGTCATTAAATTCCTACAAAAGAAAAACCACAACACTAGGCAAAGTCGAGTTAAAGTTAGAAAGATAGACCTCTTTGTATAAGAACAATATCATTGGCCTTGGACTAAACTCCTCTCTCACAAGAAAAATATTTTTCTTCCCCTCTTTTTTTTTTCTGTTGCTGAACTCTCTTTCTTTTATTTTTTTGACTCACTTTTCCCTCACTCTTTTCTTTTTTTGGACTCTCTTTTCTCTCATTCTTTTCTTTTTCTTGACTCTTTTTTTTCTCAATTTTTTTTTTCACTTTTTTTTTTTTGGAATTCTCCACACTCGACTTCTTAATTTGAAGCTGCTCATAGAACACTTGGTGGGGTGATATGTTGGTTTAGTGCTCTATGATGTACTGTTCATGAGCTTTATTTAGATACATTCGATGTATTGATACTTTCTATGGTTTTATGAGAATATTTGATTCATTACATGTTCTTGCATAGTAGATCTGTTATGAAATCCATGTATCATTATGAATGATACTAAACTCCCTAGTCTTGTGTCGTTATGGGAATAACGACATAATAAGACTAGTATGATGTGTGATTGATGATCATAGAGATGATCATAAGTATTGGATACGATCACAGTCATAGGTATTCGTTGGAGAACGGAATACTGGATTGACCCGCATGAGATTGTCACATGGACTAGCGTCATGACTTGAATCTCATATGGCGGTTCCATGATTGGATCCTAAGACCTGAGATATCTACGGAATCCAACATGAGGAGTTGCGTGCTTTGAATACGTCAAACGTTCTGCGTAACAGGAGAACTATAAAGGCGTGTATCAGGTACGAAACGAATCATGTACTGGATTGTAGATAGTCAAGACGGGATTTGTACCTCTCATAAAAGAGAGAGATATCGCTGGACCCCTCGTGTGAGCGAGACTGTAGAAATGTGTGGCCGCACTATAGACGAACGTCGTCGCGTTCGTAAAGATCACGAACAAACTCTATTCGAGATAGGTAGTCATAGTGTCTTGCTAGAGACCGCCTATGACTTGTATATCCGAAATTGAGATTTCGGGTTATACTGCTATATCGAATGAGCCTACAGTGTCACACACGCAGGGAAGGACGAAACGTGCGAGAAAACGACGGAAAAACCGAGACGGAAGGGTCTGGAACGGACGAACCAGAAGTCTGGAACGGACGGTCCGCCGTGCCAGACCCGACAGTCCAGAACGGACTGTCCGTTCCAGAAAGTCTGGAACGGACGGTCCACGTGAGTAGACCGTCCGTTCTACGTGCTGGAACGGACGGTCCACATGCATTTCTGGACCGTCTGTTCCGGGCTTCATTTTTTCCAAAATTAAACCGAAATTAGGGTTAAATCACTTTATAAGAAAGTGATTAGAACCCTAATTAGAGAGAGACTTTGAGCAGCCGACTTTTGGCAGAAAAGATAGGGTTTTTGGAGATCCAAAAACGAGTTCTAAGTCTCGTTTTCTCAAAGTGCACATATCGAATAGAGATTCGAGTCCTAGCAGACAAGTTCCAAGCGTTGGAATCCATCCCGAAGTGTGGATACGTGTAGAGGGCGAGGTAATCTTCCTCCCTTTCGTGATCAGATGTGTTCTTCGATTGATACAGGCCCTGGATCGATTGAGGTAAGCGTTCTAACGTTTCTACGATTCATTAGAAGCATGGTTCTAGGGTTTATTAAATTTTTGTTTTATATCCGCTGCGCAAACCCTAGAATCGATCTCTTAGGAATAGGATTCGCTCATGAGATCCCAGGAAACCCAACAGTGGTATCAGAGCCTGGTTGCTCTGTTTTGATTTCGTAGAACCCGATCACGCATGTTTTAGGATTTGAATTGTTTGAATCCATGCTTGCTATGATATCTATGCATGTTTGATTATTGAATCTAGTGTAGATTGCATGTTTCATGTTGCATAGAGTGCAGGAGTTCGAATTTTGGGTGTACAGAAGAATTCGGATTAGTTTCGAGTCTGATCGGGGCCAAGAACGCGGGAAAACGTGATCTGATCACGGAGACCTACCCTAGACCGTCCGTTCTGGGTAAGCCAGACCGGATGGTCCAAGGGTGACAGACTGATTGGCACAGAACGGAAGGTTGGACCGTCCGTTCTTCCATGCAGAACGTCCGTTCTACTAGGCAGAACGTCCGTTCTGGCTTCTGAAGTCGAGACTGAACGTTCTGCCATACTGGAACGTTCGTTCTATCTTTAGAACGGACGGTCCGAGACCCAGACTCCGAGATTTTTCGTTTTCTGATCCGATTGTGCAATCGTTGCTTAATCTGATCAACTGTGAATCAAATAGACATGA
>NW_010970214.1:50638-51793 GCF_000463585.1 Tarenaya hassleriana | reverse complement strand
GAATCTCATATGACGGTTCCATGATTGGATCCTAAGACCTGAGATATCTACGGAATCCAAACTGTCCATATCCAGTTCATCCTTCGGAACCATCACCGGCATATGAGATCAAGGAAGGAGTGCCACCAATAGCTGCAAAAAAGACAGCAGCAACACTACTGGAAAGGACAGTTTCACGTCCTGCGTAACAGGAGGACTATAAAGACTCGTATCAGGTACGAAACGAATCATGTGTTGGATTGTAGATAGTCAAGACGGGATTTGTACCTCTCGTAAAAGAGAGAGATATCGCTGGGCCCCTCGTGTGAGCGAGACTGTAGAAATGTGTGGCCGCACTATAGACGAACGTCGTCTATTTCAGACAGTCGAACTCAGTGAACGAGAAAGCAGTCGAATCAGATAAGGTGGCTTGTCCATGCCTTATGTTCGACATATGATATCACGATACAAAAGGATCATCAACCGGAATCATCTCTGGCGTTCGTAAAGATCACGAACAAACTCTATTCGAGATAGGTAGTCATAGTGTCTTGCTAGAGACCGCCTATGACTTGTATATCCGAAATAGAGATTTCGGGTTATACTGCTATATCGAATGAACCTACAGGGTCACACACGTAGGGAAGGACGAAACGTGCGAGAAAACGACGGAAAAACCGAGACGGAAGGGTCTGGAACGGACGGTCCACGTGAGCAGACCGTCCGTTCTACGTGCTGGAACGGACGGTCCACATGCATTTCTGGACCGTCTGTTCCGGGCTTCATTTTTTCCAAAATTAAACCGAAATTAGGGTTAAATCATTTTATAAAAGGGAGATTAAAAACCCTAATGTGAAAAGAGGAAAAGAGCCGACTTCAGAACACTCTTAGTAGACTTTTGGAGAGATCCAAGAGATTGAGAGTGTGATCAAAGTCCGTTTTTCTCGAAGCACAAATCGAATAGCGGATTCGAGTCCTAGCAGACAAGTTCCAAGCGTTGGAATCCATCCCGAAGTGTGGATACGTGTAGAGGGCGAGGTAATCTTCCTCCCTTTCGTGATCAGACGTGTTCTTCGATTGATACAGGCCCCGGATCGATTGAGGTAAGCGTTCTAACGTTTCTACGATTCATTAGAAGCATGGTTCTAGGGTTTATTAAATTTTTGTTTTATATCC
>NW_010970214.1:48878-50628 GCF_000463585.1 Tarenaya hassleriana | reverse complement strand
ACTAGGGAGTTTAGAATCATTCTCTAATGATTCAAGGATACCGAAATATAACAAACATGCCAATCATATAACGAGAATGTAATGCGAAGAGGATGGAAGGGCGCCAATCTCGATCACCAGCACTTGCAAGAGGCACTCGAATTTAGGATTGGGTGGAAGGATCGAAGTGATAGATGGATGGGATTCGAGTTCAATCACCGTCACTCGGATGAGGCACTCGAATTCGAACTCGAACCAAGCAGGGAATGGTTACACGGACAAGTGATGGGGAATGGAGGTTAAGACGAGATTGAGCTTGACACGCCGAGCCTAGGACAGTCGCGGACACACCGTCGAGCTTGGATCGTTTTTGGACACACCAAAGACGAGAGAAAGAGATAAAACTCAAGCAAATTTCATTCAACAACAAGTCTGAAAATTACAAGGAGAGTTCGAAATTATAAAGAGAGAGAATTGGATCATAATTGTGCTTAACATGCACAAGAGGAGCCAAAAATGCCTTTAATAGGGTGGTTGGAAGCAATATAGTTGTTGGGACTTTGCTTGCAGCTCAAGAAGCTTCCTTTGGCATGTAGGGCTCGGCCATGATGGTGAAGATGTGATGCAGGCCATGTCGGAATGTGTTGGCCTCGTCTTTGTCCCGTATTCCGCTCAAGACTTGATCAACGATGCCATATAGAAGTTGGCGAAGTGCCCGAGTTTTGGCGCGAGTGATTGGCGGCTCGACCCTAATGTACGTTCGTGGAGCACCCTTCGTGTGATGGTCGTTGACGAGCGTTGCGGAGTCAAGTGATCGTGTAACATCTTGATCACTTGACGTGTCCAAGGGGTGGTCTTCGGCAGATTGCTCCGAGGGATCCATGTTCGCTCCTAGCTCCGTGTGCTCCGCATCTAAGTGCGCATCCAAGGGCTCCTGCTCTGGTTCCAGCTCCAAGCGTTCGCGTTCTGGCTCTGTTGGGTTTCGCTACGGGTTCCTAGCATGCGATCATATCGGTCTAGGATTTGGTTTACTAGGTTTCATGCAGCGGAAGAAAGATCTAAACTTAGTCAAACGTCACATGCAACCAAACCTGTAAAACCCGAATAGATCGTGTATATCACCGTGGGAATCGAATACTTACCTCTTTCCTGAAGAAACGGAAGTAGGAGTCGATCCGGGGCCTGTTAAATCACCTAGGACTGAAGTTACAGTCCCTCTACATGTATCCACACCGACGGGAAGGATTCCAAACGCTTTTGGAACCGATCTGCTAGGATCTGTGAAGTATATGAAGTGGAATCTTATCCCGGGAGCTAGAACTATTAAAGAAACGATTTCTTTTGAGTTTTTTGCTCTGTCTTAGGGTTCTGAAAGTGAGTTCTTCTCTTAGGACGACGTCCAACACCTCCTTATAAGTTAGAAACCCTAATCCTTGTGAAAAGAGACTTTTTCCGAGTATTGACTCGGTCCAAGTCAGAAGAACTCTGACTCGGTCGAGTCAGAACGAATCAGCCCAAGCCCATTGTCAACTCTTGACTCGGCCCATTGAGTATTGACTCTATGTGAGTCAAAACTTTGACTCGACCGAGTCAAAACATCAGCCAAGCCCAAAATACTTTTTGGGCTTCGACTCGCATGGAACTGACTCGGTCCGAGTCAAAAGGCTGAAACCGTCCCGACACTCTGATTTGATCCGAAAACCGTTTTTCCGACCAAATCCAAGTCTTCCTTTCCGATACTTCACATATAAGTCCATCCCTAATGGTGTGT
>NW_010970214.1:46603-48592 GCF_000463585.1 Tarenaya hassleriana | reverse complement strand
CGATATCTCTCTTGTTAAGGAGGTGACAAGTCCCATATTGCATGTCTACTATCTCCATATGATTCGTGAACGATCTGATCAACGCCGTTATAATCATCCGGTTAAAGACGACGTTTGACGCAGTCAAGACACGTCACTCCTCATATCAGATACTCTAGACATCTCAGGTCTGAGGATCCAAGAACGAACCGCTTTGTGAGATTCAAGTCATGACTCTGTCCATGTGACAATCTCATGCGGGTCATCCAGTCACTCGTTCACAACGAGTACCCATGATTGTGATCTACATCCAACGCGTTGATCACACCTCATGCTAGTCTTCATTCAACATTGTTCCCACAATGATGACTGACTAGGGAGTTTAGAATCATTCGCTAATGATTCAAGGATGCCGAAATACAACAAACATGCTAATTGTATAACGGAAATGTAATGCATTCATAAATCAATGAATCAATACAAAGTCAAAATGTCATATCACGGATCATCCTAGAGCATTATAACCATCAATCTCCCACTATGCTCTATGATCTATCCTACAAGCATCTAATCCCCATACCCTTAACATGACCATCATGTTTTGACGAAGGGAGAGGCTTTGTCAATGGGTCGGCAATATTATCATTCGTCGACACTCTGCTTATCTTCACGTCTCCTCTGTCGATGATTTCTCTGATCAAGTGAAATTGCCTGAGTATGTGTTTGGATCTCTGGTGTGACCGGGGTTCCTTAGCTTGCATTGTTGTCACAATACAACTCAGTGGGAACCGCAATGCTAGGAACGACGCCCAGGTCTCCCACGAATTTCCTGATCCAAACAGCTTCCTTAGCTGCATCCGATGCAGCTATATACTCGGCTTCTGTAGTCGAATCTGCAACGGTTGGCTGTTTGGAACTCTTCCAACTGATAGCCCCACCGTTCAGGCAGAAAACATAACCTGACTGCGATCTGAAGTCATCTCTGTCGGTTTGGAAACTAGCATCGGTATAACCCTTTATAGCGAGCTCGTCTTCCAATCCGCCATACACCAAGAATAAATCCTTAGTCCTTCTCAAGTACTTAAGGATGTTCTTGACCGCAATCCAGTGAGCCTCACCTGGTGTAGACTGATATCTACTAGTCATGCTTAATGCATATGATACATCTGGGCGAGTACACAACATGGCGTACATGATGGATCCAATTGCCGAGGCATATGGAATCCTACTCATGCGCTCTTGCTCATCCTGTGTCTTTGGACACTGAGTCTTGCTAAGAGCAACGTCATGTCCCATTGGCAAGGCACCCCTCTTGGAGTCTTGCATCTTGAACCGATTCAAGACCTTGTCAATGTATGTACTCTGACTTAGACCAAGAAGCCTTCTCGATCTATCTCTATAGATCTTGATTCCTAGAATATAGGTGGCTTCTCCTAAGTCTTTCATCGAAAAGACCGATCCTAGTCAGGATTTTACTCCTTGCAAGGTAGTAATGTCATTTCCGATGAGCAATATATCATCTACATAAAGCACAAGGAAGACTATTGCGCTCCCACTGACCTTCTTGTAAACACATGGCTCATCTTCGTTTTGTAGGAAGCCAAACGTTTTGACTGCCTCGTCAAATCAAAGATTCCATCTCCTCGAAGCCTGTTTCAGTCCATAAATGGATCTCTGAAGTTTGCATACCTTCCTCGGACTCTTAGGATCGACAAAGCCCTCGGGTTGTGTCATGTACACATCCTCGAGCAAATTCCTGTTAAGGAATGCGGTCTTGACGTCCATCTGCCATATCTCGTAGTCATAATACGCAGCTATGGCCAGCAGAATCCGTATGGATTTAAGCATCACGACTGGTGAAAAGGTTTCATCATAGTCTATACCATGAATATGTCGAAATCCTTTCGCAACGAGTCGTGCCTTATAGGTATGCACGATGCCATCCATGTCGGTTTTCTTCTTGAAAACCCACTTACATCCAATGGTCTTAATACCATCAAACGAATCGAC
>NW_010970214.1:43685-46565 GCF_000463585.1 Tarenaya hassleriana | reverse complement strand
TAGGCTCGTCATGTTCTAACAACATGAGTTCGTCGTTTCCTGTCACAAGAAAACCATATCTTGTGGGCTCTTGACGAATTCTACCAGATCTCTGAGGTTCACTAGAAGGTGTTGTCTCAACAACTTGTGACACAGGTTGGACCAATTCGACCTGTTCACCCGGTTCCTCGACTATTTGTGGCTCTCGAACTTCTTCGAGATCTATTCTACTCCCACTAACTCTCTTGGAGATGAAATCTCTTTCCAAGAAAGATCCATTCCGAGCAACAAACACTTTGTTCTCGGATGGGTTGTAGAACCAGTACCCTTTTGTTTCCTTAGGGTAACCCACAAATATGCATTTATCAGATTTGACGGATAGCTTATCAGAAGCCAGATGTTTCCCATAAACGTCGCATCCCCAAATCTTCATAAATGCTAACCTGGGACGCTTCCCAGTCCATATCTCATATGGTATCTTCTGAACCGACTTTGTTGGACAGTTATTCAGTATAAGCGCTGCGGTTTCCAGAGCATATCCCCAGAAGGATTTAGAAAGATCGACCTGACTCATCATAGACCGTACCATATCCAATAAATTCGGTTCCTCCTCTCGAAAACGCCATTCCATTGTGGCGTTCCAGGTGGAGTCAGCTGTGAGACAATCCCACAATCTGCCATATAGTCAGTGAACTCTTGGCTCATATACTCGCCACCTCGATCAGATCGAAGCAACTTGATCGTCTTGCCAAGTTGGTTCTATACCTCGTTTCTGAAATTCTTGAACAATTCAAGCATTTCAGACTTATGTTTCATCAAGTAGACATAACCGTACCTACTGAAATCATCAGTAAACGTAACGAAATACAGATAACCTCCTCTAGCGGACGAGCTCATATGACTGCACACATCACTATGTATGAGTTCTAGCAACTCCGTAGTCCGTTCTCCTTTTCTAGTAAATAGAGATTTTGTCATCTTGCCCATTAAACAGGTATCGCATGATTCGATTGATTTATAATCAAAAGAATCAAGAAGTCCATCAGAATGAAGCTTCGCAATGCGTTTCTCATTGATGTGGCCAAGTCGACAATGCCAGAGATAGGTCGGATTTAAGTCGTTCGGCTTAAACCGCTTGGTACTAACATTATAGATCGACATGTATCCAGATGGTTCATCTTCCAAAATATAAAAGCGATTAAACTGGTAACCCTTACCATAGAATAAATCGCCTCTATAAATGGATAGACATTTGTTCTCAATAACAAATCTGAAACCATCTGAGTCTAAAAACATGATATCGATATGATGTTCCTGCCGATGGCAGGTACAAAATAACAATCATGCAACTCCAATACAAGGCCATAAGGTAAAGTCAGATCATAAGTCCCGACGGTCAATGCAGCAACTTTTGCTCCATTCCCGACATGGAGATCTACTTCTCCCTTCGTCAATTGTCTACTTCCTCGCAGTCCCTGCACATTTGCACAAATGTGCGAGGCACATCCGGTATCCAATACCCATGATGTAGAAGTACACAAGTTAGCCTCTATAATGAAGATACCAGAAGTTGAAGCTTCTGCAAGCTTCTTCCTCTGATCTCCCATGTAGAGTCTGCAATTTCTATACCAATGCCCGATGGCATGACAGAAATAACACTCTTCCTTCTTGGGTTCAGGCTTAGGTTCAATGACAACGCTTGCCACTTTTCTCTTGCCCTTGCCCTTGGAACGTTTTCTTTTGGTGGAACTCTTTCCAACAACTAGCATATCATTCTTCCCTCGGCTCCCATCTTTCTCTTGGAATGACACATTCAACTGATCAACTATCAAAGAATTGTCCATGTCCTCTAATTGCTTACGCAATTCCGAAGGCATCTTTCCAAGCATCAAGCTGGCCACGTCCAGATCATCATCCTCATGCTTCCAATAAGCATCAATGATCGATCTAGAAGCCGTGGTCAGAGGCTTATCCTTCATAAGGATAGATCGCATGGTGACATTATTCAGATTCCTACAACAAATATGTTCTACAGAAAAAGACAGACAAACAGACAGAAAATATGCAAGTCGTTTAGTATACATACTAACACAGACAATAGATGCAATATGATAGGCTCCCACTAAGAAAAACACCCTCAATGAGTTTCTAAGTGAGCTAGGATCCATATTTCACATGCTTTTGAGTCAGCTAGGGCATGACGCTCAAAACCATGCTATTTAGGTAGACAACACTTTGTCAATCACATCCTATGTGATTCCTAGATGAGTATGGGATAGTGATACGCTATCACTGCATGTTTCTCATCCCATCCTTACCATCAAGTCCAAGTCCGACTTGATAACCCAATTCAAGCTCAACCATATTCGAGCTATGAGAATCACGATTTCTCCATACTGCCTCACCAAGATAATCAGGCACGCTCAGCTAGGGCATGACCCGTAACCATGTCGATCGAGGTCTTGACAGTTGCTCTACTAATGGGCGGTAATAGCTTGAGATTTCATGAGGTTTTATTTGACTTGAACACCAGGATACCTTAACTGAATTCAAGTCAGTTCAGTCAGGTTGTTCCAATCAACTCGGTTGAACTACTCTTAGTTCAATTGAATCGTCTGTGTACATAATTCTTTGGCCAAACAACACTTGCTTGCTTTAAATTATCTACCGAAACACTCTCATTGGATAAACATTCATAATGTTCATCCAATGTGCATCAAAATCTCGGTTCAGACACTTGAAACGATGCAACAATTGCATCAAAGTCTGATCAACTGACTCTGTCCGCGTCAACACTTGACTCGGTCCGAGTGAGAAGCCTAAATCATCTACAGATCAATCTGAACCAAAACTTGGCAACCAGATAACTTTCTGTACTGACTCTGTCCGAGTCAAAACTGC
>NW_010970214.1:41342-43452 GCF_000463585.1 Tarenaya hassleriana | reverse complement strand
CCGTTTCGGTGCGCCATCAAGCCGTCTTCGACCCCCAAACTCATCCATGCATCATTCAACAATCAAAATCATCAAACAAGCATAGATCTCATGTTTACATGCATTCTAACCATTAAAACCATGAAAAACATGCAAAGATCTATGGTCTACATGCATTCTAACAATTAAAATCATGCAAACTTGCAAAGATCTATTGTTTACATGCACTTTAACGATTAAAATCATGCAAACAAGCAACAGACACGACGATATACAGAGAACCAGACTCTGATACCACTGTTGGGTTTCGCTACTGGTTCCTAGCATGCGATCATATCGATCTAGGGTTTGGTTTACTAGGTTTCATGCAGCGAAAGAAAGATCTAAACCTAATCAAACGTCACACGCAACCAAACCTGTAAAACCCGAATTTGGTTTACTAGGTTTCATGCAGCGAAAGAAAGATCTAAACCTAATCAAACGTCACACGCAACCAAACCTGTAAAACCCGAATATATCGTGTATATCACCGTGGGAATCGAATACTTACCTCTTTCCTGAAGAAACGGAAGTAGGAATCGATCCGGGGCATGTTTAATCACCTAGGACTGAAGTTACAGTCCCTCTACACGTATCCACACCGACGGAAAGGATTCCAAACGCTTTTGGAACCGATCTGCTAGGATCTGTGAAGTATATGAAGTGAGATCTAATCCCGGGAGCTAGAACTATTAAAGAAACGATTTCTTCTGAGTTTTTGCTCTGTCTTAGGGTTCTGAAAGTGAGTTCTTCTCTTAGGACGGCGTCCAACACCTCCTTATAAGTTAGAAACCCTAATCCTTGTGAAAAGAGACTTTTTCCGAGTATTGACTCGGTCCGAGTTAGAACTCTGACTCGGTCGAGTCAGAACGAATCAGCCCAAGCCCATTGTCAACTCTTTACTCGGCCCATTGAGTATTGACTCTGTCCGAGTCAAAACATCAGCCAAGCCCAAAATACTTTTTGGGCTTCGACTCGCATGGAACTGACTCGGTCCGAGTCAGAAGGCTGAAACCGTCCCGACACTCTGATTTGATCCAAAAACCGTTTTTTCGACCAAATCCAAGTCTTCATTTCCGATACTATACATATAAGTCCATCCCTAATGATGTGTGACCCTGTAGGCTCATTCGTAGTGGCAGCAGCCTCGAGAACCTTTCCCGATCTACAAGTCATGGTTAACCTCTAGCAAGACGCCATGACCACCCACATTGAATTGAGTTAGAGGTGGTCTAACCGAGGCAATAACAGCTCGAGTTCTGATCCTTTATCTCACGATATCAATGTTGAACAAGGGCATGGTTTGAGCCACCCTTCAAGTTCAACCGCTTTCTCGACTTGACAAATCGACTAATAAAATAGATGCAACTTCATCTATAGCGTGGCCACGCATTTTTCATAGTCCGATTTCCACGAGAGGGTCCAGCGATATCTCTCCTGTTAAGGAGGTGACAAGTCCCATATTGCATATCTACTATCTCCATATGATTCGTGAACGTATCTGATCAACGCCGTTATAATCATCCGGTTAAAGACGACGTTTGACGCAGTCAAGACACGCCACTCCTCATATCAGATACTCTAGACATCAGGTATGAGGATCCAAGAACGAACCGCTGTATGAGATTCAAGTCATGACTCTGTTCATATGACAATCTCATGCGGGTCATCCAGTCACTCGTACACAACGAGTACCCATGATTGTGACATGCATCCAATGCATCGATCACACCTCATGCTAGTCTTAATTCATCATTGTTCCCACAACGATAACTGACTAGGGAGTTTAGTCACACATGCGGTGCATGGGGACTTTAATCGGTTGTCACGCTCGCCTAGTCCGTAAGGTCATGTGCAATCAAATGAGTGCACACTCATTAGGCTGTACGTGGTTCTGTCGGAAATTCACAAAACCCCGCTTTTTGGGCCGATTTTGATTTCAGGCGGTCGCTCATTTTTCAAGCGGGTCGCTCATTTTTCTTCCGGTCGCTCATTTTTCGGGCACGTCGCTCATTTTCCTCTGACACGCGAAAAAACAAGCGATCGCTCATAAAATGAGCGACCGCTCACAAAATGAGCGACCGCCCATAAA
>NW_010970214.1:40303-40840 GCF_000463585.1 Tarenaya hassleriana | reverse complement strand
TAAATGTGCAATTATAAAACTATCCAAGGGGTGATAAGATACAGTCAGAGAACAAGTGGGGGTTTTGAGTGGATTGGTTGTACAGGTTAAAGTCGCTGCGAATGAAATCGGGTTTGGTATACTCTATCTTTTCCAATACTCGAGCGAAATCTTATCAATGGGATTTTCATTGCTTCCTGCGGTCTACGATGAAATAGTTCCTACTTGCCAAGCATGTCTCCTAAACACATCCCAAATGAAAACCCCAAAAGTCACTTAGCCTATAACTTCAATGTTTTCTCTTGCCCCATATCTTTCCTTTTTATTCAGATTTTTGTGTTCTTTTTTTTTCTTTCCCCTTTTTTTTTCATATGATGCAATCCCGAGCTTCTAGGACGTTGGAATTTGACGAGTTCACTCTCTTTTTTTTTTTTTCTTTTTTTTTTGTGTCCTTGTCCCACAACTTAGACCCGAGCCTTCATTTTCGACGCACTCATGTCCCCGAATGATTTTCATTAACGAGTTCATGACAGAGGAGTGTCGGGATGCATCATATTT
>NW_010970214.1:38908-39897 GCF_000463585.1 Tarenaya hassleriana | reverse complement strand
TTTTGTTTTTTTTAGGACATGAATTGCAAGGCTCTAAGTATGGAATGCATGTGGAATGCATGGTTCATGGATCGAAATGTGTAAGTATCACTCCTCCCCCCAGACTTGAATTGAACACCGTCCACGGTGTTAACTCTCGTCTAGTGGGGAGTATAAAAAGAGTAAGTGTGTTACCTCTTCCGGTGGAGTGATCTTCCACTTCGGTGTCTTCTTTTTGTTGTGATCCTATGGAATGTGAAGGAAACATGAAGCTTTGATTCCCCTGTTTTGAACTCGGTATAGGGCAAGAATTTCCTTCTTCGATCGGGATTGAAACGGAGTGGCCTCCACAAAGGATAGAACAACATTGATGGGGCCGCATCTACAAGACTTGAAAAGGGCGTGTCTTGAGCCTTGAAGTCTTGTATGATCGGTATGTTGTCCGAAATATACTTCCGTGATTTACCCCAATGGCTGCAAAAATCCATCTGAAACACATGGGAAATCATCGAAAAATGATCAGAATAAATGAGCGGGTCACCCAAAAAATGGGCGGTCACTCCAACAAAGAGCGAGCAGTTAATAGCAAATCATCGAAAAATGATCAGAATAAATGAGCGGGTCGCCCAAAAAATGGGCGACCAGTCGTTTTTTTTTTTTGAAGAGCTGGTCGCTCATAAAATGGGCGACCGCTCACTTCCCGAGTTTTTCGATGCAAAACTGATCTTTTCTCGCATTCGTGTTGTATTTGATCGAAGAAGTTGTTACGAGGAAATTTTGGAGGCTTGATTAAGAAAAGAGAAAAGAAACAAAGAAGGTGAAGAATATACATCCCGATATGAACCGGGTTGCTAGTTAAGGTCGTAGCTAGACCGAAATGCGGTTCAATCGATTAAAGAGAGGGAGAGTACAGAGGTACCTCCTTCTGGTCTAATACTCCCTGGATTGTATGGCTTGAGTTTTTGCGTGTTTGCCATGAAAGTTCCGCCTTTTCCGTTGTCGAGTTCTAC
>NW_010970214.1:35389-35716 GCF_000463585.1 Tarenaya hassleriana | reverse complement strand
CGGGTTGTATAGGTTGGATGGATGAGTGTATTGGTTTGGACCGACATAGTTGGCTTCTTCCGCTTCTTGATCAACCATGTACATACCCGGTTGAACTTGCGCTAAATTTTGATCCTCCACAGCAGCTACTTGTTTGGCATTGGCGAGTTGGACTTTTATCTCAGCAAGGTCGGCCAGCACCGCCTTAAGAGCTGCGTTCTCTCCCACATCCCCTTTCACTGAGCTTCTCCTACTGAACTCGTTGGACGTATGGCTGCGTCCCTTGGCAAATTTTGCAATTGTCGTCTCTAACTCTTGGAAAGGGATGTCATATATGTCACCTCCACA
>NW_010970214.1:28952-29791 GCF_000463585.1 Tarenaya hassleriana | reverse complement strand
GCTATTCCGGATGAGCCTACAGGGTCACACACAATAGGGATGGACAAGTACGTGTGCTAAATTATCCCGATTAGGAATCCTAATTGGATTGAGATTCCTAATTGGAATAGGAATCCTAATGGGATTAGGAATCCTATTATGTATAGGAATCCTAATGAGATTAGAATTCTATTACATCTAGGAAACCTAATGAGATTAGAATTCTAATAGGTTTAGGAAACCTAATTAGATTAGGATTCCTAGTATTCTATTCCTTGTCAAATTAGGATTTTTGGAAAGTCTATATAAGGAGAATGTCTTCTAGGGTTTTAAGTAAAAAAAAGAAAGGAAGAAAAAAAAAAAAGAAAGGAAGAAAAAAAAAAAAAGAAAGGAAGAAAAAAAAAGAAGAAAAATAAAACCCTAAGCCTCCAAAAACCTTGCACACAAGAGAGATCGAGATCTCTAGTCCTAGCAGACAAGTTACAAGGTGTTGGAATCCATCCCGACGCGTGGATACGTGTAGAGGGCGAGGTAATTTCCTGCCTAGAGTGATCGGACGAACAAATCAATTGATACAGGCCCCGGATCGATTGAGGCAAGCGTTCTAACGTTTCTACGATTCATTAGAAGCATGGTTCTAGGGTTTATTAAATTTTTTGTTTTACATCCGCTGCGAAACCCTAGAATCGATCTCTTAGGAATTAGATTCGCTCATGAGATCCCAGGAAACCCAACAAGAAAGATCCCTGAAACCCTTGCGCAAAGAAGAAAGTGTTCTTCAGTCCTAGCAGACAAGTTCCAACCGTTGGAATCCTTTCCGCCGTCTGGATACGTGTAGAGGGCAAGGTATTCTTCCTGCC
>NW_010970214.1:28142-28942 GCF_000463585.1 Tarenaya hassleriana | reverse complement strand
GCATTGTTTTCTCTCAGCATTTCTTCGGCCATTCCCCACTGTCTTTGCTGTCTACGGGCGAAGCGTAGGGTCCTTTCTATTTCGGGGTCAAAGACGAGTTGATCTCTACCGGTTGTGCTTCTTCTCATGCACCGGAAGAGCTGCACACCAAAGAGACAAAACAAACCGAAAGTGCTGTGAAACGGTTATGTCGCAAAGTAATCCAAGGAAATATCCAAGCAATGATGATCTAGCAAAAATCTAGACTAACACGAAAACGCCTAGTCCCCGGCAACAGCGCCAAAAACTTGATGCGCACGCACCGAGTTCCAAATTTGTAACCCGATTCGTACCTGATCACTTGCGTGATGAGCTTTAAATTTATACCCGACACACAACTAATCCGCAAGTATACGGATGTCGTAGTGATCGGAAGGAACACAAGGACTTAAGCGGTTAAGCTAGGAATCGACTAAAACTAGGAAAATGGAGAAAATAAAATCGGAGAATTGTTTTTGTTGGTTTTCGTAAGTTGCAGAAAATTAAAAGAAAGAAAGTAAAATCAAAGACAATCACAATTCAAGAGGAGATAATCGATGGGAAATGTCATGGGAATCGGGTTTCACCGATCACGAAGAGCTGTTGAGAGGGGCCAATGCCCAAAGAGGTCCAACCCAAGCAGCCCCTAGAACGCTTCGAACGTACACACAACCGAAGCACACTCAGTTACTATCATGCATCAATCGGGTGTTGGGTTTCCTGGGATCTCATGAGCGAATCTAATTCCTAAGAGATCGATTCTAGGGTTTGCGCAGCGGATA
>NW_010970214.1:27588-28033 GCF_000463585.1 Tarenaya hassleriana | reverse complement strand
ACAAAATTCTCATCCAATGGGTAACATTAAACACCATTCAATCAACCTCTAGCAATCAAAACCCAAGCAATTGCATCACTCAATTTAACAAATCCTAGGTTTCCCTAAACATTCATTCAAGAGAGATAAACTTAGAGAACACAAATTTCATTCAAAGCAAGGATTTGAAAGCATAAACAAAGCATAATCTTGGGTCCAAGGTGAATACAAGCATCCTTACATAAGGGCTAATCCCTCATCCCACAACAAGAAACTACTCACACATCATGTTCAAGAACACCAAAATAGCTAGGGGAAACATAGAGAGAGAAAGGAAAAGAGATGCTCAATAGAATCTTCAACCTTCAAGCCGAAGCAAACTCCTTCTTTCTCCTTCAAGATTTCGGCCCTAGGTCTTCTGGAGGAGAGAAAATCGCCTCCTTTGCTTTCCCAAATCGAGCTCCCT
>NW_010970214.1:25839-26906 GCF_000463585.1 Tarenaya hassleriana | reverse complement strand
CTTGTATATATCCTTTTTAGTATCCTTTTTGCATTACACGTTTATTTCTTCTGCATTGGGAACTTAGATACATGATGTGATGATGCGATCTTGATGTTGCTTATGTCTATGCTATGATTATATCAGTTTCACTTGATCTTCTCTCTTTCCGAGTTTTGATTTTGGAAGGTGAACACTATCGAGCAACCGAGACGACGTGCAATGTGGAATCATTCGCAAGTGGAATGCGGGGAGGCATCTTTCATCCTTGGACACAAGGTCATACACTCACTTTCCCCTCCTATTTCGCTTAGCTCCAAATTTCCTATTCCACATATCCGCCCCTTCGGATTTGTGTGACACCGCGTACGGTGTCTCGTTCAAGTCTGGGGGGGTGCGCATCTAACATCGCTTCAAGTCCCTTTTAGAGTGCATTCATACATTCACTTGCACACACAAAAAAAAATGATGATTTCTCACTATAGATGCATTCCACACTTGCATTTTTTTGCACTTGTACATATAGACACCACCTAGTCTTGCATTGCATTTGTTACATATAGGTCTAGAACATGTAGAAGCATATGCATTGCATAAACCGTTCTGAGTTGAGATTGGTCGATGATGATATGATGGTGATAGCTGCTTAGAGACTGCTTAGCGATTTGGACTTAGACCTCTAGGTGTTCGAGTAGATTGTCGATGATAGGTGAATAGCGAACTCTCTCTTTGATGCTTGCGATTCTAGGTTGTGGGGTATATTGTTATCTTTAGGTATGCCAAAGAGTAGGACCGACCGAACCTAAGTTAAATATCTCCCAAAAACCGTTCCCGAAGCTTCTCCCATAGGATAGATAGTCTCTTGGAAAGAATGTCGTAGGAATAAGCGAAGAAAGTATATACATCCCAACACTCCGCTGTCACTATATCGTTAATGAAAATCATTCGATGACATGAGTGCGTCGAAATTCGACGGTTCGGGTCTAAGTTGTGGGACAAGTGTCATGATCACTAGAGAAAAAAGCAAAAGCAAAGACACTTGTCAACTTCAACGTCCTAGGAACTCGGGATATTACTTCTCCTAGCAC
>NW_010970214.1:22584-24189 GCF_000463585.1 Tarenaya hassleriana | reverse complement strand
TCTAGAGTGTAACCCAAGGCCTGTCTATACTCTCTAAGCAATGCAACTAATTCAGCTAGTTCCACATCAGTCAAGGCAGCATTCACAATTATCGGGTAAGTAGAGTTAGGTCCGAGAAATTCATACCTAAGCCCTTGTGGTAAGGGCTTCAATTCCACCTTAGGCGCGCTCTCTGGATCCCAATCTTTCTTCCCGCTCGTATGAAGGGTAACGGGAAATGGTCTTTACGGGTGTTGGAATTCAGCTTCCTATAATCAATACACATTCTCCAACCCGTAACCGTCCTAGTGGGTATCAATTCGTTATGCTCATTTTCTACCACAGTGATACCCCCCTTTTTTGGTACAACTTGCACGGGACTAACCCATGCACTATCTGAAATCGGGTAAATGATACCCGCATCTAACAATTTGAGCACTTCCTCCTTCACTACCTCCTTCATGGTGGGATTCAACCTACGTTGATGCTCAATGGAGGTTTTGGAACTATCTTCTAGATGAATGCGGTGCATGCAAAGGGATGGACTAATGCCTCTAATGTCTCAAAGGCAAAGACGATAGCGAGTAACTCCTTCTCAGTGGTGGAGTAATTGACTTGTGCGTCATCCAAAGTCCGGCTCGCGTAATAGATGGCCTGCAGCTTCCTGTCTTTCCTTTGACCCAAGACAGCCCCGACAGTGAAATCGCTCGCATCGCACATAAGCTCAAAGGGAGCTTCCCAATCCGGTGGCTGAATAATAGGCGGAGAAATCAACGCCTTCTTCAGAGTCTCAAAGGCGGCCTCGCACTCATGGGTGAACTCAAAGGGCACGTCCTTTGCAAGTAATTCGGTCAAAGGCCTCGAAATCTTCGAGAAGTCCTTGATGAACCTCCTGTAGAACCCGGCATGTCCCAGAAAACTCCGGATTCCCTTAACATTCCGTGGAGGCGGTAGCTTCTCTATTACTTCGACCTTAGCTCGGTCAACCTCAATCCCTCTTCTTGAAATCTTGTGGCCTAGCACAATGCCCTCTTGGACCATGAAATGGCACTTCTCCCAATTCAGCAAAAGATTCGCCTCAACACACCTGTCCAACACTCGGCGCAAATTCATTAGACACACGGGAAAGGAGGGCCCATGGACGGAAAAATCAATCATGAACACCTCCATAACATCCTCAATAAGATCAGAAAATACAGCATTCATGCATCTCTGAAATGTCGCCGGTGCATTACATAAACCAAAAGGCATCCTACGGTATGCAAAGGTGCCATATGAACATGTAAAGGTGGTTTTCTCCTGGTCGCTAGGGTGAATGGGGATTTGAAAGAATCCCGAGTAGCCATCAAGAAAGCAAAAGTGGGAATGCAAGGCTAACCTCTCTAGCATTTGGTCGATGAAGGGTAACGGGAAATGGTCTTTACGGGTGTTGGAATTCAGCTTCCTAACTCGCTATCGTCTTTGCCTTTGAGAAGTTTCGGTCTTATTTGGTCGGGTCGAAGGTGATTGTCTACACCGACCATGCTGCCTTGAGATATCTCCTATCCAAAAAGGATGCCAAGCCGAGGTTGATCAGATGGATTCTCTTGCTGCAAGAGTTTGACTTGGAGATTAGGGATAGGAAGG
>NW_010970214.1:17975-19965 GCF_000463585.1 Tarenaya hassleriana | reverse complement strand
CATGCTCTCTTGGCTGTGCTTCACCCCTTGCTGCCTCTTCTGCCATTCTGTCCTCTCTTTGTTTTCTGCGGATTTCCCTTTCTGTTCTGTCTATGTCCGGGTCAAAGGCAAGCTCAAAATCTGGGTCGAGTTGTCTTCGAGTGGGACGTCTGCTCATGCACTAAGAGAACCTGCAAAAATAAAAGTCCAGAAAAAGGCAGAGAACGTGAATCGAAGTGAATAAAAAGGCAGAGAGTAGGGAGAGACACCCGATAAAGTCCAGAACGATCCCGGAAAAGTCCAGAAAAATCGGAAAAAATCCAAAAAAATTCAGAAAAGTCCAGGAAATGTCCAGAATAACTCCGAAAAAGTCAAGGGAATTCTGAAAATGTCCAGAAAGGTCTCGAAAAATCCAAAACAAGTCCAGAAAAGTCCAGAGAAATACAAACAACAAAAATAATAAACAGAAAAATCAAGAAATAAAAGAAATAACGAAAAATTGACTCAAGAGAAAAATAAAAATCACACAAACACACAAAGAAAAAAGAAATGAACAAACACACATAAAAATCAAACCGAAAAAAAAATCAAAGACTCCGGAAAGACTAACCTAGAGTCAATCTATCCTAGCTATGGAAACCGTAAAAATTCCCCGGCAACGGCGCCAAAAACTTGATCACTTGCGTGACGAGCTTTAAATTTATACCCGACACACAACTAATCCGCAAGTATACGGATGTCGTAGTACCGGGGTCGAACACAAGGACTTAAGCGGTTAAGCTAGGAATCGACTAAAACTAGGAAAATGGAGAAAATAAAATCGGAGAATTGTTTTTGTTGGTTTTCGTAAGTTGCAGAAAATTAAAAGAAAGAAAGTAAAATCAAAGACAATCACAATTCAAGAGGAGATAATCGATGGGAAATGTCATGGAAATCGGGTTTCACCGATCATGCAAGGATGCCGTAAAGGATTATGGACCTAGATCATGCTCGTTCTAAGGTGAGGGATTCGAAGACTAAGGTCGGGTTCGGTTATCTCAAACCGAAAACCCGCTATCCAAGAGAGCACTCTAGCCATTTTCATGGTCTAGAGTAAAATCCCGAATGCATTAAATTCCCTTATCATAATCCTAGATTAAACCGAATCAAATTTCTTCGGATTCAATTTCAACCCAATTGATTGAATGCATCAAGAGACCAAGAACCCATGTCTCCATGTAATTCACAATCCTAAAATCTACCCACAAAATTCTCATCCAATGGGTAACATTAAACACCATTCAATCAACCTCTAGCAATCAAAACCCAAGCAATTGCATCACTCAATTTAACAAATCCTAGGTTTCCCTAAACATTCATTCAAGAGAGATAAACTTGAAGAACACAAATTTCATTCAAAGCAAGGATTTGAAAGCATAAAAAAGCATAATCTTGGGTCCAAGGTGAATACAAGCATCCTTACATAAGGGCTAATCCCTCATCCCACAACAAGAAACTACTCACACATCATGTTCAAGAACACCAAAATAGCTAGGGGAAACATAGAGAGAGAAAGGGAAAGAGATGCTCAATAGAATCTTCAATCTTCAAGCCAAAGCAAACTCCTTCTTTCTCCTTCAAGATTTCGGCCCTAAGTCTTCTGGAGGAGAGAAAATCGCCTCCTTTTCTTTCCCAAATCGAGCCCTCTCCAAAAAGTCCAAAAAATCGGACTTAATTTAGTTCCAGGTTACGCGGTCAGCCGGACCAAGACTTGGTCCGGCGGACCGGACGTAAATAAAGAAGGCGGACCGCGATGCAGAAGTGTTCCTGGTCCGGCTGACCAAACCTGGTCAGCTCCGGACCAGGTCTTTAGTGGGCTAGGCTCGATGGACCGGGGCAGGCGAGAGGCGGACCAAGGAGGGGCAACGGCGTACTGGTCCGGCGGACCTGGAACGGTCAGCTCCGGACCAGTAGTTCTTCGGCGCTGGTCAGGGGCGTTCGGCTCGGAGTCCGCTGGCGGACTGAGGAGACT
>NW_010970214.1:0-16659 GCF_000463585.1 Tarenaya hassleriana | reverse complement strand
AAACATGGGCTTTTCCTTTTTGGGCCGATTTTGATTTCAGGCGGTCGCTCATTTTTCAAGCGGGTCGCTCATTTTTTTTCCGGTCGCTCATTTTTCGGGCGGGTCGCTCATTTTCCTCTGACACGCGAAAAAAACAAGCGACCGCTCATAAAATGAGCGACCGCTCACAAAATGGGCGGGTCGCTCATTTTCCTCTGAGCTTCCCGAGCATTCTCGAATTCTTGTTCTTCCGTGTCCGCTTCGTGAGGATTCATCGTGGAGTCTTCCTGCAGGGAAAAACAAGCAAAACAACCTACCCATGGCCATCTAACGTCCTACGATGCCTAGAATGTGAGAAGAATTGTGATGCACGACGTTATAAAACCGGTGAAAAACCCGTGTGATCAACTAACATCCATGTCCTCATCATTCCCTCCCCCTTGAAAGGTTTACGCCCACGAAAAGTCGGATCCTGCAAGATAAGGACGCAAATCAGCAACATTAAAGGAATTAGAAACGGTATACTCACCAGGAAGTTTGAGTCGATATGCGTTGTCATTGATGCGCTCAATGACTTGGAAGGGGCCATCTCCGCGTGGTGCCAACTTGGACTTTCTTTTGTCGGGAAAGCGCTCTGGGCGGAAATGCAACCAGACCCAATCATTTTCGTTAAAAGTTACAGCTTTTCTACCCTTATTGGCTTGTCGGGCGTATTGTTGGGTTTTTCGAGCAATATTGTCACGCACCTGCTGATGGAGTTCTTTTATGAACTCAGGCTTTGTTCGCCTTCAAAGTTCACCCATTCGTCACTAGGTAGTGCTACAAGGTCCAAGGGTGTGATTGGATTGAATCCGTAAACGGTTTCAAACGGAGAATGGCGGGCCACAGAATGCGTAGCTCGATTGTATGCGAACTCGATCTGAGGAATCCATTCAACCCAATTGCCAAGATTTTTCCCGATGGTTGCTCGTAAGAGAGTCGATAGCGTGCGGTTCACGATCTAGGTTTGGCCATCCGTTTGAGGATGACACGTCATTGAAAAAACGAGCTTAGTATTGATCTTCTTCCATAGAGTCCGCCAAAAATGGCTAAGGAATTTTGAATCTCGATCGGATACTATCGTCTTGGGAATACCATGCAGTCTCACAACCTCATGAAAGAAGAGGTTGGCTATGTTTTTGGCATCATCCGTTTTTGCGCATGGTATGAAATGAGCCATCTTTGAAAACCGATTGACCACTACGAATATGGAGTCCTTGTGTTGTAGCTTCCGGAGACCGAGGATAAAATCCATCGAGATGTCTACCCAAGGCTGGGTCGGAATCGGTAATGGCATATAGAGACCATGAGGATGTGCTTTTGATTTAGCTCGATGGCATTCGATGTATTTAGCACAAAATTTCCTCACATCTCGCTTAAGATGCGGCCAAAAGAATTGTTCTTGGATGATGGACAACGTCTTATCTACTCCGAAATGTCCCTCAAGGGCACCTCCATGTGCCTCGTGGATGATCACGTCTCGCATCGGCCCAGTGGGGATGCACAGTCGGCGATCGCGGAATAGATACCCGTCATGTAGGTAAAATGGACCAGAAGCACCATGCCTACATTCCTCAAGGACGGTTTGAAAATCTAGATCGGTCATATAGTTTTCTTTGATGAATGCGAAGCCTAGCATGCGGGCTTCCATGACCGAGAGCAACGTATGCCTACGAGACAAAGCATCCGCGACGACATTTTCTTTTCCCTTCTTATACTTGATCACGTAGGGAAACGTCCTAATAAACTCAAGCCATTTGGCATGGCGTCGCTTAAGCGTGGTTTGTCCTTTAAGATGCTTTCGCGTCTCGTGATTGGAGTGTACGACAAATTCTTTGGTGAGCAAGTAATGCTGCCATGTCTCGAGAGCACGTACAAGAGCGTAGAGCTCTTTATCGTAAGTCGGATAGTTTAGCATAGCTCCGCTGAACTTTTCGCTAAAATAGGCCACGAGCCTCTTCTTCTGCATTAGGACGGCTCCAATGCCAATCCCGAAGGCATCGCATTTGATCCCAAAGGTCTTGTCAAAGTTTGGGAGGACTAAAACCGGTGCGGTAGTGAGACTATCCTTTAGAGCGGAAAAGGCGCGCTCTTGAGTCTTGCCCCACTCGAAGACCACGTCTTTCTTCGTGATTGCGGTGAGGGGAGCAGCGATGCTACTAAAGTCTCGGACGAATCGACGGTAAAAACTAGCTAGGCCAAGAAAGCTCCGCATATGTCCGATAGTAGACGGCGTCGGTCACTCTTGTATGGCTTTGATCTTTTCACCGTCAACTCGCAGCCCTTGAGAGCTGACCACAAAGCCTAGGAACACTAACTCGTTTGTGCAGAATTATCATTTCTTAAGGTTTGCGTATAGGTCTTCCTGTCGAAGAGTGGTCATTACTTGCTCTAGGTGCGAGAGATGTTCGTCTTCACTTCGACTATAGATGAGAATGTCGTCGAAGTATACCACTACGAACTTTCCAATGAAGGCTCTTAGCACATGATTCATGAGCCGCATGAACGTGCTTGGGGCGTTAGTGAGCCCGAATGGCATTACGAGCCACTCATAAAGGCCTTGTTTGGTTTTGAAGGCGGTTTTCCATTCATCGCCTTCTCTCATTCGCACTTGATGGTATCCGCTCTTAAGATCGATCTTTGAGAAGATCGTGGCTCCACAAAGTTCGTCGAGCATGTCATCAAGCCAAGGTATAGGATGCCGGTACTTAACCGTTTTGTTGTTGATTGCGCGGCAATCCACACACATTCTCCAAGTTCCGTCCTTTTTCGACACAAGTAATACAGGAACAATGCAAGGACTAAGACTTTCTCGGATATAACCCTTACTCATTAGGTCTTGGACTTGTTTTTCGAGCTCTCGAGTTTCTTCGGGGTTCATCCAATACGCGGGCCGGTTAGGCAATGGTGCACCAGGCACTAGATCGATTTGGTGTTCGATCCTGCGTATAGGAGGTAATCCTGCTGGAATTTCATCTGAAAATACGTCGCTATAGTGCTCTAAGAGTTGACTGATAGCAGGACTATGCGGCGATGTATCCAAGGATAGGCTCAATTGATCTTTGAAGACCAAGAGCAACACCGTCTGTTCTTGACGAACAACGCGCGCTTCATGACTAGCCTTTAGATAGAAATTCTTTTTCTTTGGCTCAGAATCCTTGGATAGTTTCAATTGCATCTCATGCACTTGAGATGGACTCAACGGTGCAAGCACAACCTTTCGTTTGTCATACACGAAGGAATACTGGTTGGCTCGTCCGTCGTGGGTTACTTCCCGATCGAATTGCCAGGGCCTGCCTAAGAGGATATGGCCGGCTTGCATAGGCACGACGTCGAAAGGATCTCGTCACGATATTTTCCTATGCTGAACCGGATTTTGACCCTTTCGGTCACTTTGATTTCTCCGCTGTTGTTAAGCCATTGCAGCTTGTACGGGTGCGGGTGTTTTTCTGTGGGTAGGTCCAGCTTTTTCACCATGTAGACTGTGGCTACGTTAGTCCACGACCCACTACCGATAATCATCCCACATACTTTCCCGTTTATCGTGCAACGGGTGTGAAAAATCGTTTTGCGTTGGGCGGTTTCTTCCGGAGTTACTAGCATACTAAGTACTCGTCGAGTGACTAGTAGTTCACCACTATCCGGATATGCGATCTCTTCCTCAAGATCGCCTGCCTCCTCCTCGTCTAATGACTCGTATTCTCCGCTGTCCGTAATGATCATTACCCTAGCATTTGGACAGTCACGAGCCATATGTCCCCTTCCCCGACATTTATAACATATGATCTCCCGTGATCATAGATCGCGTGTGGAGTAAGTTTGAGTTCAGGATTGCGATGTTTCGGAGGCCTTTCCTTTTTCCTTATAGCTCAGAAAATTACGACCTTCGATCGTTTCCTTTCGGGGTGCGGATGTGGTCCTAGGGAGGGTAACGGGGTTACTAGACGAGGGTTTGGGCTTACTTACTCGGGCTTGCTTACGTTGGTTCTGTTTTTCGATTTGCACGGCCAAGTGCAGGAGTTCGTGAAGGTTTTGGTAGGGGTGACGCTCAAACTTTCGAGCAACACGCTCGTTTAGACCATTGAGGAATTGGGCCATCACTGTTTCCTCGTCCTCGTCTATCACTAATCTACTCCTAAGGTGCTCAAATTCCTCGAAATATTCTTCTACGGTCCTAGCACCTTGCGAAATCCTTCGATATTTTCGTTGGAGTTCGCAATGGAAATGAGGCGGACTGTAACGTTTCCGCATTAGCGCATTCATTTCGCGCCAAGTACCGACATTCTCTATTTGAGCATGGCGTCGTTCGGTTAATTCCCTGTCCCACCAAGCTAAGGCACTCTCAGCCAGTTGAGCCACCGCGTATTGGACTTGCCTACAGTCCGAATACAAATAAGATTCGAAGATGTTATCTATGCAACGTTCCCAATCGAGATACGCTTCCGGATCTATACGCCCTACGAACAATGGTGGTTTAAGCTTAAGGTCTCCCCCTTGACCCTTGTTTGGTCTATAGTTATCATCCTCTACTTGGTTTGCCCATCGTTCGGGTCTAGCTCTACGAGGCGGGTTCCTCCTAGGGATGTAATCGGGATCCGACTCCTCGTCGGAAATTATTTCTCGGGGTCTGTGGTGTTGGTGTCTACGGGGCTCTTCTCTATCGGGAAGATTATCTACCACTCTCTCTCTCGGCCTATGCCTTGGCCGGACATCGCTTTCTACATCGCTCGGTAGATCGATAGGAGGGGGTTGGTTTTGTCTAGGGTGACCTATCGGTTCTTGCATATGTGGCTCCGGGGCCCGTTTGGCCTCTAGCCTAGACAAGCGATCCATAATCATCTGTAATGACCTAAAAATGTCGCCATTGCTTGGTTCTCGGTAGAGAATACGATGCAACCCGACAGTCCTCTATCATCATCTCGTTAATGAAAATCATTCGGAGACATGAGTGCATCGGAAACGAAGGCTCGGGTCTAAGTTGTGGGACAAGAACACAACAAGAAAAAAATAAAAAAAAGAAGAGAGTGACGCTTGTCAAATTTCAAAGTCCTAGAAGCCCGGGATTGCATGAGAAAGGGAAAGAAAGAATAAGAAATAAGAATACAAAAACAAGAATAAAAAGGAAAGAGATAGGGCAAAGAAAAATAGTGAAAGTATGGGCCAAGTATCTTTTAGAGACCTCAATTGGGATGTGTTTAGGAGACATGCTCGGCAAGTAGGATATACTCCATTTTAGATTGCAAGAAGCAATGGAAATCCCATTGATAGGTTTTCGCTTGAATGTTGGAGAAGATAGAGTATACCAAACCCGATTTCATTCGCAGCGACTCTAACCCGTACAACCAATCCACTCAAAACCCCCATTTGTTCTCTGACTATATCTTATCACCCCTGGATAGTTTTATAGCTGCACACTTACTCGAGGACGAACAAACCTCAAGTCTAGGGGGATTTGATCACACGGGTTTTTTACCAGTTTTCTAACGTCACTCTTTGATTTTTCTCATATCTTAGGCATAATAGGACGTTAGACGGTCATGGGTAGGATTCTTTCCTCCATTTCCCTTACAGGATGATCGAACGAGGATATTTGCGCACGAGGCACGAAAAAGGAGCGGAATCGAGAAGTCCCGGATAGCTCAGAGAAAATGAACGGCCCGCTCGTTATACCGAGCGGTCGCTCGCTGTGACAGCCAAGCAATCGGGTGGTCGTTCGCGGAATCAGGCGGTCGCTAGATCTGTGCTAATACGGAGAACGAGCGATCGCTCGGTACACAAGGCGGTCGCCCCGAGTTGCAAAGAAGAACGAGCGGTCGCTCGTGCACATGAGCGGTCGCTCACCCTGAAGAAAACGAGCGACACTGAATAGAATATGGGCGACCCTGAACAAAAAGTGAGCGACCGCCCGATATCAAATCCGGCCCAAAAAAGGAAAAGCCCGATTTTTTAGGAAAGACCTAGATTTTGCACTTACACAAAAAGGGGATTTTGAGGAGAGAGAAGGGGGGACTCGACACTTTGGAAGAAAAACACCTTGGAGAGGAGGAAAGGGAGATTTGGAGACCTAGGGAGATATCTTGAAGAAGGAGATCACCATTGAAGACCACATTGAGCATTTCTTCTCCTTTTCTATGTTCTCCCCTTTTGTTTTCTGTTTTGAACCTCTAGATATGGAGTAGTGACTTTGTTGTGGGTGAGGGATCCCCACTTTTGTATGGACACCTATGCTTATCTATGATGCTTTTGAGTTTTCTCCCATTGGTTTGATGTTTTATGCTTAATGCTATTGATTTGGATGAAACCCTAATCGATATGACCATAGAACACATTGATCATAGGGATATGGGAATGATGTTTGGAACCAAATGTCAAATCAGTGAGTTATTCACATTGGGAGATGGCTTAGCTTGCTTAGGGTTCATGATGGGGTACATTAATGCATCTAGAGATCATTTGGATCATTGGGGAATGGGTGAATCGATTCTCTAGGTAGTGAGTTTAAGCTCGGGAGAGACAAACTCTAGAGGAAGTGCTTGAAACCCCCAATTGGAAGATAAACCCATAGGCATTGTAACATTACTAACCGTCCATGCGATGGGATCCCGAACCTACAACGCCTCAAACCATCGTTTTACAAACCATTAATCATACTTGTTTGCTCGTATTCCGACACTTACCACAAACCATATTTTTACTTGACCACCTAATCTAGCTTAGAGATAGACTAATACATCCTTGTCCTCGTGTTCGACCCCGGTACTACAACTATCGTATACTTGCGGATAGTGGTACGGATCGGGTACTAAATATAAGACTCGGTGCGTGCGCATCACTCTTGTCTTGGCGAAATGACCCGATCGTGTGTTGGCATGTGACATGATTGGGTGGACTCTCAATCCGATGGTCGTCCTCTGGGTGATGAGATACGATCGTGTGAGTATAGGTGACACAATCGTGTGTAACATTAAAACTCGTTCTTTTCCGGGATTTTTGTCATTTCTTTCGCTCCTATTGCTTGTACCTGCAAACATATACTAACCAAGCGGAAATCAAGGGTAAACACGCAATTAAACATCTTTGATGATGTAAAGCTAAATAGATATCTCAGATGAATGCATGTCGAAATCGTGTATATTGCGTGTTATCATTTATCGAGACGATATTTACTATGGTAATGGTTATCTAGTGAATGGTTTGTACGTCTTGAATGATCAGCCTTCGAACTCAACGTCATCCATCTATAACGTGAGTACTAAACGGTTTAAGCCGAACGACTTAAACCTGACCTTCCACTGGCATTATCATCTAGGCCATATAAACGAGAAACGCATTCAGAAACTTCATTGTGAAGGTCTTCTGGATTCATTTGACTTTGAGTCTCTTAAATTCTTGCGAGTCTTGTTTGATGGGCAAGATGAGGAAGCATCCTTTCAAGAGGAAAGGACAGAGAGCGACAGAGTTATTGGACCTGATACATAGTGATGTATACGGACCAATGAGTTGTCAAGCTAGAGGAGGTTATCTGTATTTCGTTACGTTCACTGATGATTTCAGTCGATACGGTTATGTCTATTTGATGAGACGTAAGTCTGAAACACTTGAAATGTTCAAGGCTTTCAGAAACGAAGTACAGAACCAGCTTGGCAAGACGATCAAGACACTTCGATTCGATCATGGTGGCGAGTATATGAGCCAAGAGTTTTCTGACTATCTGGTTGATTGTGATATTGTATCACAATTAACTCCTCCTGAAAAGTCTCAGTGGAACGGCGTGTCTGAACGGAGGAACCGAATACTGTTAGACATGGTTCGGTCGATGATGAGCCAGACAGATCTTATGAAGTCCTTTTGGGGCTATGCTTTAGAGACCTCTGCGTCACTGCTGAACAAGAGTCCAACGAAGTCGGCTGAAACGACGCCATATGAGATATGGACGGGGAAGCGTCCAGCGTTGTCGTTTGTCAGAATTTGGGGTTGCGACGCTTACGTGAAGCGTCAGATGGCTGATAAGTTATCCTCCAAATCTGATAAGTGTTTATTTGTAGGCTACCCTAAGGAAACTAAGGGTTACTACTTCTATATTCCGGCAGAGAACAAGGTGTTCATTGCTAGGAATGCGACTTTTATGGAGCGAGAGTTCGTCTCCAAAAGAGTTAGTGGGAGTAGGATCGAACTTGAGGAAGTTCGAAAGCAACAAGTAGACGCTGAGACGAGTGAACAAGTTGAAGATGTTCAACCTGTTTCACTGCCGGTTGTGACTCAACCTTCGACGAGTGAGCCAAGAGCCTGTGAGATACGGATTTCTCGTGACTGGGAATGAGGAGCTCATGTTATTGGAACATGATGAGCCTACCACATACCTAGAGGCTGTGGCGAGTCCGGATTCCGAGGCTATGAAGTCTGAGATGCAATCCATGTCAGACAACCAAGTATGGACTCTGGTTGATGCATCTGAAGGGATAAAACCTATCGGATGCAAGTGGATCTTCAAGAAGAAGACCGACATGGATGGCAACGTGCACACGTATAAGGCACGACTTGTGGCGAAAGGATTCCGTCAGATTCATGGTATTGACTATGATGAGACCTTTTCGCCTGTAGTCATGCTGAAGTCTATCAAGATCCTGCTTGCCATAGCCGCATATTACGACTATGAGATATCGCAAATGGATGTCAAGACCGCGTTCCTTAACGGGAACTTGACCGAGGATGTGTACATGACACAACCCGAAGGTTTTGTCGATCCAAGGAACTCGGGGAAGGTGTGCAAGCTTTAGAGGTCCATTTATTGACTGAAGCAGGCTTTGAGGAGTTGGAATCTTCGCTTTGGTGAGACAATCAAAAGGTTTGGTTTCACACAGAACGAAGAAGAGCCGTGTGTTTACAAGAAGGTCAGTGGGAGCACAGTATTTTTTCTAGTGTTGTATGTGGATGACATTCTCCTTATAGGAAATGACGTTCCTACCTTGCAAGACGTTAAGTCTTGGCTAGGAACGCAGTTTTCTATGAAGGACCTATGAGAAGCGGCCTATATTTTAGGCATCAAGATCTATAGAGATAGATCGAGGCGTCTTCTAGGATTGTGTCAGAGTACCTACATCGATAAGGTCTTGAAGCGGTTCAAGATGCAAGATTCCAAGAAAGGAACCTTACCGATGAGCAATGGCACAGTTCTCTGCAAGAGTCAGTGTCTCACGAAACCTGATGAGCAAGAACGCATGGATCGGATTCCATATGCTTCGGCAATTGGATCCATCATGTATGCCATGCCTTGTACTCGACCGGATGTATCCTATGCGTTGAGCATTACGAGTATATACCAGTCAGATCCAGGTGAGTCACACTGGATCGCCGTCAAGAACATCCTGAAGTACTTAAGAAGGACGAAGGATGTGTTCTTGGTATACGGTGGGTCGAAAGATGAGCTCGCTGTAAAGGGTTACACCGATGCTAGTTTTCAGTCAGACCCAGATGACTACAGATCGCAGTTTGGCTATGTTTTCTGCTTGAGCGGAGGTGTTGTAAGCTAGAAAAGTTCTAAGCAAGCGACCATTGCAGATTCTACTACAGAAACTGAGTATATTGCAGCGTCGGATGCGGCAAAGGAAACTGGTTGGATCAGGAAGTTTGTTGGAAACTTGTGTGTCATTCCTAGTGCTGATAGCCCCATTGCTCTGTATTGTGACAACAATGGAGCGATCGCACAAGCGAAAGAACCCAGATCCCATCAACGATCCAAACACATACTCAGACGATTTCACCTTAACAGGGAGATCATAGACAGAGGAGACGTGCACATTTGCAGAGTGTCGACAGATGACAGCATTGCCGATCCGTTGACGAAGCTCTCCCTTCGTCGAAGCATGAGGGTCATGTTAGGGATATGGGCATTAGATGTTTACCAGTCCATGATTAGAGCAAGTGGGAGATTGTTGGTTTAGTGCTCTATGATGTACTGTTATGCGAGCTTTATTTAGATATATTTGATGTATTGACACTTTCTATGAGTTTATGGATGAGTGTTTGATTCATTACGTATTGTGCATACTTGATATGTTATGAAATCCATTTATTGTTATGAACAATACAAAACTCCCTAGTCATGTATCATTGTGGGAATAATGGTATACTAAGACTAGTATGATGTGTGATTGATGATCATACAGATTATCATAAGTATTGGATACGATCACAATCATAGGTATTCGTTGTAGAACGGAATATTGGAATGACCTGCATGAGATTGTCACATGGACTAACGTCATGACTTGAATCTCATATGGCGGTTCCATGATTTGATCCTAAGACTTGAGATATCTACGGAATCCAACATGAGGAGTTGTGTGCTTTGAATACGTCAAACGTCCTGCGTAATAGGAGGACTATAAAGGCGTGTATCAGGTACGAAACGAATCATGTGTTGGATTGTAGATATTAAGGACGGGATTTGTACCTCTCGTAAAAGAGAGAGATAAAATCACTTTATAAGAAGGAGATTAAAACCCTAATTAAGGGAGAGACTTTGTGAGCCGATTTTAGAACTTTTCTACAGACTTTTGGTGAGGTCCAAGAGTTCTGAAAAGTGATCGAAGTCTCATTTTCTTGAAGCACAAACCGAATAGCAGATTCAGGTCCTAGCAGACAAGTTCCAATCGTTGGAATCCATCCCGAGGTGTGGATACGTGTAGAGGGCGAGGTATTCTTCCTCCCTTTCGTGATCGAATGAATTCTTCAATTGATACAGACCCCAGATCGATTGAGGTAAGCGTTCTTACTTTTCTACGATTCATAGAAACATGGTTCTAGGGTTTCCTAAATTTTTGTTTTACATCCGCTGCGCAAACCCTAGAATCGATCTCTTAGGAATAAGATTCGCTCTAGAGATCACAAGAAACTCAACAGTCAAACCACTAAAGTTCGAATCCCCATACCAAAGGAGTTGTATGAAGACAACCAGAATGTTCCCTAGATTCCTACCAGATTTAGGAGCATATTTATGCTGGGGAGTAACTTTGGTAGGTGGGAATCTCAGGCTGCAAATCTGATGAGAAAGGTAGGTTGGTACAGTGTTTATTCAGCTGAAGAAGAATCCTACAAGGAACTCACTTTAGAGTTTCTACCCAGCTACCACTATTATCTACCAGTTCATGGGCCTATTGAGAAAGGATATTGCATCTTCAGGATTCAGAACAAAGACCACAGGCTTAGTACGCGCCAGATAACAGACATCCTGGGATTGCCTTTTGGGAAAACTTATGAGTTCCCTCATCTCCGCTCAGAGACACTCCAGGAATTGTGGGAAGAGATGGAGTTGTATGTTCGCTAGAACATCACCAGATGAGGTAGAGGTAGAAGAATTACTGTTACTCATGTTGCACTTAAAGACCTCTACTTTGAAGATGACTGGGGAGTCGGGAAGGTTGACCTGGCATCTCGTATCATGATGCATTTGGCGATGTTATGAGACGTCCCTGCACTAAGCCAATATGTGTAGGGGGAATCAGAACCATGATCGCCAGGCGTGTAGGGGCTAATGTGGGATACTACGCGAGTAAAAAGTTGACAGGACCTCAAGAGATCGATATAGACTTCCTTAGGCTGTGCAGGTATGCATATATTGATTTTGATACAAGTATCTTGTACTGGCGATACCACCTGATAAAGAGAGACTACGGGGAGTATGAGATCAAGATTGATAGCCCGCTCATTAAGCCAGTTTCTAGGACGGGGATCAAGTTCGATATCATAGAGCATGATCATCATGAACCAGCCGATATGGACACCCGATCTACGGGGAGCCAACTTGGAGATGACGTAGCAGACAATGAAGAGATGTGGGAAGTTCCAGATGCATCACTAATCCGTCAAAACTTGGAGAGATGCCTCGAGGACAACAATACATGATGACGGTTCTTCATTGTCTGGACACACAGTATGCTAACGTCACGGGACAGAGGCAAATTCCGATCCCGAGATGATTTTTTCCAGACACCCAGGGCCAACCGATCCTTGACGGAGATTTAGATGCTCTATTAATATTTCCCTATTTTCTTGTTGATTTATGAACCCGATTTTTGTCAGGCTTCACGGGCGATGTTTTTGCTTTGGTTCTTTGGATTTCATTCGGTTTGATTGGAATATTATTAGATGCATTGGATTTTATAGATTAATGATACATTTATTATTTTAAAACTGCGAATATAGCATCTTTGATGATTGTTAAATAGAGAACATATAGCAAAAATACGAACGAGCACGAAACAGGAAACAACACAATGTATAAGGGAAAATAAGCGCTTACACAGAAAGGAGAGACGATCTACACACGAGCTCGATCGAGCTAAGCCTTCTTTCTCTTCTTTTATATTATTATTTCCCTATCGCTTTACTGTCTATTATTTTTGTTCGTACCTCACCGGGTTAGACTGACACCGTGGACGGTGTCAAATTTAAGTCTGGGGGGGAGGAATAACGCCCTGATAACTCTCATTTCTATCAACCGCATATCGCATTTCATGCATTTCAGCATACATCTAAAAAAAATTTCAAAATTTTTCAAAAATATGGCATCCATCTGCATTAGTTTTGCATATCACTTGCATTTTTCGCATTACATATAGACTTAGAATTGCATTCGCATGAGCATATAGCTAAGACACATAGGAAACATGGACGAGGAAGCTAGCTATGCGATTGACGTAGGCAGACTTAAGTGCGAGTGAACGAACATCGCGAGCTAAGTACTCTTTTCCCTTTTTGATTTGCTTCTCTTTTGACTCATCTTATTGGTTGCCTCTACTAGACGAGAATTGACACCGAGGACGGTGTCCAGTTCAAGTCTGGGGGAGGATTCGTCTAACGCCAAACCATATCCATATAGAGTAGTGTTGCATGCATTTTTTTTCCTTTTATTTTCAGATTTTAGTTGCATGGGCATATAGGATGCATTAGAATCATATAGTTTGTTGTTAGGATCGTGCATTCTCATATAGTGTTTAGGACATATAAGATCACGTGCATAAAACCGTTTTGAGCATTGATATGATGATCAATGGCATGAGAGAGTAGAAATGTCCTGAAAACATTGTGATCCGTTGAACGTGGTTAAGTTTTGTTGAATTGATTGTTTGACCTTTAGGATTGTCTAGAATGGCTTGTGGGATAGAAATCGTTGGTTGGAACCCATGGGACCGATGTTGTCTAGCCAAGTAGAAAAGTTTCTATAAGAACCTTTCCCATGTTTGTTAAAATCGGTAAAGTCTGTTATCAAATGCATTCTTATTTCTTCATGTGCAGAAAAAGATAGTGAGCATCTCGAACACTCCGCTGTCATTATCTCGTCAACAAAAATCGTTCGAGGACATGAGTGCATCGATTTGTATAGAAAATGTTTTTGAGAATGTTGGTTAGCTGACATATGAACGATAGAGTAGAGATTCTTTGATGTTTTAGTGAATCGGATTTAGATTTTCCTAAGTATAGACCGGATTGTCGAGTTTTCATTCGAATTGGTTGATTGAATCTTGGAATGATAGCACTAGTTTGTGGGGTACACTAGAGTTTAGAGACCAGGACTGTTAGAACTGTCTAGCCAAACGTAGAAGTTTCTCTAAGGACCGTTCCCCATTCACGGGAATATTAGGCCCTAGTATAGTCGAACCGAGCTTAACCATTGTTTTACCACTCTTACTCTTAGCTCATTAGACAACAGGCTTCTCGTCCGGGGATGGCGGCAATCATCACGAGATGAACTATAAGCCATGTACCACACCTAGATTTTTCGACCTTTAGACCTATACATGTCGAGATACTTTGGAAAAGAAAATTCGGAAAAAGAAAGAAAAGAAAAGAAGCCGAGAAAAGTGGAGAAAAAAAAGAAAAAGAAAAGAAAGGAAAAGAAAAAGGAAAAGAAAATAAAAGAAAATAAATTCCCGAGGTAAAAGAAGTAGAAAAGCGTTATAGAGCTAGAAGAGTATCTGTACTTAGAGTTATATGCATGGACCCTCTTCTACACTCACTTTCTTAGCATTTCCCATAACCTTAGGACCGAACTATTCCTGTGAGCAGTGGTAAATAGGTTTGAGAAACATGTTTGGTATATAGTTACAATAATTTGGGTGGCACTAAGCGATAGGAAAAATCCCATAGCTATTATTCATTCCGAGGGATGAAAGACCATAGTAGAATAGACTTGATTCCGTTCACGGGTAGCTAGAACTAGATGAGAATCTCGCTTTTGACATTCATATGGAATCGACCCTTCGTTCTCCTTCTCCCTTTTTAGACTATTTTCCTTAGAGTTTTTGCTCGAAGACGAGCAAAAATCTAAGTCTGGGGGAGTTGATGACATCGGTTTTTTGACGTTATTTTTCTATGGTTTTAATTGCATTTCATCCCTTTTTCCCATACAAATCTAGCATTTAGGCCACATTTTGTGCACAAATACCGTTTTCTTTGCTCTTTGATGTAATTTCAGGAATATTCGCGTAATCGGACGAAACGAAGCTAAAACGGTGTTTTCGTATCTTATTTAGACCAAGTGGACAATCACGTACGAGCTAAGGAAGGTCACGGACTTGTCGCGGGCGAGAAACGAACTTCGGAACGAAAAAGGAAGAATATCGAGGTTTAGAACATCGATATCGACATTTCTGAACGTCGATATCGACGTTCTTCAACCTCGATATCGAAGTTTCTAGCCATCTCGAGTTCAGACTTTCAGATTTCCAGATCTAGACGTTCCCGAACATCGATATCGATGTCCCATACCTCGAGATCTGAGCAGTCCAGATGTCGACCTTTCACAACATCGATATCGACCTTCTATACCTCGAGATCTGAGCAGTCCAGATGTCGACCTTTCACAATGTCGATATCGACCTTCCAAAACCTCGAGATCTAGGCACCTTGGAGGAATATCGACGTTAGAAAACATCGATATCGAGGTTTTTAACGTCAATATTTCGAAATCTCTATAAAAAGACCGTACGGAAACCGAGAGAGGGTTCGACTTTTGGCACCATTTTCGATACTGTTTGTAATTTTTCAGTTTTCAACACTTCGGGGGACGAATTGGAGTGGAGATTTGCTACATTTCATTGTTCAAGGATTGATTCTACATACTATAAGTCTTCTATTCCCTTTTTCTATTGAAATGCTGTATAAATACATGTTTATTTCGCTTTCCTCCATGATGTGTGAGTAGTTCGCTTGCTGTAGGCTAGAGAATCTACCCATGTTACGGAATTATCAATGTTCTTAAACGGTGGAATGCATGCCTAATTTAGATCCGGTTTTATGAATTGAACGCAATGCTTTCTTAGGATTGATCACCCTGTAAAATTGAATTTGGATTAGTTAATTGCAAAGGAATTTAGATTAATTAATACTGGAATTCATTCATAAGATAGGTTCAATTATTAATTTTGAACGCATAGGTTGGACTTGATAAAGAATTCTTAATTCGACCTAGGAACTATGATAATGGACGTTAATGCTTCTAACGTACACCTAAAAATGCAGAAGTGATAGAAAATCGTTAGTTAGAGAACGATAGATCCCTGGTCGGATGCGTTCTAGGATAGAAGCTAGAGTTTCCCAAATCGACCTCATACTGCAATCCAACCACATCTATTTAGATAATCTGTAGCATCGGTGAACCCCCGAACCTACAGTGCTTTTAGTTATAGTTTTTCCCAACCAACCAACAATCTCGCACTCTATTCTTGCTAGGATCATCATCGACACCATCACCTCTCGGTCCCTGAGTTCGACCCTGGTACTACATCGAATCCATACCCTTGCGGAATCGGCTTAGTCTAGGTTTTTATTACGACTCAAATCCATTCACCTAGATTGGCACGATCAATGACCCTCATGCTTTGACGATGGGAGGGACTTCGTCAAGGGATCGGCTATGTTGTCATCCGTCGATATCTTGCATATGTGCACATCGCTTCTGTCTACGATTTTACTTATGAGGTAAAACCTGTTGGTTTAGTGCTCTATGATGTACTGTTCATGAGCTTTATTTAGATACATTCGATGTATTGATACTTTCTATGGTTTTATGAGAGTATTTGATTCATTACATGTTCTTGCATACTAGATCTGTTATGAAATCCATGTATCATTATGAATGATACTAAACTCCCTAGTGTTGTGTCGTTATGGGAATAACGACATAATAAGACTAGTATAATGTGTGATTGATGATCATAGAGATGATCATAAGTATTGGATACAATCACAGTCATAGGTATTCGTTGGAGAACAGAATACTGGATTGACCCGCATGAGATTGTCACATGGACTAGCGTCATGACTTGAATCTCATACGACGATTCCATGATTGGATCCTAAGACCTGAGATATCTACGGAATCCAACATGAGAAGTTGCGTGCTTTGAATACGTCAAACGTTCTGCATAACAGGAGAACTATAAAGGCGTGTATCAAGTACGAAACGAATCATGTACTGGATTGTAGATAGTCAAGACGGAATTTGTACCTCTCGTAAAAGAGAGAGATATCACTGGGCCCCTCGTGTGAGCGAGACTGTAGAAATGTGTGGCCGCACTATAGACGAACGTCGTCTATTTCAGACAGTCGAACTCAGTGAACGAGAAAGCAGTCGAATCA
>NW_010970213.1:0-329 GCF_000463585.1 Tarenaya hassleriana | reverse complement strand
CACACTTCAAGTACTTCACATTGAAGTTATTATCCAATGCATATTTAAACAATTCTTCTTTGAAATCTTCACCAGTGTTAAAACACTTACCAAGATGAAGATTATGTTTACCCGAACTTGTTGATCCTACATCTTGTGGTTCCTTGTCATTGAATAGGCTCATGAACTCCATCCATTTTTCTTCTCTCGTTTTTGGGGTACTCGGAAACTCATCTCCATTGTCACGACACTCTGCATCGCTGACATATTCTGCATTATGTAATCCACCGACACCATCACCTAATCCTTCATCATGGCCTAATCCTTCATCATTGTCTAATCCTTCATCA
>NW_010970212.1:0-329 GCF_000463585.1 Tarenaya hassleriana | reverse complement strand
ATAAATCCGTAAGAAATTTATTTTAACAAAAAAAATGTGTTATAAGCAAATCGTTTTGCAAATGCGGCACTGTGATATTTAAAACTGATATGAGTTTTTGTTTTCTTTTTTCAAATTTGAATTCGATGAAGATAAATGTTTTGTTTTTTTCTCGATTATTGTTTAACTGGAAATCATTTCAACTCAACTATAATCTACAAACAAAGATGTCAATAAAAAAAAAACATGGTCGAAGTTGTGGGGCCCTTAGTCGGCCCAGGATTTGATTGTGGGTCCCAGAAGTACGACGCCGCATCGCTGGTCAAATTTTTGATGCATGGCATCCTAAC
>NW_010970211.1:0-329 GCF_000463585.1 Tarenaya hassleriana | reverse complement strand
TGTAAGTCTGGCAGTAATTCTCCTTCATCTGATGACGAGGTGTGATGTTCCCCCTCATCCGATGGTCGGGTGTAAAGTTCCCCCTCAGTCAAAACTACAACGGGGTTGTTCTCCTCAAGATGATCACCACCTGCATTGTTAGTGGGAATAACATTGTTCAAAGGATTAAGAGTAGGAGTTGGGATACCATCTGCATGTAGAGGTAAAGTGGAAGATGTAGATTTGTGGTGATCAGGTTGAACGCCTAAGTGTTGAATTGTTGTGAGCAATTGCATAAGAGGAGCATTGTAGTCTTTCCCACGTTCGGTGAGACTTTCCAAGGGCTTCCA
>NW_010970210.1:0-329 GCF_000463585.1 Tarenaya hassleriana | reverse complement strand
ATGTGGGAAAATAGAATAGATTGTTTAGAATAATTCACGAGTCATCTTATTAGGTTCATAGTTTACACATATTTATTTACAAAGTACCTAAAAGAAAAAGGAAACGAGATAAAAGGCAAGAAATAAATCTGCTAAAGTTCACAAAACCAACATGTAAATAAAATATATGTAAAGGAAAGTTTCTTGGTATTTGTCGGAGTGATTTTGATTTAGTGCAATCTTCCAAATCTGAATGTGATCAATCTCTCCTTGATTCCATATTATGTCCAACGGTTAGATCCAAACTTTGTCTTGGGATAGAACCTTGAATGCATCCCAAAGGTTCTTCT
>NW_010970209.1:0-329 GCF_000463585.1 Tarenaya hassleriana | reverse complement strand
TATGAATGAATATGAAGCAATAAGAGATAACAAAATTACCACGTAGCTAAATAGACCGACTCCAACTCCTATTGACAATCTTCCAGCGTCTAGCCACAGTGAATCCTTTACATTTCAAGATTGGTTTTCCAAAACGTTACAATCTAGAAATAAAATACTAAACATTGATTCAAAAATAGTGGAGAAATTCATGAAAAGGAGAAAGGCAAAAGCAAACCCTGGCGAACGCTATTGCAAGCCATCCAGAAATGCAGAAAATTTGAGCAAACCACATTGTCTGTTATATAGAGGGATCAGAAAATCAACGCACTAGAGCTTGAGAATCATAC
>NW_010970208.1:0-329 GCF_000463585.1 Tarenaya hassleriana | reverse complement strand
TTTGATTTGGTTTGGTTAATACCATAGGTTATATTAATAATCCAATTAAAAATTATGATATTTTATTATCATAATCCAATATTTGTATTTTGAAATAAAAACTTAAAAAAAATTAAATTTGGATCTTTTAAATTTTTATATTTGCAGAGATTTTGGGGTGAATATTTAAAACTATATGATACAAATTATAATAATATATTTATTATTGAATTAGGAAAAGTAAAAAGTGAATAAGACAATAATAAAATGAAAATAAATAATAAAAATCAAACTAATAATTATTACATCATTCGGCAACAGATTTGGTAACAAAAACATCTGGAAAAAAA
>NW_010970207.1:0-329 GCF_000463585.1 Tarenaya hassleriana | reverse complement strand
TTTTTTTTTTTCTTAATGTTTTCTCAGTGTAATACAGTTATTACAGTGGATTGACAATATCTCGTTTGTTTGGGTTTTGTGAAAAACGTGACAATAATCGGATATCGACTGCCTTTCGATTCTGATAAGAATTAAGGAATCAGAATGTATGCAACAAAAACATTTGGAACATACCCAATATCAAAAAGCCCCCTTTCTGATCCGGGTGAAAATTCCACGTATTTTTAACAATTTATGATTTAAGTTTCAAGTGAATTAAAGAAAATTAAAAGGGTGAAAAAAAAGGGAACTAAATTTCAAGCGAAAGATATGCGACCGGTTAGATTGGG
>NW_010970206.1:0-329 GCF_000463585.1 Tarenaya hassleriana | reverse complement strand
TAATTTATCTCATTTTATATATCTATCTAATATATATTCTATTATTTTATGATTAAAAATAAATAACTTTAAAACTAAAAAACAAATAAAATAAATATGAAATACAAAAGTGAATAATAACATTAATAAATAAATCTCTCTCTATATATACATATTCCGATTTGAATGATTCAAATTAAATATAAATTTTATTCAATATTTAAAAAAATTAATCTATTTTTATTATAAATAAAAAGAGTTGTAAAAAAATAATTAATTTTTTATCATATTTTTTTATAATTATAATTTTTTGTTTATATATTATTGTGTTAGAAATAAATTAATCTCAT
>NW_010970205.1:0-329 GCF_000463585.1 Tarenaya hassleriana | reverse complement strand
GTATAAGAGTTATCTTGAAAGTGGAGCTCAGAAAACTTTAAGGAAGGATGAGTCTAAAACATCGGATTCAAAACTTATTGCCGTCGGCTTTAGCCAAGAAGCATGTAAAAGGGGGCTCTTTGAGATGATTATAACGGATGAATTGCCTTTTGCAATTGTTGAAGGTAGAGGATTTAAGAAGTTCTGTAATATTATGTGCCCGTCATTTGTGATTCCTTCGAGAAGAACGATAACTAGAGATGTTTATCAGTTTTTCTTGAATGAAAAAGCTGCTTTGAAGAGCATATTGAGTGAGAATAAGCAGAGGGTTTCTTTCACGACGGATATTT
>NW_010970204.1:13081-14182 GCF_000463585.1 Tarenaya hassleriana | reverse complement strand
AAACGATAACGCGGGACGCTTCCCCGTCCATATCTCATATGGTGTCATTTCAGCCGACTTCGTTGGACTCCTATTCAGCAAATCGGATCGAAGTGTCTTGATCGTCTTGCCAAGCTGGTTCTGTACTTCGTTTCTGAAAACCTTAAACATTTCAAGTGTTTCAGACTTATGTCTCATTAAATAGACATAACCGTATCGACTGAAATCATCAGTGAACGTAACGAAATACAGATAACCTCCTCTAGCCGGACAACTCATTGGTCCGCATACATCACTATGTATCAGATCCAATAACTCTGTCGCTCTCTGTCCTTTCCCCTTGAAAGGATGCTTTGTCATGTTGCCCATCAAACAAGAATCGCAAGATTCAAGAGACTCAAAGTCAAATGAATCCAGAAGACCTTCAGAATGAAGCTTCTGAATGCGCTTCTCGTTTATATGACCTAGACGACAATGCCAGAGAAAGGTCGGGTTTAAGTCGTTCGGCTTAAACCGTTTGGCACAAACGTTATAGATTGACCTGTATCTAGACGGTTCGTCATCCAAAACATAAAGGCCATTAATATGGTAACCTTTACCATAAAATAAGTCACCTGTATAAATGGACAGACATTTGTTCTCAATAACAAATCTAAAACCATCCGAGTCTAAGCATAAAATCGATATAATGTTCTTACTGATAGCAAGAACAAAATAACAATCATGTAACTCCAATACAAGTCAAGAAGGTAAAGTCAGATCATAAGTCCCGACGGCTAATACAGCAACTTTTGCTCCATTCCCAACACGGAGATCTACTTCTCCTTTTGTCAATTGTCTACTTCCTCGCAACCCTTGCACATTTCCACAAATATGCGAGGCGCTTCCAGTATCGAATACCCACGACGTAGAAGTAAACAAATTAGCCTCTATAACGAAGACACCAGAAGTCAAAGCTTCTTTAAGCTTCTGCTTTTCCTGATCTTCCAGGTAGAGTCTACAATTTCTGTTCCAATGCCCAACGGCATGACAGAAATAACACTCTTCCTTTTTGGACTTAGGCTTAGGTTCAATGACAACGCTTGTCACTTTCCCATTGCCCTTGCTCTTGGAACGCTTCCT
>NW_010970204.1:7347-12744 GCF_000463585.1 Tarenaya hassleriana | reverse complement strand
GAAATTTTCCGTTTTCTAGGTCCGATTATGCAATCGTTGCTTAATCTGATCAACTGTGACTCAAATAGACATGATTTATTCTTATGGATGGTCCATAGTGAATGAATGCATGTAACTTAATCAAGATATTGGATATGCTTGATTGAGTGGGAGCTTCGAGATTGGGATTACATAATCGAATGGATGGTCTATTCAGATTATGTAATACATCTGATCAAGGAATAATTGTTGATCCTTGATATGTACAATCGTTGCACAGAAACCAGTTAGATCTAGGAGCCCTATGAGTAAAGCACTTGTCAAGGCCTCGATCGTACGTGTCATGGGCCATGCCAAAGCTGGGTGTGCCGTATTATCTTGGTGAGGCAAGATGGAGAAATGGTGGTTCTCATAGCTTGAAAGTAGATGCTTGATCTAGGTGCGGTTTCGAAAAACCCTTATTCATGTAATGCTAAGTGTGTTCCTCCCATTACTAGAGCGCTTGTCAAGGCATCGATCGTCCGTAACACGGGTCATGCCAAAGCTGAGCGTGCCGGATTATCTTTGTGAGGCAGGGTAGCAAATCGTGGTTCCTACAGAAGCCTCCAAAAACCTTGCACACAAGAGAGATCGAGATCTCTAGTCCTAGCAGACAAGTTCCAAGGTGTTGGAATCCATCCCGACGTGTGGATACGTGTAGAGGGCGAGGCCTTCATAAGGATAGATCGCATCGTCAACTTCGGTACAATACCGGTTAACGCTATGTCCTACAGAAAAAGACAAAACAGAACGAAAACACATCTACATGCAGATTCTATCAATGATCTACTACCAGCTAGTCCATCATCAATCAGTGTCTACATACCTATGATCTACTACCAGCTAGTCCATCATCAAACAATGACAACACAGATGCAAAGATGAGCTATATTCCCATAAAGAAAAATAATCCTACAATAAATTTCTATATGGGACTAAGATCCGTATTTCACATAAGATCAAGTTTTTACACTCAGCCTTATGCTATTTAGGTAGACTTCTAATGTCAATCATATCCAATATGACTCTTAGATCTTTTATGAGACTATGATATCGAATATCATTGCATACTTGTCTCATCTGTACCATTAAGTCTCAAGTCAAATTTGACAACTTAACCCAAGATAAACCATATTCAAGCTGTAGGAACCACGATTTCCTACCCTGCCTCACAAAGATAATCCGGCACGCTCAGCTTTGGCATGACCCGTGTTACGGATGATCGATGCCTTGACAGGCGCTCTAGTAATGGGAGGTACACACTTAGCATTACATGAATAAGGGATTTTCGAAACCGCACCTAGATCAAGCATCTACTTTCAAGCTATGAGAACCACCATTTCTCCATCTTGCCTCACCAAGATAATACGGCACACCCAGCTTTGGCATGGCCCATGACACGTACGATCGAGGCCTTGACAAGTGCTTTACTTATAGAGCTTCTAGATCTAATCGGTTTCTGTGCAACGATTGTTCATAATCCGAATAGACCATCCATTCGATTATGTAATCCCAATCTCGGAGCTCCCACTCAATCAAGCATATACTATATCTTGATTAAGTTACATGTATTCATTCACTATGGACCATCCATAAGAATGAATCATGTCTATTTGAGTTACAGTTGATCAGATTATGCAACGATTGCGTAATCGGACCTCGAAAACGGAAATTTTCGGAATCTGGACTTCGGACCGTCCGTTCTGGAGGTAGAACGGACGTTCCAGGCTGGCAGAACGTTCGGTCTCGACTGCAAAAGTCAGAACGGATGTTCTGCCTAGTAGAACGGACGTTCTGCATGGCAGAACGGACGGTCCAACCTTCCGTTCTGTGCCAATCAGTCCGTCACCCGTGGACCGTCTGTTCCGGCTTACCAGAACGGATGGTCTAGGGTAGTTCTCCGTGATCAGATCACGTTTCCCCGCGTTCTCAGCCCCGATCAGTGTAACCCCTTACAGCGATCTCGTGTTCCGACCCACCGTATACCAATAACACATCCTTAGTTCTTCTCAAGTACTTCAGGATGTTCTTGACGGCAATCCAGTGTGACTCACCTGGATTTGACTGGTATCTACTCGTAATGCTCAACGCATAGGATACATCCGGTTGAGTACAAAGCATGACATACATGATGGATCAAATTGTCGAAGCATATGGAATCCGATCCATGCGTTCTCGCTCATCAGGTGTCGTAGAACACTGACTCTTGCAGAGAACTGTGCCACTGCTCATCGGTAAGGTTCCTTTCTTGGTATCTTGCATCGTGAACCGTTTCAAGACCTTATCGATGTAAGTACTCTGACTCAATCCTAGAAGCCGTCTCGATCTATCTATATAGATCTTTATGCCTAAAATACAGGCCGCATCTCCTAGGTCCTTCATAGAAAACTGCGTTCTTAGCCAAGACTTTACGTCTTGCTGTTGGGTTTCCTGGGATCTCATGAGCGAATCTAATTCCTAAGAGATCGATTCTAGGGTTTGCGCAGCGGATATAAAACAAAATTTTAATGAAACCCTAGAACCATGCTACTATTGAATCATAGAAACAGGATAACTGCCATATAACAAACATGCCAATCATATAACGGTAATGTAATGCATTTATAAAGCAACGAGTCATCACATAGTCAAAATGTCATATCACGGAGTATCCTAGAGCATTAAAACCAACAGGCACGACTTGTGGCGAAAGGATTCCGTAGAGCTGAAAGTACAGCTCCTCTATACGTATCCACACCAACAGGAAGGGTTCCAAACGCTTTTGGAACGGATCTGTTAGGATCTGTGAAGTGAATAGGGTTTCCAAGACTTGGGATCGAATTCCGGGAACTTGAACCTCAAAAGAACAGTTTCTCTTGTATTCTAGATCTGTCTAGGAGTTCAGAATAACTCTCACTTGGTTGGGACTGTTGGTTTAGTGCTCTATAATGTACTGATTATGAGCTTTGTTCAGATACATTCGATGTATTGATACTTTCTATATGTTTTTTTTATGAGAGTATTTTGTTCATTACATGTTCCTGCATGCTAGATCTATTATGAAATCCATGTATCATTATGAATGATACTAAACTCCCTAGTCTTGTGTCATTATGGGAATAACGACATAATAAGACTAGTATGATGTGTGATTGATGATCACATAGATGATCATAGGTATTGGATACGATCACAATCATAGGTATTCGTTGCAGAACGGAATACTGGACTGACCCGCATGAGATTGTCACATGGACTAGCGTCATGACTTGAATCTCATACGACGATTCCATGATTGGATCCTAAGACCTGAGATATCTACAGAATCCAACATGAGGAGTTGCGTGCTTTGATTACGTCAAACGTCATGCGTAACAGGAGGACTATAAAGGCGTGTATCAGGTACGAAACGAATCATGTACTGGATTGTAGATAGTCAAGACGGCCATTGTTGTCACAATACAGAGCAATGGGGCTATCAGCACTCGGAATGACACCCAAGTCACCAACAAACTTTCTGATCCAAACAGCTTCCTTTGCTGCGTCCGACGCTGCAAGGTAGGATTGTCATTCCCTATTAGGAGAATGTCATCCACGTACAGCACTAGAAATACTATTGTGCTCCCACTGACCTTCTTGTAAACACACGGCTCGTCTTCGTTCTGTGAGAAACCAAACCTTTTGATTGAATCCTTTCGCCAAAATGAAGGTTCCAGCTCCTCGAAGCCTGTTTTAGTCCATAAATGGACCTCTGAACCTTGGATTGACAAAACCTTCGGGTTGTGTCATGCATGTACATATCCTCGGTCAAGTTCCCGTTAAGGAACGCAGTCTTGACATACATTTGCCATATCTCATAGTCATAATATGCGGCTATGGCAAGGAGGATCCTGATGGACTTCAGCATAACTACAGGCGAAAAGGTCTCATCATAGTCAATACCATGAATCTGACGGAATCCTTTCGCCACAAGTCGTGCCTGTTGGTTTTAATGCTCTAGGATACTCCGTGATATGACATTTTGACTATGTGATGACTCGTTGCTTTATAAATGCATTACATTACCGTTATATGATTGGCATGTTTGTTATATGGCAGTTATCCTTGAATCATCATAGAATGATTCTAAACACCCTGGTCAGTTATCATTGTGGGAACAATGATGAATTAAGACTAGCATGAGGTGTGATTGATGCATTGGATGCATATCACAATCATGGGTACTCGTTGTGAACGAGTGACTGGTTGACCCGCATGAGATTGTCACATGGACAGAGTCATGACTAGAATCTCATACAGCGGTTCGTTCTTGGATCCTCAGACCTGAGATGTCTAGAGTATCTGATATGAGGAGTGGCGTATCTTGACTGCGTCAAACGTCGTCTTTAACCGGATGATTATAACGGCGTTGATCAGATACGTTCACGAATCATATGGAGATAATAGACATGCAACATGGGACTTATCACCTCCTTAATAGGAGAGATATCGCTGGGCCTTCTCGTGGAAGTCGGACTATGAAAATGCGTGGCCACGCTATAGATGAAGTTGCATCTATTTTATTAGTCGATTTGCCAAGACGAGAAAGCGGTTGAACTTGAAGGGTGGCTCAAACCATGCCCTTGTTCAACACATGATATCGTGAGATAAAGGATCAGAACTCGAGCTGTTATTGCCTTGGTTAGATCACCTCTAACTCAATTCAACGTGGGTGGTCATAGGGTCTTGCTAGGGGCTAACCATGACTTGTAGATCAGGAATGGTTCTCGAGGCTGCTGCCACTGCGAATGGGCCTACAGGGTCACACACCATTAGGGATGGACTTATATGTGAAGTTTCAGAAAGGATGACTTGGATTTGGTCGGAAAAACGGTTTTCGGATCAAACGATTTCTTCTGAGTTTTTGCTCTGTTTTAGGGTTCTTTTCGTCTGTCTTAGGTTGAGGACGGCGTCCAATACCCTTCTTATAAGATAGGAACCCTAATCCTTGTGAAAAGAGACTTTTTCCGAGTATTGACTCGGTCCGAGTCAGAACTCTGACTCGGTCGAGTCAGAACGAATCAGCCCAAGCCCATTGTCAACTCTTGACTCGGCCCATTGAGTATTGACTCGGTCCGAGTCAAAACTTTGACTCGACCGAGTCAAAACATCAGCCAAGCCCAAAACACTTTCTGGGCTTCGACTCGCATGGAACTGACTCGGTCCGAGTCAAATACTGACTAGGTCCGAGTCAGAAGGCTGAAAACGTCACGACACTCTGATTTGATCCGAAAACCGGTTTTCGACCAAATCCAAGTCTTCCTTTCCGAAACTTCACATATAAGTCCATCCCTAATGGTGTGTGACCCTGTAGGCCCATTCGCGGTGGCAGCAGCCTCAAGAACCATTCCCGATCTACAA
>NW_010970204.1:3262-7182 GCF_000463585.1 Tarenaya hassleriana | reverse complement strand
CACCTTGTCGAGTTGGTTGATGTACCGACTCAACGTAGGGTACTCATGGCACTCGATCATTCTCCTGAGAGAAGCACGTAACCCATCAATGAATTTCTGGATCTTGTACTCCTCGGTTGGCACTAAGTGGCCTCCGTACTTCAGCAGCCGGTTGAATTCCGCTTCGTACTCTCGAGTGGCCTCCATACTTCAGCAGCCGGTTGAATTCCGCTTCGTACTCTCGAACAGTCATGTTACCCTGTTCGAAACGAAGGAATTCCGTAATACGGTGACCCTGATCTTGCCTCCGATAGTACTTTTGCTCAAACTCCGCCCGGAACTCTTCCCACGAGAATTGGTGTCCTGCGGTAGCCTCACGTACAACTTCCTCCCACCAATGGCGAGCCGCGCCAGCCAGATGATTGCTCGCTAACTCAGCGCGGTACCCCAACGGGCACCTGATGTAGTTGAAGTGATGGGTGATCTTGATCATCCAGTCTTCTACTGCCTCCGGGCTAAGAGAACCCTCAAACTCCGGAGTGCCCAAGGCTCGTAGTTCCTTGACAAATGGCAAGTAGTCCATTACCACTTGCTCTGGAATCCTCGGAGGTGCAGGCATCGGTGGTGGTGGTGGTGGCAACCCTCCCTCCGGCCTTGCCGCAGGTGGAGCAGCAGGCGGTGGCGGTGGCGGTGGCATGCAACCTCGTATGAACTGCCAGACGTTCCCTTGGAACAATGCGAATTGGCGTTGCATTTCCGCCATGTCGTTATTCGGCGGAGGTGCCCTCGGTCCTTGAGGTCGTTGCGCAGGTGCAGCACGTCGTGGAGGCATAGCTACTGCGGACAAGAAATTTTTATTTAGTATCGGGACCTGGTGATCATGCTTGGATTTTTTTTATAAAATCTTTAAAAATCATTTTTACCCATTCCCAAATTCCAGTGAAAACACGAGCACATCCTTTTTCCGTGGAAGGAACTGCTCTGATACCAACGCTGTAACGGTCGAAACCCGTATCCCGCAATACGAGTTGCGTCACTGTAACGCCCGAAACCCGCATCCCGCAATACGAGTTGCGTCACATGGACAAGTAAAATAAAATAACATATCCAAAAACCCACGGGAATTTAAAACTTTTCTTTTCAGAGTTTAGCGGAAGAAAAACACTCATACATACATATACGGTACATTATTCCAGTTATAATTATACATAAACAGTGGTAGTATCACATTATTACAAACCATAAAAGTCTACCACCGATATAACACAAAACTGTTTCCCAAAAGCGTAAATGTACCATAGAAAATAATTATACATGATCAAACGATAAGCTGCCCAGGTCTCTGATGTCCGCTCCTCGGCTACTGCTGCTCGTGACCTGAAACGTTGCGTAACAACGTCCTAAGCTAATTGCTTAGAGAGTGAACTCGGGTGTAACCCGGAGTTCCATTCTCATGGTGCCAGGGAAAGCACATACATACATATATATATATATACTAGTTTTCTAATAAACAGGGATTGAAAACAGGAAATCACTATAAGCATACAGCAATCACAATCAAGTCCGTACGACAAGTCGCAGGACAGAGTCCGTCAAATCGTCTCTACGCGCACCATGCGTAGGTAATGTACTCCCCATGTTCTTAGCACAACCGCCTCTCTCCTCGCAAGTCCGTACGACAAGTCGCAGGACAGAGTCCGTCAAATCGTCTCTACGCGCACCATGCGTAGGTAATGTACTCCCCATGTTCTAACCACACCCGCCTCTCTCCTCGGAATCCATCTACTCCGCAACCACTCGGAATCCGGCATAAGTATCTTTTTTATTTTCTCCGCCCGAACACATCACCCCACCCTAGCATCGATGTCACCTCTCGATGCTAGGTGTATCACCCGACTCCGGCATTGATGTCACCTCTCAATACCGGAGTTCACCGGATGTCGGCTACAACCGACGCCATCGACTATAACGAGAGAGCCCATCACTGCAACTCTCCCTCGCCGACCATCTGCCGCAGAAATACTTGTCAGGTTCGGGCCCGAACCTAGCAGAGTAAGTCCATACCACCTCCTCGGGAGACCCCAATCTACCCGAATCTCAGGTATATGATGCCCTCTTCCTCGGGATACTCATATCCCAGTGTCCGCTCCGTCGCTAGCGGAAACGTTGGCGCAGTTCCAAGAACCGTGTGTTCCTCGTCACGCAATAGTACTGACTACAATCGGCTATCCATGCAAGTCATCGGGGTATCCATAACCGTCCGATCATTCGGATGTTGCGCGATCGTATCATCGCCACAATCACAATCATATCCCATATGGGTGGCAACCGACCCGGATCGGATGGCCCATAGATGGGATGCAATCTCGCAATCATCGTGCATTCATTCACAAACGCTCGTTTCTACGATCACGCGCTAAACGTTAATCCAAACCCTTCCGAATTAACGCTAGTGTCATGCCAGCTACCCCAGTCACACGCATTTATATAGTTTATCTACTATACGTGCATTTACGCTTGCGTAGTTTTTTTTATTTAATTATATATTTTCTTTCAGTCTTTTCATCGATATTACCGAATTGTACCTCCGGTATGACTTAGCTGGTCCCGGTCCGCCCGGATAACCAGTTCGGTTCATTCTGTGGTTTTTTTTAACCTTACCTGTTATTCATTTTTGGGTCCCGACTGGACGGTCTGGCAAGTGCGGAACGGACGTTCCGGACTGTCAGAACGGACGGTCTGGACTCGTCTTCAACCTCTAGACTTCGCGTTTTCTTCTGCGGACCTAGAACGGACGGTCTGACCTCAGACCGGACGTTCTAGTCCTCGGAGTTCATCAAAATCACTCAAACATGCATGATTCACTATGGGTATTACACTAAAACTCATAAAATTGCAGGTAGAACACGAATCAAAGATCAATTTTGCACGAAATCACTCAATACCCAAAACCCCATGTCAACCGACTTCCAAATTAAACTCGAATTCACTCACCTCGGATTAACCTCGTGTTCTGGGCGATGGGTAGGGGGCTTGGTGATGCTCCTATGTGTCTGCAGAAACCAACTCGAGCATGAATCCTTCAGACTTGAGAGAGAATTTCGGGTTCGCAGGTGAAGAACAAGTGAGGGGGAAAGAAGGGATTAAATTAAGGCTCGGATTAGGCAATTTCCGACAGAAATCCGGGCCCAGGGTGGACCAAATCACGTTTAAGGTAAAAAATTTGGGTTTTCTGGTCGGAATTAGTGCGCACACGTCGTTTTCAGGTCGGCCCGGACGAAAACCGCCGCTTGGTCGCTGCCGACAGTCTGGTATGTCCGTTCCGAGAGTCTGGAATGGACGTTCTGGTCACATGGACAATTAAAATAAAAACTTGATTTCAAAAAATTCGCGGGAATTTAAAACTTTTCTTTTCAGAGTTAGCGGAAGAAAACACTCGTACATACATATATGATACATTATTTCCAGTTATAATTATACATGATCAAGTGGTAGTATAACCTTATTACAAACCTTAAAGTCTACCACCGATATAAACAAAACGTTCCCCAAAATATAAATGTATCAAAATACGTAATTATACATGATCGGTAGTGGTACACCGCCCAGGTCTCCGATGTCCGCTCCTCGGCTACTGCTGCTCACGACCTGAAACGTTGCGTAACAACGTCCTAAGCTAATTGCTTAGAGAGTGAACTCGGGCGTAACCCGGAGTTCCATTCTCATGAGATCAGGGAAAACAAATACATATATATACTAATACTCTAATAAACGGTTTGTCGATCCAAGGAACCCGAGGATGGTGTGCAAGCTTCAGAGGTCCATTTATGGACTGAAGCAGGCTTCGAGAAGCTGAAACCTTCGATTTGATGAGACAATCAAAAAGTTTGGTTTCTCACAGAACGAAGACGAGCCATGTGTTTACAAGAAGGTCAGTGGGA
>NW_010970204.1:0-1045 GCF_000463585.1 Tarenaya hassleriana | reverse complement strand
GACTTCATCGAACAACAAATCACTAAGATGGCTAACGAGTGCGCTCCTTCCCACGAATTCGTCAGAAATATCGGTTTTAAAGACAACCGTACAGGTAAGGAAAATCCATCTGAGATACATGCTTTACGTGCAGAGCTTGTCAAACTTAGAATGCAGGTAGAAAACGCCCATCAAATCACTGATCTGGACGCACCACGAGACGAGTACGTGCATGAGGATGTCAACTACGTCGCCAACAATCCGTACTCAAACACATACAACCCAGGTTGGAGAAATCATCCAAATTTCTCATACAAGAACTCCTCCAACGCTCTAAATGCACAGCACAACAATTTCGGTGGTTCATCTATACCGGGCTCCTCTCAAGGAAATCAATCTCAACCCCGAAATGCCTACCAGCATCAGAATCCAGCCCCTCAACACTACCGAGCTCCCCGTCAGCCTCAGCAAAACTTCGGCCTACCTCCATCTCAATCACAGGTAAGTCCTGACTCTGACATCAAATCTATGCTTGCACAACTTATGCAGGGTCAAGAAGCCATTCGCACCGAGATGCGAGAACATCAGCAGAAGACCGACGCTCATCTCAAACTAGTCGATAACCAGATAGCGCAACTTGCTGCCTCTGTCCCTTCGCGACCTCAGGGATCACTTCCTGGGAACCCAGAAGCAAACCCCCGAGAGCACTGTAACGCTGTATGCTTGCGCAGCGGCAAAGAGCTCGCTAACCCTATCATCACATCTACGGAAAAAGGTCAGTGCTCTAACTCTGTCCCTACATCTCTTCCTGACCCCATAGTTGTTGAAAAATCGACAGAGATCTCGGGTGATGAAGAACGCGATGTATACATTCCACCGCCGCCACGTCCGCCTCCAGTTCCTTTCCCTCAACGACTCAGGAAAACTAGAGAAGACACCCAATTTGCTCGATTTGCTGACATGGTGCGTAAGTTGGAAATTACCATGCCGTTCCACGAGGTTATCACTCAGATGCCATCCTATGCTAAATTCCTGAAAGACATTCTCACAAAGAAGCGCGTCATCG
>NW_010970203.1:0-330 GCF_000463585.1 Tarenaya hassleriana | reverse complement strand
TATGTATGTGTTATATATGTATTTTTCCCTAAAAAACATTATATATATATGTATGATTTTTTAGGAAAAAAATCATATAACACACATACATAAAACATATTTATATATACACACATTATATATATAAATATGTTTTATATGTATGTGTGATATATACATGCTTTTCTAAAAATCATATATATATGTGACATATGCATGATTTTTAGAAAAAAAAATACATATACACATATGCATATAAAACATATATATATATATGTATTATATATATATGTGTATATATATATAAATATGTTTATATATGTGTATATATGTATATCATTTCATTATATA
>NW_010970202.1:0-330 GCF_000463585.1 Tarenaya hassleriana | reverse complement strand
ATGTCTACGGAATCCAACATGAGGAGTTGCGTACTTTGAATAGGTCAAACGTCCTGCGTAATTTTTGATGGAGTTGCTTAACGAACTCGGCTTTCCTTTCACCGTCCAGGTTCGTCAATCCATCGCTCGGGAGGGGTATGAGATCAAGTGGAGTGATCGGGTTGAATCCGTAGACTATCTCAAATGGGGAGTGTTTAGTTGTAATACCCCGAAACCCGAATTGAATATTTAATTATTTAAAAATAAATAATTAAATAGAGATAACACGAAATCACCAAAAATACATAGTGCAACGCCGGGGAGAGGCACGAGGATCGTCACGTGCGGATT
>NW_010970201.1:0-330 GCF_000463585.1 Tarenaya hassleriana | reverse complement strand
ATCTGCTAGGATTTGTGAAGAGAAAACGATGTCCTTGACTTGGAATCGATATTCCAATCTACAGAACTCAAAATCAAGCTTCTCTAAGCTCTAATGAGAGTCTAGGACGTCTGAGGTTCATTCTCTAGGGTTTGTGGCGGCTGCCCACATTATGCTGAAGTCCATCAGGCAAGACTTGTGGCGAAAGGATTCCGTCAAATTCATGGTATTGACTATGATGAGACCTTTTCGCCTGTAGTTATGCTGAAGTCCATCAGGATCCTACTTGCCATAGCTGCATATTACGACTGTGAGATATGACAAATGGATGTCAAGACCGCGTTCCTTAAC
>NW_010970200.1:0-330 GCF_000463585.1 Tarenaya hassleriana | reverse complement strand
CACATCGTTATATTCAAAAGTTAAAGTTGGAAATGGAGAATATATCTCAGTTGAAGGGAAATGGGATGTCTGCATCAAGATATCAGATGGAATCAGAATTCTTTCTGATGTTTTGTTCGTCCCTAAAATAGATCAGAACTTGCTAAGTGTTGCTCAGTTGTTGTCGAAGGGCTTCAAGGTGCTCTTTCATAAAGAAGATTGTATAATTGGAAATGATGCAAACTCTGTTCTGTTTAAGATCATGATGAAGAACAATAGTTTCTCGTTCCATCCAGAAACGAGTTACGCTAAGGCTATGAGGTCACAAACACAGGAGGAAGATCTTTGGCA
>NW_010970199.1:7675-13299 GCF_000463585.1 Tarenaya hassleriana | reverse complement strand
CTTTTCTTTGTTTCTTTTTGTTTCCCTCTTTTGAACATGGAGTAGAAACTTAGTTGTGGGTGAGGGATCCCCACTTTTGTAATGGATTCATATGCTTAACTATGGTGTTTATGAGTTCTTTTCCATGGGTTTGGTGTTTTGTACTTCATGCTTCCAACTTTGGCGAAATCTTAGTTGGTATGATATTAGAACACATTGATCATAGGGATATGGGAGTGTTGTTTGGAACTAAACACCAAATAGGTGAGACATTCACATTGGGAAATGGTTTTGCTTGCCTAGGGTTTGTGATAGAGAGCATTCATGCATCTAAGGGTCATTTAGATCATTGGGAGATGGGTAAATTGATGCCTTGGGTAGTGAGTTTAAGCTTGGGAGAGACAAACTCTATTTAAGATGCTTGAAATCCCTCATTTGGAAATGAACATCATAGACATCATATCATCTTTAACTATCCATGCAAATCAAAAGGGGATCCCGAACCTACAACGCTTGAATCATTGATTGTTAACCGTTTATTCCTATTTGCTTACATTTATAGTTTAGTTCACATCATCACCATCATCATTTTAACCCCATTTCCATCATCAACCTAGCCTTAAGATAGATTAATCTCACCTGGTCCTCGTGATCGACTCCGGTACTACAACTACCGTATACTTGCGGTTAGTGGTACGAATCGGGTTACAAATTTAGAGCTCGGTGCGTGCGCATCAAGTTTTTGGCGCCGTTGCCGGGGACTAGGCAATTTCGGTGTTAATCTAGATTTTTGCTAGGTCACCATTTCGTGGGTTACTACTTGGGATCGCTTTGCGTTATTGCTTTCTTTTCATTGCTCTTGGCCCGTTCTTGTTTCCTTTGTGCGTAGGTCCTTTGGTGTATGACTAGAAGCACAACCGACAAAGATAGACTTATCTTCGACTCAGAAATCGAAAGGACCGCACGTTTCAACCGAAAGCAACAAAGGATAAGAAAAATGGCCGAAGAAGCCTTGAGAGGAGACAATGCTCAAAGGGGCCAACCCCAAGAGGCCCCTAGGACGCTTCGAACATACACACAACCGAAGCACACTCAACTACTCTCTTGCATTAACAAGGACCCGTTGGAGGACTTCGAACTCCAACCACAATGCATCCAAATGCTCAACAATATGAGTTTTCGGGGTAGGCCCAATGAGGATCCAAACGCTCACCTTACAAACTTCAAGATGAATTGTAAGGCGATAAAGAAAGGGCCGGGCATAACTACGGATGATGTGCTCCTTGAAGCCTTTCCCTATTCCTTAATGGAGAGAGCGAGAGATTGGCTCTACACCCTCGAGCCAAACTCCATCTCGTCATGGGATGAGATGGAGGAACAATTCCTAATGCAATATTACTCGCCCACCAAGACTCAACATGCGAGGAACCGGATAAATTCTTTTGTACAAGAAGATGGAGAGAATCTACATGATGCTTGGGAACGCTTTAAAGAGTACCAAAGGATGTGCCCCCACCACGGAATGGAGCGAGATTATCTACTATCCATCTTTATCCATGGGTTGAAAGATGACACGAGATCATGGATTGATGCGGCGTGTGGGGGTGACATCTATGATATCCCCTTTCAAGAGTTGGAAGCAACGATTGCGAAACTAGCTAAGGGACGCAGTCACACATCAAATGAGTTTAGTAGAAAGAGCTCAACAAAGGGAGATATCGGAGAAAGCATTGCACTCAAAGCAGTCTTGTCACAACTTGAGGAGATAAAACTCCATCTAGCCGGCAATAAGCAAGTAGCTGCGATAGAGGAGCATGGTTCAACACAAATCCAACCGGGAATGTACTTAGTTGATCAAGGAGTGGAGGAAGCAAACTATGTTGGTCCGAACCAATACAATCACCCTTCGAACCTCTACCATCCCGGGCTAAGAAACCACCCGAACTTCTCTTACAAGAATCCGACGAATGCATTGAACACTCAGCCGGGGTTTCAACGAAACAACCAAGGACCCCCAGGATTCCAATCTAAGTTCCACCAACAATCCCAAGACAATCAAGGTTATCAAGGAACTTCAAACTTCAGAATGCAACAATCACAATCCAAGGAGCAAGATCCTGAAATTAAAGATATGCTCATGCAAATTCTTCAAGGCCAAAAATCACAAGGTATTTCCATTGGGAACATTGAGGCTGAACAAGTTGCATTCAAGAAGCAAATGGATGGAGTACAAGCCCATTTGAAAATCTTGGATAATCAAGTGGCACAACTTGCATCATCCTCTTCATCAAGGCAACAAGGAACTCTCCCGGGAAAGAACGAAACAAATCCTCGGGAGCATATTAATGCGGTGGAGCTAAGGAGTGGAAAGCAACTTCCCGAAATCACCCCTCCTATGGCCGAAAGGGGACCAACACCACGACTAACAAGGGAGGAGAAAGGCAAAGCGATAGAGGAGAACAATCCTAAGGTGGTCGAACAAGAGAAAGAACCCGTCTACATTCCACCGCCACCTAAGGTACCTCCAATCCCTTTTCCTTCTCGTTTAAAGAAATTCAATGAGGAAAGTCAATTCGGGAAGTTTGCGGAGATGTTAAAGAAGATGGAGATTACAATGCCCTTTCACGAGGCAATTCTCCAAATGCCCTCCTACGCAAAGTTTTTGAAAGATATTTTGACGAAGAAAAGGGTTGTGGAGAAAGAAACAATAGCTCTTAGTACCGAGATTAGTGCCGCAATCACGAAGCATGAACTTCCCCCGAAGATGGCTGATCCGGGAAGTTTCTCTATCCCTTGCAAGTTGGGAAATATTGAGATAGATCGAGCCTTATGCGATCTTGGAGCAAGCGTGAGTTTAATGCCCTTGTCAATCTACAAGAAGTTGAATATTGGTGAGCTAAAACCTACAAGAATGGCGTTGCAATTAGCGGATCGATCGGTCAAGTATCCAGCAGGGATACTAGAGGATGTACCTTTGAAGATTGGTGGGTTCTATGTGCCGGTTGATTTCGTTGTGCTTGACATGGATGAAGATTCCAAGGTCCCGATCATTTTAGGCCGGCCATTCTTGAGTACCGCGGATGCGGTGGTACATGTCCGAGCGGGGAGATTAACCATGAAGATTGGGGATGAGGCCGTAGAGTTCACCCTCGATCAAAATTTGAAGCAACCCTCCACCGATGATTCAATTTGTTTTGTTGATATTTTGGAAGCAATGGCCGGAGAGGTAATGGAAGAATTCCGCGAAGTTGACCCCCTAGAGATATCACTTATGGCCGCGGGAGAAAGCTTATACAGCAATTGGGAAGAGATTGAGGTGATCAAACGAGCATTAGACGAAGGAAAGGAGCCAGAAAATGAGGAACAGATTTTACGGGCGCCCAGCTCGATTTTTCGGGCCACCAGCTCACTTTCCCTGAGCAAAACACAACTTTGCTCAGAGAATTCAGGCTATCCGCCCAATTTTTCCAACTATAGCCCGAAAAATTCTGATGGAGAACAAAGTTGCGGTGACTCAGACTTGACCATTTGTGCCTTCAATGACATACCCCGAGAACCAAGGAAGACGTCTTCTACCGATTGGGACCCTGAACAAGCCCCGAAGTTGGAGTTAAAGCCCTTACCACAAGGGCTTAGGTACATATATCTTGGCTCTAACTCTATATACCCAATCATTGTCAATGATGCATTAACCGAAACTCAACTCGAGAAATTGACAACATTGCTCAAGCAATATAGAAGAGTCCTAGGGTATACGTTAGAGGATATCAAGGGTCTTAGTCCTTCACTATGCATGCACCGCATTCACTTAGAAGATGAAGCTAAGTCATCCGTGGAACATCAACGTAGGCTAAACCCTATCATGAAAGAGGTTGTCAAAAAGGAAGTCTTGAAATTGCTAGATGCAGGGATTATCTACCCGATTTCCGATAGTGCGTGGGTTAGCCCGGTACAAGTCGTGCCCAAAAAGGGAGGTATCACGGTCGTTCCTAATGAGAACAATGAACTCATACCAACAAGGACAATTACGGGATGGAGGATGTGCATTGACTATCGTAAGCTAAACACAAACACCCGTAAAGATCACTTCCCTTTACCATTCATTGATCAAATGTTAGAAAGACTTGCATTGCATTCATATTTTTGCTTTCTCGATGGCTATTCCGGATTCTTCCAAATTCCAATTCATCCTAGCGATCAAGAAAAGACAACATTCACGTGCCCCTACGGTACATTTGCATATAGACGCATGCCATTCGGATTATGCAATGCACCGGCTACATTTCAAAGATGCATGATGGCTATTTTTTCTGATGTGATTGAAGATATCATGGAGGTGTTCATGGACGATTTTTCGGTCCATGGACCCTCCTTTGATGCGTGTCTAACCAACCTTCATCGAGTGTTAGACAGGTGCAACAAAGCGAACTTGGTGTTAAATTGGGAAAAATGTCACTTTATGGTGCAAGAGGGCATCGTGCTTGGTCATAGGATTTCGGATAAAGGGATTGAGGTTGATAGAGCAAAGGTGGAAGTTATTGAGAAGCTTCCTCCCCCGACGAACGTGAAAGGAATCCGAAGTTTCCTCGGACATGCGGGGTTTTATAGGCGTTTCGTAAAAGACTTCTCGAAGATTTCAAGACCCCTAACCACTCTTTTGGGAAAAGATGTGCCATTTGAGTTTGACAAAGAGTGTCATCAAGCCTTTGAAACACTCAAAAAGGCATTGGTGACACCTCCAATCATCCAACCCCCGGATTGGGATCTTCCTTTTGAACTCATGTGTGATGCTAGCGACTACGCAGTGGGCGCAGTTTTGGGACAGAAAAAAGATGGAAAACATCATGCAATTTACTACGCTAGTAAGACGCTAGACGACGCCCAAATGAACTACTCAACTACGGAGAAGGAGCTCCTTGCGGTAGTATTTGCGTTTGAGAAATTCCGATCCTACTTGGTTGGCTCGAAGGTCATTGTTTACACGGATCACGCGGCCTTGCGATATCTACTCACGAAGAAAGACGCCAAGCCGCGGTTGATTAGATGGATATTGCTTCTACAAGAGTTCAACTTAGAAATTCGAGATCGCAAGGGAACGGAAAATACAGTGGCCGATCATTTGTCAAGACTAGAAGTACCCAACGAGATGCCGATCAATGATTCACTACGAGAAGAGCAAATTTTAGCATTAGAGGTCAGTTCCGATGTCCCTTGGTATGCGGATTTTGTCAATTATTTGGTTGCCAAGGTGATTCCACCGGAGTTGAGCTATAACGGAAAGAAAAAATTCCTCCACGATGTTCGGGACTACTTTTGGGATGAACCATTTCTCTTCAAACGAGGAAAAGATGGGTTGTTTAGAAGATGCATCCCCAAAGAGGAAGTGCAACAAGTGATCCACCATTGTCATGCGTCGGATTATGCGGGTCATTTTGCATCGTCCAAGACTTCCGCAAAGGTTTTGCAAGCGGGTTTTTATTGGCCGACTCTCTTTAAGGATGTCCACCGTTTTGTGAGCTCTTGTGACGCTTGACAAAGAACGGGAAATATTTCGCGTCGGAATGAGATGCCACAAAATTATATCTTAGAAGTGGAACCATTCGATGTGTGGGGAATCGACTTCATGGGTCCGTTCCCAACATCTT
>NW_010970199.1:0-7167 GCF_000463585.1 Tarenaya hassleriana | reverse complement strand
CGAGTTTTGGAGCTTCACCACTTGGAGGAGATACGGTTGAATGCTTATGAGAACGCACGAATCTACAAGGAGAGAGCGAAGAAATGGCATGACCGCCACATTCTTCCACGCACATTCAAGGAGGGCGATCAAGTTCTTCTTTTCAACTCTAGGCTACGCCTCTTTCCAGGTAAGTTAAAATCTCGCTGGTCTGGTCCTTTTACGATTAAGAAAGTCATGACTCACGGTGCCGTAGAACTCTATAATGGAAAGGATGGTTCGTTCATGGTTAACGCTCAACGGGTGAAACTCTATAACCAAGGAAACGAGTCAGAATCAAGAGGTAATCTGAACCTCTTGAACCCATCCGACGAATAAAGTGAGTCCATGGTCCAGCTGAGACCGAAAACCAGCGTTCTCGGGAGACATCCCGAGATTGTACATATTTCTCATTTTCCTTTTTCGTTGACTTTTGACTCCATGCCTACTCCTAAAAACTCACTTTTGCTACTGCTCCTCCCTTGTTGAATCAAACAGTTGACCCGCGAAAACTCGAGCTCGGTTGAGAAAAAAAAAAAGTGATAAAAGGCACAGAAAATTCAGGCTGCTCGCCTGAATAACCGAGCTACCGCCCTGAACTGATGAACAAATGCTGATTTTGACAGAGAATTCGGGCTACCAGCCCGAATAAGCAAGCTACGGCCTGATTTGCTAGGTCTAGGGTTTCCATCAAAACTGTCTTTACCATTTTACCCCTTCCTCTTTCCTAACATCAAGCCACTGCCGTTTTTCACCCATTCCAAACAAGAAAGAAAAAAAAAAGTGAGAGAGGGAGAGAGGTACCGAGAAAGGAGGAGCAAACACCAAGTCCGGCGGATCTCTGCTCGGACCGATCTCGCGACCGTCTTCCACCGCTCCACCAACTCTCCTGCTCTCCCTGCGAGTTTCCGATGGCGGCGAGGTATGCACTGACTGCTCCTTGCTTCGTCTCCTTCGATTCTCCTTAGGTTTTCGAAAACCCAAGCTCCCTAGTCTGATTTTGGCCTCTCATCTCGTTTCATGGGTCCGAAAATGAAACTTCCTACAGCCTTAACTCAATCAGAGACCGAATCCCTAGGTGTATGGATATTTGTGCCCGATTTCGAAGGAGATATGGAGATTCAGAAATTTCGAGCGGCCGCTCGATTTTTCGAGCGCTTCGCCGGAATTTTCTGAGCTAGTCTTGCCCCATTTTCTCCAAAACCGAATCCCTCATCGATTCTCTTTTGATGATGAACTCTTAAGCATGTTATGCTTTTATCTAACGTTCTCTTGATGGACTTTTAAAGTTGCGATAGTGTTAGTGTGGTTTGACAAATTGAAACAGGAGATGGCTGCAAGAAGGCACAATGGACAGATTTTCAACAGAAAAATCGGGCCGCCAGCTCGTTTTACTGAACTAACGCCCAGAAAACGAAAAAGACTTTGAGGAGCAAATTTTGAGCTGGAGCCTGATTTTCTGGAGGCTAGCCTGACTTCTCTGGAGATTTTCAACAAACATTTTTTTTCCGGACAGTAGCTTAAATTTTTGAGCTACCCGCTCGAATTTTCTGTGGATAATGTGAAAATCAAAATTTCCGAGCGATAGCCTACTTTTTCAGGCGTCCAGCCCACTTTTTCTGTAAAAATTGCATCCTCTTTTCTTTACAGATGGCTTCAAGCAAGGCAAACCTATCAGTTGCAGCATGAACCTTTGGCCTATCATTTGACAAGTTGAAGCATGAACCTTGAGAAGCGGAAACACCGACATCACAAGGGGATCACGACAAGTTTAACCTCGACTACCATAAGGTCAATCACTCGATCCTTACTCATATGATTGCATAATTAACATGCTCATCTTGCACCCCCGATGAAAGTCAACACCGAGGACAGTGTTTGGCTCAAGTTTGGGGGATTGTGCAACCATCATCCATTGAACCATCAACCATCACACGTAAATCATGATTGCATGAGTATAGTTGGTTGTACATAGATGTCCATGCATAGCATTTTCATACAGACTAGTTGCACATCGGGTGATCATCATGTACACAACCATTCCGTTTGATTTGATGCCGGGCTAATAATGGAACGATAAAGTATGTTTGCTTGAAATAGTCTTAGGAACTAGACTTAGGAAATCCTAAGAGTACGGATGGATTGTCGAGAGAGGCGGAAATAGCGAGTATGGTTTTGAGAAACCCGAGATGCATGTGAGATGAGTCGTTGTTTAGGAATCGACCGGAACATAAGTAAGAATCATACGCCCATGAATCTCCATTTAATTTATTTAAAAAAATATATATATATAAGAAAAAGAAAAAAAAGAAAAAAAAACAGAGAGAAAAAAAAAGAAAAAAAAAAGAAAACAAAAAGAAGAAAAAAAATCATCCCGCCACTCCTCAAATAAAGGGCCGTGTCAATTTCAACGTCCTAAAAGCACAGGATAAATACATAAAAAGGGAGAATTCTGTTAAAAGGGCACATCGAGAGATTTACGCATATGTTTCGAGTCGAACACTATTCATTGATAGAAATCTCATTGTTTGATAGGAGACCTCATAACCATACAAGCTAGAGTACAATAAGCTCGATTTCATCCCTAGTAATTTGGACTAGATCAAGCGAACCACTTTTGACTTCCATTAGCAGCCCGAACGTATCTAAGCCAAAAACATTCTTTGCTCGAGGACGAACAAAAGTTCAAGTTTGGGGGGGTTTGATCACATCATTTTTATATGCATTTTCTTGGCGACATTTGATGCATTTACTACTAACTTTATGCATGTAGAGACCATCTAGGGGTAGAGTATGCCTTTGTTTCTATGTTGTGCAGAACTAGGTGTTAGATGGAGCTTTTGGAGGTGAAAAACGAGCGTTACAAGCTGAAAGCAACGATTAATCCAGCTAGCCGTGAATCGAGCTACACATGTCGAAAATTCCGAGCTACCACTCCCTTATACGGGCTACCACCTATTTTAGGCCTGACGAAAATCTACTCAGATTTGGCCCACTTTAGAAGCCCATCTGCAGAAAACAAAAGAAGTTTTTTAGGGTTTTTCACAAAAGAGGAAAGGGGGGGAGAAAGAAGCCACTTTTGGACACTTTGAAATGAGCCACTTTTGAGGAGAGGAGAACTTGGGGAGCAAGGGAAGACTTGGAGAAGGAGAAGAAGAAGAGATCATCACCATTGAAGACCACACTAAGCCTTTCTTTCTCTTCTCTACCATACTTTTCTTTGTTTCTTTTTGTTTCCCTCTTTTGAACATGGAGTAGAAACTTAGTTGTGGGTGAGGGATCCCCACTTTTGTAATGGATTCATATGCTTAACTATGGTGTTTATGAGTTCTTTTCCATGGGTTTGGTGTTTTGTACTTCATGCTTCCAACTTTGGCGAAATCTTAGTTGGTATGATATTAGAACACATTGATCATAGGGATATGGGAGTGTTGTTTGGAACTAAACACCAAATAGGTGAGACATTAACATTGAAAAATGGTTTTGCTTGCCTAGGGTTTGTGATAGAGAGCATTCATGCATCTAAGGTCATTTAGATCATTGGGAGATGGGTAAATTGATGCCTTGGGTAGTGAGTTTAAGCTTGGGAGAGACAAACTCTATTTAAGATGCTTGAAATCCCTCATTTGGAAATGAACATCATAGACATCATATCATCTTTAACTATCCATGCAAATCAAAAAGGGATCCCGAACCTACAACGCTTGAATCATTGATTGTTAACCGTTTATTCCTATTTGCTTACATTTAGTTTAGTTCACATCATCACCATCATCATTTTAACCCCATTTCCATCATCAACCTAGCCTTAAGATAGATTAATATCACCTAGTCCTCGTGATCGACTCTGGTACTACAACTACCGTATACTTGCGGTTAGTGGTACGAATCGGGTTACAAATTTAGAACTCGGTGCGTGCGCATCAAACCCAGTGGTTCTCGAAGGTAGATTTACGATCCGGATATCATCAGATTCGGGTCAAGGAGGATGACGTGCAGAAGACGGCGTTCCGGACGAGATATGGACACTTCGAGTTCGTGGTTATGCCTTTCGGGCTCACGAACGCGCCTGCGGTTTTCATGCAGCTTATGAACCGCGTGTTCATGGACTATCTAGATGAGTTTGTCATCATCTTCATCGACGACCTTCTCATCTACTCACCAGATCTGCAGACACATGAGGAGCATCTGCGGAAGATATTGTGGAGGCTGAGAGAAAACCGGTTGTACGCAAAGTTCAGCAAGTGCAGCTTTTGGCTATAAGAGATTGGTTTCCTGGGACATGTGGTATCAGTCCAGGGTATTCAGGTCGATCCAGCCAAGATCGAGGCCGTCATGGAGTGGCAGTCTCTGACTTCTGCAAAGGAAGTCAGGAGTTTTCTGGGACTAGCTGGCTATTATCGACGATTCGTTGAGGGGTTCGCCAAGATAGCTCGGCTTTTGACGAAGCTGACGGGGAAGAACATCAGGTTCGACTGGACGACCGAGTGCGAGGAGAGCTTCAGGGAGTTGAAGCAGAGGTTGACATCAGCACCGATCCTAGCATTGCCACGACTGGGTATGCTCTATGAGGTATACACTAACGCGTCCAAACACGGACTCAGTTGCGTGTTGATGCAGGAGGGACACGTAATCGCTTACGCGTCGAGACGGCTGAAGAAGCATGACGAGAACTACCCGACTCACGACATGGAGTTAGCAGCAGTAGTTCACGCGCTGAAGATTTGGAGATCATATCTGCACGGGGAGAAGGTTAAGCTCAACACGGACCATAAGAGCTTGACCTACGTGATATCTCAGAAGGATCTGAATCTGAGACAGCGGAGGTGGCTGGAGTTGATTGCAGATTATGTTCTGGAATAGCCTATCATCCGGGGAAAGCTAACGTAGTGGCCGTCGCCCTTAGTAGGAAGAAGATCTTAGCGGCCATACGCGTTGTCACCTCATCTCCCAGCAACGCCGCTGAGTTGACTGCGATGTTGGGACATCTCTCGCTGACACCCGAGGAGTCGACACCGACTCTGATAGAGCGCGTGGTTATGGGACAGCGCGACGATCCTTTACTCGCCCGGTACATGGATCATATCGAGGAATATAGCCTCAAGGGCTATCGTATCGATGAGCAGGGAGCGCTACGGCTGGGGAACCGGCTATGTGTGCCTGACGACGCAGAGCTGAGACAGGAGATTCTATCTGAGGCACACCAATCGAGGTTGGCGATACATCCGGGGGCGAGCAAGATGTATCATGGTCTATGTCAGGGGTATACTTGGCCAAGGGTCAAGAGAGATGTAGCAGATTACATAGCGAGGTGCCTCACTTGTCAGCAAGTGAAGGCAGAGCGACAGATGCCGTGAGGCAAGCTACAGCCGTTGGAGATTCCAGAGTGGAAGTGGGATTCAATTGCCATGGATTTCGTGGTCGGATTACCACTCACGCCGAGCAAGAAGAACGCCATTTGGATAGTTGTGGATCGACTAACCAAATACGCCCATTTCATTCCTTTCCGTCAGGAGTATTCGATCGGGCGGTTGGCGCAGATTTACATCGATGAGATCATACGTCTTCATGGAGTTCCGAACGAGATCATATCGGATAGAGACGCCCGATTTACATCCCGCTTGTGGAAGACGATTCAGGAGGCACTGGGGACGAAGCTCAAGATGAGTACAACATATCATCCTCAGACAGACGGTCAGTCGGAACAGACTATACAGACTCTAGAGGACATGCTCAGAGCTTGTATCATGGAGTGGGGAGCTCTGGGACCAGTACATGACGTTGTGCGAGTTTGCGTACAATAACAGTCATCACACGAGTATTGGAGTATCTCCATACGAGGCCTTGTACGGGCGACCGTGCAAGACACCTTGTGCTGGACGGAGATCGGCGAGCGCCGAGAGTTCGGGCCGGAGATCATGGAGGAGACCACAAAGGTGATACGGAGGATTCACGCCCATCTGAAGACGGCGCAGGATCGACAGAAGTCGTATGCCGATCAGCGGAGACGAGACTTCGCGCTTGAGGTCGGAGATTATGCCTTTCTCCGAGTACAGACGATGCGGGGTCATGCGAGGTTCGGGCAGAGCGGGAAGCTGAAGCCGCGATACATCAGACCTTACCCCGTGATCGCGAGAGTGGGAGCTGTTGCATACCGTCTTGGATTGCCGCCGGAGTTGGGCAACGTCCATGACGTGTTCCACGTGTCGATGCTTCAGAGGTACGTAGCGGACCCTTCTCACGTACTACAGCCACAGGAGTTGGAGTTTACAGAGGTTACGCGTTTTCGAGACGAGCCGCTGCAGATAGTGGACTGGAAGGTCAAGACTGCGGACGAAGGAGGTGCCACTTGTGAAGGTCTTGTGGTGGAGCCAAGGGGTCTCAGACATGACCTGGGAATCTGAGGTAGAGATGCGTAGTACTTATCCTCATCTGTTTATTGAGCGTTGTACGAACCCTTACGTATGACGTTGTGATTTGTGTCAGACTTGTTATTCAGATGATGTGATGAGATGGATATGTTTTGGTGATGAAACCGATTGTCGAGAAGTTTTGATAATATCGCGCGATTTAGAATTCAAGGACGAATTTTTTTTAAGGGGGAAGGATTTGTAATACCCCGATACCCGATTCGAATATTTAATTATTATTTTTGTGAATAAATAATTAAATAGAAACATCGCGTTATCATCAAAACGAGAATATACAATAACGGAAAAAAGGAACGAGAAAACACCACGTACGAAGAGACGGAAAAAAGACGGAGAAATGTTGAAAATTTTCCTAGACCGACCGGTCTAGGGTGTGGACCGACCGGTCCAGAGGCGGACCGAGGGTCGGACCGAACGGACTGAACTCGTGAAGAAAAACTGAAGAAAAGGTCGCAGACCGACCGGTCCAGGGCTAGACCGACCGGTCTGGGGGACTGACGAACAGGGGACGCAAGTGGCCGAGTTGCTACTTTCAGACCGACTTCTCTCTGCGTTTCCAGGGCCCACCAGCGTCAAATCGCCGCCCAATCCGTTCAGGACGTTGCAGGCTCGCCCATGGACCTGGGCTTGAGCCCATTCCACCTCCTCCTCGTGCTAGATGTTGGGTTTTAGGCTACGGATTCCTAGCATGCGATCATATCGATCTAGGGTTTGGTTT